>NW_012138303.1:3403540-3432603 GCF_000956105.1 Propithecus coquereli
CAGGCAAGCAACAGGCTAAGATAAATATTAGAAATTATATAACAAAATACCTTCAGGTATAAATAATCTCTGTAAATCATTTTGTAAAAGCCATTAGAAAAAGGAGCCGAGTAAATAAGGAGAATTTAACAGAGGAGATAACATAATGCTAGTGAACATCTAAAAGTATTCGACCTCACTAGTAGTGAGAAAGACAAACATTAAAGCAGTAGTTGGATACCAATTTTGTCCATCAGATTGGCAAAATCTTTAAGTGCGATAATATGAAATTTGACAATAATTTGGGGAAATGCACACTTCTATACTCTGTCATTGGATATATAAATTAGAAGATAATTTAAGTAAAAATGCATATACCATATGAGTCATATATTCCAGCATTAAATTATTATTTACCCTAGAAAAAGACTTGTGTGTATACACAATGAGGTATGCACAAAAAAGTGCTTTGCAACATATTTTTTAAGTGATAAAAATCTGGAAAAATATCTATCAATAGGAGAACACTATAAACTATGGTATATTCCTACTGTGAAATATTACATAATAGTGAAAAAGAATGAGTTAGAGCTACACATATTTACGGGGTTTGATATCCATGACATGTTTTTAGTGAACAAACAGGTTGCAAAGTATATGCAAAGCACGCTATATATTTTTATGGACATACACACACACCCACATACATTTATACACCTAAAAGATCTGGAAGATTAAACACCATGCTGGTAGCAAGGGTTCCCTCAGAGATGGAGTCGGGAGACGGACTGGTATGTCTGTCAGGAGAGATTGCCAACGGTGACCAAAAGGAGAGTTTAGCCTGATCTGTAACATCTTGGTTTTTAACAAGGAAAATGTGTTCTTCGTTAATGTCATTTATATTAGCTTTTCTGAAGAAACAAATAAAACAAACAAAACATTTTTTCCTGGGGACAGGCTATCAGAATATCAAAGGTGCTTTCCAACTAACCACACAGATCCCGGGATTGGAGGTGAGTGGGGAAAACATCTTCTGTACCTCGAGAATCGCTCGTGCTATTCAGAGGTGTTATTAATTAGCACATCTTGTACGTGAATAAAGTGGAAGCAGGAAACAGGTGAGAACTACCGCCTATATCTTTTTTAGAACGCTCCGCACTTCATTGGGTACATTATATCTGAGCCTCCTAACAGTCCTGTGGAGGGAAGTTACCATCCCCTTTTTACAACGTAGGAAAGTAAGGCCCTAAGTCCCCTCACCCACAACCTAGGAGGTTTTACCTGGTCTGGCTGCTGTTTCCCATTCATCACTGAGTTACAGTTAACTTGCTACCTGTCTTTCTCCCAAGCCAGACCATGAGTCATGTAAAGTCAGAGATCTTGCTTTTCTCTACATCGAAATGAGATTAGTTTTTACTCTCCTGGGTCACAAAGTTAGAAAGAGACGGAGTTAGGACTCGATTCCAGTTCCTCAGACTCCAAGGCCAGTGTTTCTATGCCCACAGCCCAGTGTTTTCAAGGAACATCAGTGAATATGTGGCTCAGAGACAATAAGTCCTTTGTAGTAAAAAACCCACTTCCCTCGCCATAGTCAGAATCTCCTTCCCTAGCCAAGCTGGATGAACACTCCAAGTTGACTTCAAAGGCAGCCATGGCTCAGGACCTTCCAGATCTGATGGGAGATTGTTGACTCTCTGTTTCAGGACAGCCCATACCAGGGTCTGGACAGGCTGTGGGTCAAAGCCACCAGGAGACCAGAAAGTAAAACACAAAGTCAGGCCAACAGGAGTGTGGCAGCCACAGCGAGAAATCAGCAGCTCTCCAGGAATGAAAAAAATGAGTCTGAGAGGTCAAACTTCTCACAAATTATTACTGTCCTTGGATGAGCTTACAAAAGCTTCTTTCTGAAACACAGGGCCATGTCACAGTGAAGGCACAAGTGCATTCTCCTTACACCGTCCCATTCCATCGAGGGTTCTAGCAGGTAGGGCTTGCTCCTGGTCAGTCCTGGGCCTTCTGCGGCTCTAGGTTATACATACCTGAAGCCACACTCCTCTTTCCCAACTGCTTTAACAAGTAAGACCATTTCCCTAGTAACAAGCTTCACACTAGACTCGAGAAGGATAGTAAGTGGGGATACCGCCAGGGACCTTGGGAGACAAGTGCTGAAAAGATTTTTGAGTTGCTAAGTGAGAAACAGCAAACAAGAAGTTAAGGTCTCCCTCTCTCCTGGTTTACACTCCCAGTGATCTCAGAGCAAGGTCCAGCTCTCTGTATGATGTAAACAGCAGCCCTTTGTGGTCCAAAACATAAGACCTACTGCAATGCTAATTTTTTACTATAGAACAGAATACACATGCCAGATGGATGGTAGATGATGATGAGGTAGATATAGAGATTCAGATGCTGTACATACAGATAAAAAGAGAAACACCTTTAGAGATGTAGCTATAATCACTCACTACATTTATTTGGAAAAACAGCTTCATCATTTCCATCCCATGATAATATGGAAAGTAAGCAAAGCGGGCCACTCATGGGGTCTCTTGCCCTAACAAAACGGGACGTTGGAATACCTCTGCTCTTCCCAAGCCCCTTAGGAGTGACCATAACTCATGTATGGTAGAGCTCTCTTTTTTTCAGGTCTGGATATTAGCAAAAAGCATCTTTTTCTCTGAAGCAGAATTAGAGGTATATCCCACTTTAAGAAATGCCTAACCTTACCAAACTCACACATCACGAAATGTTTTTCCACACTACAGAATAGTTCTTTGCAAAAGGATTCAATGCTGGGCAACTTTGAATAACAAATCCCACACAGTACATTTAAAATAACATTCAGTATACAAAAATGTTTCATCTACTTACCAAACTCATAATTCATTGAGTGAGTAGCCACATTACAAAATAATTCTTCGCTTTACAAAAGGATCCAGTGCTGGGTTCCTTTGACTTAACGAATCCTTTCAGCACATTCGAAATATCACTTGGATACACCAAAATCCAGGTGATATCCAATTTTCAGGAATACAGCTTCTGTATAAAGCAGGGCATGTCTGATTTGGCAGGTGCTCATTCGTCCCAGATAGTCCATCTTTCCAGATCCAAAAGCTAGGGACAACCTGAAGTGACCTTGACTTTGCTGAAGCATAAAACTGCATAGATTTCCCTCAGGGATCTCGACACTGAGCCTGTGACATGGGCCATAGAGGAAGCGCTGGCCCTGCTGGGAAATCAGCTATGGCCTGCAGTCCCGTCCAAACCCCTCTACCCAAGCACAGGCAGGCCTTCCCTTCAGGAAAGGGTGGGGCCCTGGAACGGCTGGCGTGCAAAGGGGAAATGAGACAAAGCTGCTTAGGTCAAATTGGGGCAGGTGTACTCTGTGTGTGTGTGTGTGTGTGTGTGTGTGTGTGCGCGCGCGCACGCGCACGTGTATGATTGTGTGTGGCCCTTGCATTTGTGTGTGTTGAAGATTAGGGTTTGGCGGGGAGAAGAAAACCCACATGATTTGGGGCTATATATTTTCATTCAGGGGCCATTGATGGCATTTAAAACTTGTTTTTCCTCTCTGCTGAGTCATTTTCATTTCAGATTCAACAACTATGAAGAGCAATCTTTGGAGTATTTCATATTCAGCAAACAAGTATGTAGAAATGAGCTTGGTTTTGGCAAGAGATGGGCCCCCAAAAGCATACACACACACAAACAACAGTGCCATCCCAAACATCCTCATGTTCTATCTTGATTTCTAAGGATTTGTTGATATTTCCCTCACTCTCAACTTTCCTCTGGGAGTCCCAACCTCATGCTTCTCAAAATGCAGTGCCTCAGTGCTGAGCCAGAGGCCCAGAATGACCCAATCAGTGTGTGTTTGGACAAACGGGATGTGCCCCAGGTGACCTGGAGTGACCCACACTGCCTAGAGGAGAGATGGAACAGAAAGCTCTGCTTCTGCCTTTTTTAGAAGACCATTGGTTTCCCTCTACCTCCGTCTTTTCTTTTGTAAAATGGAGACAACTACAGTTTGCAAAAGAGGCGAAGGGGAGAAGTGCCTGACAGCAGTCTCATTCTCTCACTCCCCTTCTAGCAAAAGGAGAGGATGCTGAGTAGAATCACTGCCACAGAAGACAGCCCCATTTCAGGGCAGAACTGAGTCCCAGCACGTGGATTGTGTAGCACCACGCAACTATTTCACTTTCTATACTACATACACTACGAATGGCAAGTCTCATGTCTTCGTGTGATTGCTGGGAGGAAAGAGATAAATACAAAGTGAAGGCAGAGCATTTTCCCAACACAAGATGATGATGTATTGGGAGCTCTACAGTCCAGTATCCCTCAGTCTGCTAAGACTTTGGACAAGTTATTCAACCTCGCTGAGCCCTGGCTCTTCATTTGGATCTTTGAGTCCCACCTCTGACTTCCAAATGGCTAAAAATTATTCTGCACATGGGTATCTTTCCCAACCAGCCCCTCTCATTCTCTTTCCCTGTCTCACCCTCTGTCCCAGGCTCCCTGGCCTGTGCTGATGAGCAGAGGGTCATCTGTCCACACTGTGGGGCACAAAGGGGTCAGCCTGAGGGACTATAGTCAGAGGGTTTTGGAAGTGACCAAAGGACCATACTAGCCCTCAAAATCACAGGACCTCGACTGTGAAAGCTCAAAGGGACCTGAAGGCTCACATTTCCCACCCCTCTCTAGTTATCGGTGAGAAGAGCAAGGCAGCCCAAAAAGCAGAGGGACCCCTCAGGGGCAGCAGCTGGTGAGAGGCAGGGCCAGGCCTCTCCCTGGTCATCTGGCCTGGTGCTCGTTCTCTTATCCCACCGCCTCTTTTGGCCCAACTTCCTGTTTTCCCTTCTTAAAACCCTGAGCTGTACTTTCTTCAGGCCATGTCTGTCTCAGATAACTGGTTTCTTTAAACCAGAGTGGAGTTACTTGGAAAATCGCTGGGGTGGCTTTAAAATGTGTCCACAAAGTTTTTGACACTCTCCCTCTGGGAGCTATTTTCCTTCCATTTGAATACAGGCTTAACTGACTCCCCTCAGACAAAATGAATGCAGCGAAAGGGATGGCACCTGGCTCTCTCCATTAGGACAGCCGCCCTAGAATCAGAGCTGTCATGCTGTGAGGGAGCCCAGATCACATGAGGAAGCCACGTGCAGGTGTTCCGGTCGACATTCCGGGCTGAGGTCCCAGCAGACAGCAATATCAACTTTCCCACCTGTACGGGAGGGGCCCTTCGGGGTGACTCCGGTCCTAGCTACTCTCTGCCTGCAGTCGCCTGGGAGCCCCTGAGCAAGAACAGCCTAGCTGAGCCCAGTCACCTCAGAGCATGAGAGATAAAAAATGACTGCTGTTGTTTCCACCACTAAGTTTTGAGGTGATTTGTTACAAAGCAAGAAATAACTAGAACAACTTCCTTGAATAAAGCAGCACCTCCCACAACCCTAAGTATTGGTTGTTGAATGTTGCCTAGTTTTGACTTATCACCAACCTGTCTGTTGCCTGGGAGCCCAGACAGAGGACTTGGGCATATGGTACCGGGGCCAAATGGGAAATAGCGGCAAGCAAGAGATGCCTCTCTTTCCTTAATCCCAGAAGTGAGTTTGAGGGCAAACAGCATCTAAATATAAGATACCTTTCCTTGAGGGCTCATAGTGAACCCAGAAGCAGCATCTGACCGTTTTTGCCACTTCCTCCGGCCCCCACCACCGGGCCCCTGTGCTGGGTGCTCTGCCTCCCACCCGCCCTGACTGCTCTTTCTGAATCAGCTTGCCCAAGGCCAGACTTGCCAGGTAGGAATCCTCTCTCCACCTCTCACCAGCTGTAAGGACCTGGGCACACACCTGAACCTTGGAATCTCTGTTTTCTCATCTGTAAAAAGGAGGATGATAACGGCACCTGCCCGGAGGAATGTTGTGAGGATAAAATGAGTTAACACCTAAGAAGTGCTTAGAACAGTGCTTGGCTCATAAATATTAGTGTTTATTTGTATTCCTATTTTACTTTTACTGTACCTGACAAAATAAATTTGTAAGTTAGGGGCAAAAAAGCATGCTTCCTCTAGTCATTTGTATCACTTAACAGCTGCATAGTTGATTGGTTGATTGGTAGGTCATTTAAATGGTAATTAAATAGGCAAGAACAACAATATAAACTCCTTGCCTTTGACCAGTACCCTAAACTTTGCTGGGTGCATCCTGTGAGTGATGCTGCCTCTGGACAAAGTGACTTCAGCTTCAGTAGTTATGAAAGACTCATGTGCTTAACTATGAATCAGCACAGCAGAAATCAGCCTGGGGCCGAGGAGAATTGGATGGTGGCCACATCTGTGGGGGCAGCGATGTGATCACACTGCTTGATCCAGTGCTATTCTACCCGAGTGTGAGAGTGCACACTCCTCAACAATCTTCCAATCCAGTTGCCCAAAGCCACAAGGCCTGGGAGCTTGTTTTAGTTGTGCCATATTCACCAGAACTGCCCTGCACTTGGAGTCCATGGCTGTGCTGCCTCTTAACACATGACTCTGAAGGGCTGCTTAATTTTAGCACAGGCCCAATCGCAATGGGCTCAAAGCATCTCTGAGACATGAGTAAATTCTATTTCATCCAGCCATAGGAAACCCTAATGAGCTCAGAAGAGATTATGGTGATGCCAATGAACCCCTGCTTCCTGATCCCTGCAGGAGGCCCCCCTTAGAGAGAGACTTGGACCCACTTTCCCAGACACCAGCCAGGTTGTGTGTCTGCCCTTCTAGTAGAGCAATCCAAGTGTTTTTCTCTAAACATATTCAGGACCCAGGTAATTAGGGCTTACCCAGGTGCTCCTGCCACCAAGAGACAGGAGACCTCCCACCTTCTCTGAGAACATCAGGTGAAGGAGTCAGAGAGGATTTGACCTCCTGGGGCTTTGCAACCATATTCTGTAGTGATAACTCAGAAATGTTACAGGTCAGGCACTTCTAAAACAGCCAGGTACTAATTAGTCTTTGGGTTGAGGGACAATTTCCTATAGATGTGGAAAGTATGAGATATGGGTAAAAGTAGACAATGGTGTCACTATTAAAATCAAATGGGATGATGCATATAAAGGAATTATAGCACAGTTCCTGGGAGACAGTAAGTGCTTATTAATCTTTAATTTTTAAATAGTGGTATTATGAACAAAATGGTGCATAGGAAGAAAAAGAAGATCAGCAGTCAAGGTGGAAATCACATATAGGGCATCTATTGTGAGCCCAGCACAGCTGGAGTCACCTGGAGCAATACAACGAAAAAATCATCAACCTTTTTTCTTGCCAGGAGGAGATTTACATGACCGGCACATGTGAACATTTGGAAAAATAAACAAGACAACAGGTGAGCATGTTCATGCCACATCATGGCTACAGGTTTGGTACAATAGAGCAGGAGATATGTAAGCAGACCTGGATAAATAATAGACTTTAGGAAGGACCAAGAAGGAAACAAGGAATCATAAGAATTTGCATAGTTTCAACATCCTGGCTGATGGAAGAGACAAAAGACTCAGGAAGACCTTCGAGATTGAAAGAGAGTAGGAGAGAGTTGAATTCAGAACTGATCAGCTTACCATCCCCACCAAGTCCTGACAGCTTTGGACCCTCTCGAGGACTTAGAAGGCCTTCTAAGGCTCAAAAGTCTTAGCAAAACCAAGCAGAATGAGGACATAGAGCAGTAGCTATAAACTTAATCTTCCCATTTCCCTCTGACACCAAGGATGGTAGAGCAAGGTGGAAGATGGAATGTTATACACATATTGGCCCAGGGACATATAGATACTAAGAGCGAAGACTCACGGGCCCTACTCCTTTGGACAGAAATGTCCCAGGCATTTCTGCCTGAATCCCAGAGACCGAAAGCCTCATGCAGCAGTTGGGCTAGGACCAAGTGTTCTGGGATTCCTCTCCTGGTCCCTACCCTTTCCTCCAAATAAGTCACTCCCTCAGCACCTGCAGCTTCTGCAATCCTTGCCAAAATAATAATGTCATTGATTAAGAGAAGTTCGGCCTCTAAGCCTTTCCATTTCATGCTTCCTTCACACTGCTGGCAAAATATTCTCTTCTACATTACTTTAACTGGCAGCCTCTGATCCAAGCAGTGCAGAAAATATAAGTTTCTTTAAGGCGATTAAACATCTGCAGCCTCCATCTCCATTCAGGAAGTTTCCCCATTGAGTCACCAGTGCCTGGAGCTTAATCCTGATGAGTAAAGAGCACCCCTTTCTCCACCCTGCCAGGCCTGCTCCTCTCCATTTTCTGGCCCAGCTCAAAGACACCACATTGGCAGGGCTGAATGTGAGACCAAGGGCCCGCCCAATGATGGCCTCAAAGGCGTCTCAATCTCGGTCTCAGAACCCTCTTGCTTAGGTCTAATCTCCCAACAAGCCCACCTCTCCTGCAGAAAGACTCACACCAGCTCCCTTAGGGAGGGGGACTGTCACGGTTGTCTTTGGATTCCCAGTGCAGAGCACAGAGTGAGAGGATGATCAGTGAAAGCGCTGGGTAGAGGACGGATGGCCCGAGGGTCTGCAGTGTCCAGAATGGCTGCTGACCTGCTCATCTCACTGCCGAGGCTTGAGAAGATGGAGTGCACTGGCTGCTTCCAGTATGCTCTTATGTTCTCCATGGCACTTCTTCCAGGCCATAATAATCTGTCTCCTCTGTTGCCTGACCCATTGCGCTATACTCTGTAACCCAGCAGATAACCTTATAATCACTGATGTTTCTCCCTAACTGTGCTTGTGTACGTGTGTGAAAATCTTGTTTCCTCAACAAGACCGTAAGTCCCTTAAGGGCAAGAATATTTTGCATCTCTTGGGGCTCATGAGGGTAATGATAAACATTTATGGAACATTTACTATACACCAGGCAGTGAGGTAGGCTGTACGTACATTTTCCATATTTGTTTTGGGGACTCAGGAGGATTTTGAGCCAAGGAGGAGAGCAGAAGCAGAAACTTCACCAGCTGATACTAAACCTACCTCTGGGCCTGAATTCTAGCCACAGCTCAGCCACCAATCACCCTAGGGCCTGAGCAGCCATCCTGCACCCTGAATGGGCTCACCCTCTGCATTCAAACGAGGGGATCGGGTGAATAAGAATGGAGGTGCTCCAAGGCCCCTCTCCACCCTGGCACTCCAAATTCCATCAACCACATTTCCAAACACTCTGGTGGGCTCGCCGCAACATAGCAGAGCTGCCCCCTGATCCTGGAAGGATACTGTTCCCCTCTCATACGGTATTATTGCAATGTGCTCCCCAGGCACATACGGTATTATAGCAATGAGAGCTGTGGCTGTTTTAAATATCACAAAACAAAAACAACAGGCAGCCCGAGTTCATCACCCCCATCCAGACCACATAGGAGCACACCGCCAGACCGAGGCCAGAGCGCCATGGCAAGAGAAGCCCACACGTCTCTTTCAGGAATCCACTGGCTCGTAGCTGGAACGAAAATCACCAATGGCAGGGGCTGTTAAGAGCCAGTCAAAGGGAGAGCCGGCGAGGTCAGTCTGGGACAAAGAGGCCCTGGCTATAGTGAGATTGGAGATCTGGATCCTGGATCCACCAGAGACGAGGTGGTGCCAAGCCTGAGGCTACAGGAACCGCGGCCTCTCACCTCTGGGAGAGCCAGGAAAGTCCAGCCAAAGGTCTCCACAGAAATGAGGCTACAGTCTCCCTCTGGGTCCTGGGAGGCATGTGCAAGGCAGAATGACAAGCATTAATCAGAAGGGGAAGAGCTGGTGAGCATGCGGAAAGGAGTGGCGGGCACTTTCTCCCTCCATGCTTCCCCTAAAGCAAAGGGCAAACCTTCAGGGGAGCCCGGCAGACCCTCCAAGGAGAGCTCCTTGATGCAAGAACTATGCTGTTCAGCTCTCCATAGAGTCCTGAGAGTCCTTAGTAAACTCATATTCTGTAAAATGGTCCATGACTATTTGGAAGCCTTATCAGATAGTGCTACAAACTGAATGTTTGTGCCCCCGCAAATTTATATGTTGAAATCCTAACCCCCAAGGTGATGGTATTAGGAGGTGGGGCTTCGGCAGGTGACTAGGTCATGAGGGCACAAACCTCATGAATGGGATTAGTGCCTTTGTAAAAGAGACCACAGAGAGACCACTTAGTGCCCCTTTCACCAAGTGATAACACAGCGAGAAGGCGCCAGTTGCAAACCAGGCAGTGGGCTCTCACCAGACACGGGAGTCTGCAGGCACCTTGATCTTGGACTTCCCAGCCTCCAGAACTGTGAGAAACACATTTCTGTTGTTTATAAGCCACTAGCTTTTGGTAGTTAGTTATAGCATCCAAATGGACCAGGACAGAGAGTTATTTGATGCTGGTATGTGTCAAATCAGGGAGCAGGGCATGTACATTAAGCAATTCTCCATGTAGACAACGAATAAGGCTCCTAGGCATGCTCTTCAAAAGTGGCTCCTCTGCTCTTTCATCACTCAGGCTACTTTACTCCAGGGAATAAGGCATTCCCCAGTGATTAGGGAATGCAATAGGCATTTATTTCAGGATAGGTAGGGGTTAGGGGCAAGGAGATGTTCTTTCTGTACCCTGTCTGCCCCATAATAAGTGGTATACCCACCAGAACAGAAAGCTGATAGGAAATTTGCCAATGATTTTTGTTTGACAACAAAGACACATGGGCAACTCTTTCCTAAGCTTTAGGTTCTTTGCAGGATATGGCTTCTCCATAACCATGTCAGTCAGATTTTTAAAAGGGAGATCAAAGGTCTAAAGTCAAATGAAGGATTGAGCTTCTTCTGCCAGGATCTGCTCAGCATTAGCTGCAGGACTGTGCATACAGCAGCAGGATCCAATGGCGTACGATGTCGCTAGTCCCATGGGGATCGTGGCATGCTCACAGAATATAGTGCTAGCTTTGAAAAGACAGAGACTCGGGAAAAAACTAGGCTTAGGTGGAGGGAGAGAAGCTCCTGAGAAATCTGTTAGATATGAAAACCAGAACTTGGAATAACTGGGTAAGGGGAGCCCGCGTGACTCCAGCACCTCCTTGCTGAGATCGGTTTTGCATGGTTCCTCGCATACTGCCTGGCCTGCCCTTGAATTTACATTCCACGAAGATAGGGACATTATCTCTTTTTATCACCACTGGTTCTCTAACATCCTACACAGTGCCTGCCACAGGCAGGTGATCAGGAAATTTTTGCTGAATTAATGTAGAGCAGGTGCTCAGTAAACTTTTGTTCCCTTTTCTACGTTATTAACCTATTCTCTCTTGGGAACTTAAGCCCATTGTAGGTGCAGGCCTGTCTGCCACATGGGGCTGCTACTAAATGGATAGCACTGCTCTGGACCATACTCTCTTCTCACCTTCCATCTGGCCTCCCTTCCTCCTGCACACTCCTCTTCCAATATGAAGAACAACATTACAGCAGGTTCTCTATTACCATCCCTCCTCTGAACTCTGCTGATGTTGAGAAGATTCTCTAGGACTGGAAGTGCATTTTTCCAATATGATTTGGGTTTGTTTCTATTTTTATCTCATTTATATAGTGCCAACTATATTTATCTCATTATAAACTCACTGAGCTCAGATACTGGATTATACATACTTTGTAGGCACCATGGCACCTAGAACAATGCTTTATATATATAATTTCTGAAAAAACTTAACAGACTCTCTATATCAAGCTATGACCTCCCTAGTATACTTTACTCTTCACTACTCAATCGAGTTTTTTGCCCTTAAACATCTTCCCAACTTTCAAAAGGAAAAGAAATGGTTTGAAATATTTATTAACCAGAATTTACTGAGAACTTATTACATACTAGGCAATGTGTTAAGTGAAAAAGAGGGAAAAATGTATACACACACATATACACACACAGAGTATAGAAGATCAGAAATGCTACGACTTAAGCTTCTTTCTTTATTAAAGCCAAGGGAGTTAGCTAGCTGAGTGGTTCAGTGAAAACAGCATCTGACCAGCTACTCAACTAATGCTGTAACCTTGGATGAGTTAAATATTCCCTTGAGTCTCTGTTTCTTAATCCATAAAACAAAAGGGAGGACCAACAACAACATACCCTTCCTCACATTCTGTTCCTTCTGGACAATGAGCAGTACCAAAGCCTATGTGACTAAATGCTATAGTAGAGAATAAAAATACCATAGCTACTGAAAGAAGAATGAAAGCCACAAGGATGAAATAATTAGGAGGTTACATTCAAACTGCATGTAGAAGCAACAACTCTAAGCCCACATCAACAGACCACTTACTCAGAGACTATAGTAGTGACAGACATTCAATGAATGACGAATACTCAAGAGTCATACACATGAATCTGGTTAGGTTGACAATATCCACACAAAACAAGAGTAAACAATGTAAGACATTACATTGTTCTTGTTTTTTCTGAACTCATTGTTTCCATGGGCTATAAGTATAAGCTGCTTGTATAATAGGTATAAGCTGGGGGGGCTTTTTTTCTCCAGCTCTTTTTCCAGCTGATGGGAGAAGTTAAAAGTTTTCTATAGAAAATGGAAGAAATAATACAAGAAGGAAGGCAGAATGACAATAATTGCAAAGAAAAAAGATTATGAATGTGATTGGGTACTTTATGCACAATAATACTGTGTGATAAGGACGCTGGGAAGAAAAATAAGAGAAAGAGCAGAAAGAAAAGAACCCAGGAACTAAGACTAACAAAACCAGGACTAACAAAAAGAATGAAACTCTTCTCAAAGAGGGTGAATTGGACCTTGTGACAACGAAGCTATATCTCCAATAACAAAGGTTCAAGGAGCTTATTATAGCTCCAGTGGGAAGAAAAAAGTGGTGATGTGTTGCTCCATAGATTGCTATATTAGAGACAGAAATGATTTCGGCAGTTTTGCCAGGCTTTGCCCTGAAGGAATATGTGAACGTGTTAGTTCGCATATCAAAAGGTGCCTCCTCAGGAGGGCATCTCAAAGGTCAGTGGCAGCTGCTTTCCAAGGTGACACTGCAGTCTCAAACCCACAGTTGTTGCCTGCTTTGAAGGACAAAGCAAGGTCTGCACAGAATCATGGGATGAGAGCTGATCAAAGAGTGTCCGCCCAAGAGACAGACACCTGCAGCTAAAAGCAATTAGCCCAAGGGACAATTCCTGCTTGACTCCTACCTGTCTCCATCCACAATAACTAGATAAAAAAATATGGAGCCACTATATCTCTGTTTAACCCTTCTGTTAAATGACAACTTTATCTTAGAACTTAGAAGTTTGTCTTTGAAAGATTTTGTAACCGTTTGTTCATGTAGCTAGAGTTAATTAAGGGACCTATAAAAGCCTTTTGGAAGACTTTTAACCTAAAATGAACTACCTGTTATTATGTAAACCTGTTACCCCTGGCAACCGATCTCTGTATCCAAAAATACCCATGTGAAACTTTACTCCGGGCCTCACAGTTCACGGGAATACTGTGGGGTCTCCTGAGTCCCCCCCTTTTTATAAATCTATAAAACTGTACTTTCATCTCTGTGTATTCTTTTATTTCTCTATTCTGTTATTTTCTATTTTCTATTATTTCCTTATCCTTTGTGACAACCCCTGCCTAAGGGACCCGATTTTTACTGGGAGTGTAGCTAACTTCCCGCAGTGATGAGTGACTCCCTACCAAGAAAATAACAGAATTTATTGAAAGACTTTGGAATGTTTCACGCAGAAAAAAGAAGACTTCACTAGGACTTGATGATGGTCTTCAAACATGTGACTCGTTATCCTGAAAGAGAGGGATGCAGATCATACAGTAGCACTCCAAAGTCATGACTAAGGAAGATGCAGAGAAGCAGATTCAACCAAACATAAAGAGGGACATCCTAAAAGTTAGAGATCCAAAAATAAGGTGTGCTTCTTTGTGAGAGTATGAGTTCACCATTACTGGAAGTGTTCAAGTGGAGGCTAGGTAATCATCTTGTTTGGGAGGCTATAGGAAGGAGCCTTCTCTATGCAGGATACTGGGCTAGATTACGTTTAAAATCATTCCAATTTTAATAACCTATGTGTCTATTCATCAGACTGCAAAACCAGGGTAACCTGGCATCAGACTGACACAGAAGACAGATGGGTACTCATAAGCTGAAAGAACTACCTTATTTATACAGATATAGATTTGAAGCCTTATACAACCATAGCTTATGGCCAAGAGTAATATGGCTTGTACACATAAGAATACTCTCACATGCTCACGTTACCTTCCATTTCCTGCATATGTCATCTGGCCCAGGTTCTGTGGCAAAACTGGTATATCAGGCCATGCTCTTCTACAGCTAAATTGTTTAAATCAACTTTGTGCTTCAGTCAGAGATCTGGAGGGCAAAATTGATCACTTTTCCAAGAGAATATGGTCAACCTATTTAATTCCACTTAATACTTGTAAAGAAGAATTAGATCTACTGTGGTCAGCTATAAAATCCTACTTATTCAAGTGTTTTAACCTACAAACATACATTGGTGAATTACCTCTGCTTTTTTCAGTTCTTCTTCCCATTTCTTGATCTCCCCAAATCCTACATTATTTATCAGGGTATTAAATAACATTGAAATATAAACCAACACTGCTTAGTGTTTCTCTTGAGCATTGCTCAGTATAGTGACATTTTTGTATTCTAAAGACAGCATACGAAAAAGAAAACACTGGTTTAATTACACAGCATATAGTTTCCTTTTCTGTCTCAACCAGTAGCTATATGAAATTTGAAGGCCTATTCCCCATACTGCCATAGATTAATGACTCCGAATAACACCTCGTAGATGTATCTTCTCAATAATATTGCCTCCAATGGCTTGCCATGGCCCCAAATCCCAATATTAGAGTCCTAGAGTCCCATTGCTTCCAAAATTTTGGTTAGAATGGACATTTTAATGTATTTAATAAAAGGTGACCCAACGCCAGCACGCTAATGCTTCTATGCAAGTACTTCCTCGTGTATAGAGGTTTGCATGCATGCCAAATTCCCAAGGCTGAAATCATGTGACAAAAATCCTGAAGG
Source organism: Propithecus coquereli (assembly GCF_000956105.1). Lineage (NCBI taxonomy): Eukaryota > Metazoa > Chordata > Mammalia > Primates > Indriidae > Propithecus > Propithecus coquereli. Next base: position 3,418,544 of record NW_012138303.1, read on the forward strand.
CTCAGCACACTACATACTATCCTGGAGTCTCAGAGTCTCAGGCTGCCTAAGAACAAAATATCTCCCTGGGTGTAAGTCTTCAAGTTGTGTGATGTCCTTGACCTAGCTCCCTGGAAAGACAAGCGGAATATGGAAGTGAGCATCTAGGTCACAATCATGGGGGCCACACAACCCGATAGGCACAGCACTAACAAGGTCCCAAGCCTGGGCAGGACCTGGGGCTGACAAAGAATGCATTTGCCCAAAGTGGCAGAAGATAGCGTTGTCGGCAGAAGCCAGGATGTTGTTACCGAACATCAAGTAAGGGGTGGTCTAAGGCTGACAATGGGAAAGCAAATCATTGGTTAAAATCCTATAGTATTGAAAACAAGAAACTCGGGGAGAGATAGGCTTAGCGCAAAGGCACAGTGACTGCAAATGTGCTAGATGCCCACCTCTGTGTGGTCCTTTGCAGTTTAAAGATCTCTCATGTGTAACCGCCTTTGTGTTTGAAAATAGAGTGGCAGATGCTTACGATTATAGTTAGGGCATGTGTGGGACATCACTTTCCTAACTAATTGAGCCACATACCAATTGGTATAATAGGACAAAGTGAGAATGGAAGCTAATTAGGAGGAAAAGATCTTTCTGACTGTTATCTTACCTACTTATTTGCAAATCCAAAAATCTTGGCATTTATGTCTAAGAATTTTACTATAGAACTTTGGTTCTGGTTTTTATTAACATATCTGTGTGTTTTGAAACTAAAGTGTTGTTTTCACTTGGATAAAATTGATGGCATTTATAGAAATGAGTGATGCTTATAGAAAGAAAATCAAAATAAACTTAAGAGAAGTTGAATTCATTGAGGATACTCTACATTTTGCTTTTATTTTTTCATGCTTTGATTGGAACAAACAAAAAGTAGAGAATGGCATGGCAGGATCCAACTACCTGGGGGATAGTTGATAGGAACCAGATCACATAACCACATGTAGCCTCAAACTGTTCTCCAACAATACTCTATACTCTTCAAAACCAATGTTCATCAAAGTAAGCAATCCCAAATTAGAACAACTACCAGAGTTAGTTTTTCACAGAGATCTGGGTGTGCAGTGCAAGACAGGGTAGGTTCTATTCCTTAAATAAGTGATATTGAGAGGTAGGAGAAGTGTTCAGAGATGACACAGAATTGGAAAAATGAAATACACATGAATGTAAGTGGAACTAACACAGATCATTTAAAGGCAATCATTAAATCATTGTGTCCTAGTGAGGCCAATGTTTATTAATAGAATTATTATGCTAAGAAGATAAGTTTCGATTCAATTCAGCACACAATTTTTGAGAAGGCATTGAGAAATCTAAATATCTCTTGTCAGTTCTCAAAATCTCCTTGCCCTTTCCCCATGTTCACGGGCATCGTGGAGCACTGATATAAGGTAGCACTCTATGCTTGCCTTCTCCTGTATATCCTGTCATGGGAGCTTCCTGCTGCAGATAATTCTGATTAAATAAGGATCTGGGGGAGGGGGAGTCCCAGATAATAACCTCATAGTACAGAAAACTCCAGAAGGATTACAGATTTAAAAACTCCTTGCTGTATGAGTCAAACAGAGTAATTTCAGCCTTGGGAAAGCATACTGATCTCCCCTCCTTTTCCTTGAAAACCCCAAAACAGGCCTTTAGGAATAAAGCATATTGTTAAGAGGTTATGAATTGTGGGAGAAGACCTCCAAATCTAGCAATGGGAATGATCAGGGGAGATCCTCGGAGTAGCCCTTCAGATTGCTGCGTAGAGGAGCACGGTGCGTTGCAAGGTGCCTACAAGCCTCCTAGCGGTCAGCTTCTGTCGGAGAAAACATTCCTAATCTGACCTTCTCCCAGCCCTGAACATGCTTAAGACAACGCCCATTCATTCATACAGGGCAGGAGCAAGAGGAGGGACAGGCAGAGGATAGCCCAACCCTGGTCATAGGGCTGGACCTCAACTTGGCTTGAGATGGGAAATATTCCCCCATGCCCTGAAAATTAATCACCACGGCACATCCAGAAGTGAAAATAAAGAAAAAGGAAGGGTATATTAAGTATATTCTCTGTACCAGGCAGACCTGAAATGGCAGGGAGATTAGGCACCTTGCATGAGCATAGACCATGCCTCTCCTGGTGCTTTGAACAACCTCAAATGTGCACACAGCAAGGGGCTAGCCCACTCTGGTAAGCTGGGCATCTACCTGGACAGCTTCTGAGAATCGATTCGCTTGACAGTTCTGCTCAGGCACAGTATCCCACAGAGCTTTGCTGTCTGTCTAATCTTTCTCCCTTCTTAACTCTCCCACCTTCTCTGTTTTCCATTCAGTCGGGAGTCTGTGTTCTATTTCATCCAGCAAAGTGTTCCAAGAAGGCAGTTCTAGTACAGAGAGACAGGTGGATATACTGAAAACATCAGTGACCAACAAACTAGCAGATTCTATTCTCAGTCTCAGAGAGAATTTATTTAATTGGCAGTTGCTGTCTTTAGTATCAATAACTACAGATTCTCAGGGTTAGTAAGGGAGAACCCTAGCCCATCTAATTCTACAATCACCACTTAGACATCTCTAACAAGCAGTATAGCTCAATAGTTGAGCCACAGTCTCTGCAACCAGAGTGCCTGACTTTAAATCTCAATGCTGACCTTTACGAGCAAGTTACTTATCACTCATACCTCAGTTTTTTCCCAGAAGAATGGGATGCTAATAGCAGTACTCTCCAAGAGGACCATCTTGAGGAGTAAATGAGTTAATACTTAGAACAGTGCTTGGCATCGAGTCTCAGCTCTTACTATTACAACTGGAGCTGTTTAAACAACTGAAGCTGGTCTCATTTCATAGCAAATGTATTTTGACTATCTCTAGTACATGGCTGGGGCTTGTACATATTAAATAATCATGACATTACACCTTGGCAGCAAAAACAAACATACCAAAAGCAAACAAAAAGCCCCACCTTCTCTGCTCTAATCAGAAGCAGTCCAGGTTTGCATGCAAAATTGTCAGGTTCAATCTCCTACCGAGACAAGAGTTCTCCAAGTATGTCTAATCCTACATTTGGTATACACTTGTTGGGATACTTCAGTTTTCAGCAAATGACCGTGTGAGATTTTGCAGTTTCAAATTTTCCTTGCCAGGGGTTTCTTACAACCTGGATGTTATGACCTACCAGGGGAACACTTTGGCTCCAATACTCAGGCTGCTCTGTGCACTCCTGGGGGGCAGTTCTTGTTTGTTTGTTTTTTTAATTAAAAAACTGTCTCTAATTCCATCTCTTCTAAGAAATCCACACCCTAACCAATAGTCCTTATCCAGGAATTCTATGAAGTTCAATAAATAAATTAACAGGGAGAGAGTTGCTTCTAAATATGTCATTATTTTTCTACTGAGGTCTCCCCATTGAGATCATGATCAGACTCAGGGATGAAAGTGCCCCCACCACCCCCACTTCCCACCCGGAACGATAACTATACTGAGGGATTCAGCAGGAGATGTGGAGGCACAGGAGAGGGCCCTGGTCAGGTCTCTTGAACAGTGGAAATCTTGGGACAGAAGTGGAGATTTTGAGCAGCTAAGTACAGAAACCCAGGCCCCAAAAGTGGAAAGTTCATGGCGCAACCTCAAGCAGAGGATTAGCACAGTCAGACAAGTGGGGGGCTTTGCATCCCAGAGGAAGCTAGTGGCCTGGTGGCCGGGTAGACAGCCGGGGCAGGGAAGAAGGCTGAGAGGCACGCGGCTGCCTCTGATTTCAGCAGGAAGAGTTGGGCCAACAGCAAGGGCGTGGGTGGGGAGGAAGGAGGGAAGGGGCCTCTCTTACCGAGGTGGTGGTTTGGGCCCCAACCAGGAGGGTGTAGCTGTCAGTTGCATTTTGGGCTGGGGATTGGTGAAGTGCTTGTCCAGCAATCGCCTCCACCAAATGTGTATCCAATCAGTGTCATTTTTCAAACCCTCACTCAGCTTTGGCCAAGGAGGCAGCGATTAAAGCCAGAGAGGCTCAGGCTGAAACAGGCAGGAGCCTGGAGCTCATGAAATATGACACCCAGAGAGGGAAACTGAAGGAAAAGAATCACAGCCAAACAAACACACCCTCCGCCAGAGACTGGAGAGGGGGCCGTGGGGCCCTGCAGGGAAAGATGGCCAGCTGTTCCCACTCTCTTCCTCTCCCAGGTCACAGTTTCCTCAGAGAGGAAAGACTCTTTTTGCTGAGTATATTCACCTGCCCCACCCGCAATTTAGAGAGCTTCTTTTATGAACCCTTGCTTGGCGAAGCTTATTTGAGTGTTATTTGGTGGAAAAAAATGTTGTTTCAGTATCTTCTGTAGGTCAGATGCTCCGCTGCACCCAAGAAATCTGCTGTAGCTTCTCTCCTGCCCTTTAACGAACACTGGAACATAATGGGTGGGTTACGTCATGGATAATCCACAGCAACAGATAACCCAAAGTAAGACACATTCAGCTCTAGAATGAGTTGTTTTTCAATATGGAAGGCAGTAGAACCTAGTCATTAGTAGCCTTGCACATTTCAAGTCGGAAGGACTGAGTTCACAGCTCAGCACGACCACTAACCTGCTGTGTGACCCAGGACAGATCATTCAACTTTCCTGAGCCTGAATTTTCTCATCTGTAAAGTGAGGATGGTGGTATCAATCCCATATGACTGTTATTAGAATGAAATAAGATTGTCCATTTAAAGCAGTTATCACAGTGTCTGGCATTTAGCAAGTGCCCAATAAATGGTAGCTATGAATGCGTCTGATGCTCAAACATGTATAATTCTCCAAATAATGCTGTTAAAATAATTTTTGAAAGTCAGTTTGAGAGACTTTGTCACAGTGGGCCATATCCCCATTTTAAGCCTCTGCTTAACTCTCTTCCAATCCGCACGCCTTTCAGGGATCAATAGTAGCACTGCTCATGTTGGTACAAAGCATGGAAGCATCGAAGCATCGAAGAATCGAAGCATCAGCATCTGAGGAACTGCTCTCTCTTTCTCACTTGTCTCTCCAACTCTCTCATCATGTTAAAAGCTTTCATTTCTATATGAAGGGGCTGTAACAAGTTGGAAAGAATGTCCTCGTAGCATGCCGAAAACTTGACAAAACTAATAAAGTGTAACTCGGAATTTTCTTGCTAGCAATTAAGTCTAAACTCTAGAAATAAGACACAGTAATGATATTGCTCTGCAGCTAGCGTGAGACATTTGAATATCTCTGTGTGAATTTCTTCACAGACACATTCAAAGTTCTGTGACTAAAATGTTACATGTGACTGAGTGAAATAAGCTAATATTAAAATTTGAAAGATAAAATCTCTGTGTTTGAGAAATTATGGGAGACAAAACTACCAGGAATAAAAACTTAAACACACAGCTGTTCTGGCCTTTGTGAGCTGATGCACATTGTTTTGACTGTAAGACAGTCCTATCAGTTACTAATGAAAATACCTCTAGACGCTTGTCATACCATAGAGATCTGGCTCAACATGCATTCATCCATTTAATGTGTTGAGAAATCTCTAAACGTCAAGAACTGTTCTAAGTACTGAGGATACAAACAGATACAGTTACTTCCCCCTTGTGTCTTAGAGTTTAATGGGAGGTTCAGAAAAATACCAGTCAGTGGCAGAATGACGCGGCAGCACCATGATAGGGAGAACACGGGGTGCTCTGGAGCCCCTTGGGAAACTCCTGGCCAACATTAAAGGGCAGGAAAAGCTTCTCAGACTAAACAACATCTAAGCTGAGACCCAAGGAGTGGGCAAAATGTGAAATGAGTAAGCAGAAGCACCCTCATGAGGAAGGCCCAGAGACTAGGGGGCTTTGCTCAGAGGAAGTCTGGGGAAGTGGAATCACTTTGGTGTGGCTGGAACACAGAGTGGAAGGCACATGGTAGCACTTATGAGAGGAGAGAGGAAAGCAGCAGTCTTGTAGGGCATTTACTCTGACAACAACGGGAGCCACTGGAGGGCTTTTAGGCAGAGAAGAGGTAGATCCGATGAGTAACTTAAAAACAGAGGAGGAAAAATGGGAAATAGGAAGGCAGAGTTAAGAAATTGTTGCCCAAATAGGCAATAATGGTGGGGAGGGAGAAAAAGTGGACAAATTAAGAGAGCCCTTGGTATGAGATCAAATGGATCATCCTTTGGTTCAAATATGAGATTGAAGAAGAAAGAGAAAAGCTGGGAATGAGGCCTGAGTTTCTTGCTTCAGAGGCTGGGGTTGCCAGCGCAGGGCCTTTGCACTTACAGTTCTCTCTGCCTGGGATGTGCTTCCTCCACATCCCTCCCAGGCCCACGCTCTCACTTCGTTCAGGCTCCTGCTCACAGGCTGCCTGTTCAGAAGTCTTCCTCAACCCCCCTAAATAAAAGAACACCAAATCAGTGCCCAAACCCTCACCCCGTCTCCATCATTCTCTCTCTTCTGACTCCCCAGTATTACTTCAGGACATTTTCCATCCCCTGGTATTTTATGTATTTGTGTGTTCAATTGCCTTCTGTCCCCATGAGAATGGAAGCTCCATGAGAGCAGCAATTTTTCTATTTTGTTCACTGCGTCATGCTCAGTATCTAAAATCATTCTTGGCATATAGTCACTCTCAACAAATCTTTGTGTGATGAGTACATTCATGAAGACAGAAAGCATCAGAAGAGAAACACAAAGGTGATCCAGAAAAACACACACCCATAATTCTAACACTTTCAATCAGAAGCTCCTTTGCTTTTTGGTTAATGAAAAGATAAGCTATACAGAAAGGTAAACAAATAACACATGTATAGCTCAATGAACGATAACAAAATGAACACACCCATGTTATCACCACTCAGGGCGAGAAATACAACATCCTCAGCAACCCAGAAACCCCCAACATGGCCCCCCAGTCACTACCCTCCCTGCTCCTCCCCAGAGGTATCCAGTAAACTGACTTCTAACCCCTTAAATAGTCTTGCCTGTTTTTGAACATTATATAAATAAAATAATTCCATTTGTATTCTTTTGTGTTTGGCCCCTTTCACTCAAAATTTGGTTTGTGAGATTATGGAGCAACACTGCATGGTTTATAGGATTCCCATAGCTATATAGGATTCCACTTTATAAATAGTCCGTAGCTTATTTTCTGCTATTGATGAACATTTGGGTGTTTCCAATTTGGAGCCATAACTAATGATGCTTTGTAAACTTTCCAGTACATACCCGTCAGTAAACATACGGATGCATTCTAGTTAGATATATATCTAGGCAAGTAACTGCTGGTCACAGAGTAAGTATATATTCAATTTTAATAAATATTGCTAAAAAGTTTTTCAAAGTGGTTGTACTGATTGTGACTCTCACGTGCAGTATATATTATTTTGCACTGTTCCAAATCCCCAACAATACTTGGCAGTTGTAGCCATTTTGGTGAGCATGTGCGGGTATCTCATTTCCCTGATGACTAAAGTGAGGATGGAGTGAAAGCAAGCTTTTTTCCTATGTGCCATTTTTCTGTCCGCTCTTGTGAAGTTCCTGATCAAGTCTCTTTTCCACTTTCTGTCTTTTTCTTATTGATTTGTGAGGGTTCTTTATATATGTTCTGAATACAAGTTCTTTATTGGTTTTAAGTGCTCCAAATATTTTCTCTCACTCCATTATTTGCTTTTCCCTTTCTCAACAGTGACTTTTGATAAACATAAATTTTTAACTGTAATGTAAACCACATTACCAATCTTTCCCTTCATGGTAGTGCCTTCTGTGCCTTGGAGCTGTTATAGGAAGCATTCACAAAGGAGGACGAGAAAAGCAGGGAGATGGAGGCGAAGGGAAAACACTTTCCAAACAGGGAGAATAGTATGAACCAAGGCAGGGGCATGTTCCCAGGACCGTGGAGACACTGGGCCAGACTCGGTAGGGTGGAAGGTTTCTGCGCTATAAATGTGGGAGAAAAGCTTAGCCAGGTAAGGTGAGCTACGCTACTGGGGACCTTAAAGCCAGGCCAAGCCATTTCCCTGTGACCTAAAGGCAATAAGGATGCTCTGAAGGTTCCTGTCCCCACCTACGTATCGGCCTTCCTTACCCAGCGTTCCTGTCTTCCCTTGCAGCTTACTGTGTGACTATGTCCTCCACAAAATTGAATCACTGTCCCTTGAGATACCTTTCTACCTTCTACATACTTCTATCTCTGCCCTTATCATGCTGTATTACTATTTATATATGCTCTCATCTAAAGAGGCAACTTTGAAAGCAGACATTGACAGTAGAGGGCAGGACCAACTTGTACAGGCTCATAAGAGTTGATTGATTATTGGATTTTCAGGAATTCATCAAGCCAGTTGACATCATGCTGGTAGTTTGAAATCAACCATGGTGAGAGTATTTACACAATGGGGATCAGCCAAAGCTACAAATCAATGTTCCCCACCGTCCCCCACAGAGCCAGTTGTTAAACATTTGCCAGCACGTCACTAGACACTGGTCTTGTTCATCTCTACATGCCTGTCACTAAGCATAGTGTCAGCGATGTTTGTCGAATTAAATTGGTTTTTTGCATAACACCTGTCACTCCTTTTAGCACTCCAAATAAATAAATTCTTCTAATAATGAGAATCTTGCTCTCTGCTCCTTTAGTACAACTGGCAAACATATCACATTCACTTATGGATATTATGCACAGTGATGCCATCCCTGAGAGGTTACAAGGGAATCCATGAAGCAATCAGAGAATCACACAGGGTAATGTACCATGGAGTCCAAGGCAGTGTGTTAGAGAAGCCAATTCTTCCAGTGTTCAGTCCTCAGGAGACGCTGATGTTCCTGGTGGTGTTCCTAAGAGGTCTGTAAAGCGTCCTTTCCCATGAAACTCTCAGAGCAAAAGCAGCTCAGGCATGTCCTAGCGCCAAAAGCCCATCTAACTCACAAGGCCCCTACATGAGGAACCTGTGGGCCCACTGTGTCAGACACAAGGCATGTCCCTCGGTGTTCCCTCCAAAAACAGGATGGGGAAAGGTCAGATGGTGAGAGCGCTCTTGACTCACAACAACAATGCCCTGGGGGGAAGGGGTTTTCAGTGAAAGGAATGAGTGAAGTTTTATTTGCCACATGAGCCCAAGAGCCAAACTTGGTGAAAGAATGAAATATAAATTAAATAGACACAACCCCAGCATTTCAAAGCAATTAAAAATTTAACTGTAGATTCCATTTTTAGAGCAAGAATACTATCCCAGTGATTCTTAACCAGAAGAACGCCCAGGGTCGTATGAGAATCTCCTCAGGAACAGGCAAGAGGGCCTGAGTGATTCAAACAAAAATTATTCAGTATTACAACTGCTTTAATTTGTTTTTAGTCATGGTAATTCACTTATTTGGAAATTTCAGAACATTAGAGAAGGCATAACTTTTTATATTTATAAAAAGAGATGAGGTTTTCAAAAAATGAGAAATACTCATATATTTTAAATCTCATCTTTTACAGACAAGGAAACTAAACATTCATCTGTAAACTTTACAAAAGCATGGACCAAATCTGCCTTATTCACCAGTATGTGTCAGCACTAACAATGACTAGCACATAGTAAGTATGCTACAGATAGCTGTTGAATGAATAAACGAATGAATTGGTGAGAACCAGAGAGCAGAGGTGACTTGCCCAGTGCTACACATGTTGACGTTTTGGCAGAGCTGGCACCAGTGTCCTAACCCCAAACCCAGTGATCTTTCCACCCTGGAGTGGTGGTTAATTAAGAACACAGACTCAGGAGCCAGACTGCCTGAGTCTGTACGCCAGCCCCACCACGTACTAGCTGTGTGACTGTGAGTAGGTTATGTAACAACGCTGAATCTCAATCCTCCTTCCATAAAATGGGGATAATCATAGTCTAGCTCCCAGAAAGCAGTTATGAGCATAAAGTGGGGAAACACATTAAAGTGTTTAGAAAATGCCCAGCTCACAGGATGTGCTCAATACACAATGGCCATTGTTACTATACCACAAATGATAAGATAGAACTAAATAAACTTAGTCCCTAATGGCTCAGCATTCTGTCTTCTATGCCCTTAGTAAACCCTTCAAAAAATTAACCTGAGATAAAACTTTGATGCATTATTTTTAAATGACACTTTTCATTTTTTCCAATAGTCTATAAACTTAAAGTAAAGACTACCACTTAAGCAAATGAGACCAGCAAGACAGTCCTTGAGGAAGGTCCGATGTTGCTCATTTTTCCCCTATAAAGCCTGGCGAGAGACAGGCGAGATAGCCTGGCAGCCAAGAGCATGGATGTTAGGCCTTAACTGCTGAGGTTTAAATCCCAGTTCCTCTATTTGTTTACTGTATGGCCTGGGGCAAGTTATATTCCTCTCTGTTTTAATGCTTCTTTAATTTCAAAAGGGGTTAATAACTGCATCTACCATGTAAGATTGTAGTGGGGATTAAATAGTGCCTGGCACTTTGCTCGAAATACAAATACCAACAAGTATCAGCCATCACCTCACACAATAGACATTCCTGTGAATTCACATGAGTTTCTATAAATTCAACTACATGAGAGAGTATTGTTGTCTTGCCATTGGCTATCCTTGATGATGGGTTGCGAGTGACACCACAGCCGCAGTCCAAATGCACAGTGCACCTCTGCACCAGCCTAAAGAGATACAAAATAATAGAAAAAGCCAACGCCGATTACTGGAACCAAGTCCCATGTCAACCAGCCTGAATTAAGGAACCCGAGGCGTGTAACAAAAATGTGGGCAATTTTCCGGCGGAACATCGTAAGAGGATCCGGGGGCCTGCATCTTCTTCATCAGTGAAAACAAAGCACCAAGGTACCAACCCAATGACAAAAGTCTGGGGAGGACCAGACCCACAGGCAGAACCAGCCAAGCTGCCATTGGCAGGTGCCAAGGGACGCACTTGGAGCAGAACACTCTCGGGTTACCTCATTACCCCTTGGTACTTTCCTGGACCTTCTCCAGCCAGTGTTCTGGCAGAGCACGGCCCAGTTCAACCCGGGACAGCTGTTGGACTGTCACGTCTGCTGACGCACTCCAGGTGCTCCTCCTCTGTGAGTCACGGCTGTCTTCTTTACGGGCAAATTCACAAGCCTCACACAGCTTGAATTTTTAATAGAGATAGTTTATAAATGTTTTTCAACTAGCAGAGCTTCACATCGATAAACTTGTAGGTTTTATAGAGTCAGTGTGGTGTTGTGATTAAGAGCTTAGACTCCAGAGCCAGGTGCTGCCCAAGTTCAAATCTTGGCCAAGCCTCTTATTTAGCTTGGGCAAAATACTTAACCTCTGCGTACCTCAGTTGCCTTATCAGAAAAATATAACAATTATTTCCTACTGCACATGGCTCCATGGCAGGAAATGAGTTAACATGTGTAAAATACTTGGGAAGTGCCCAGAAAATAGTAAGCACTTAACACAGGCTAGCCATGACTAGCATACCACTTAAACCAGGTGGTAAGTGGACCTGTGCAAATGAAGAGACAGGAGCCATAAAGAAGTCTCATGTCGAACAGGACAAAAGGTTGTGTCCATCTGTGTGTGCCGGTGCTTGGACTGGAGACATACGCTGGTCTCAATTGCTTCATTCTTAATGTACATTCACATATTCCCATGGTTAAACGTCACTCAGAACATGTCCAAAGCAAGGGCTCTTTCAACTGCCCCCATCCCTCTACTTGCATAATGCTGAAGTTGCCCAACCAATCTCATTCAAGGTTTCCAAAACAATCATCTTTGGACTGAGTCGGCCTGGAAACTTTTCATCGACCAGGTAGCAGTTTCAAACACCCCATACTCACCTACATCATGTCTTGCTTCTTCAATTGTACCAGAAGAATGATTCTCCCATTTCCCCATCAATGCTTAGTGCATATACCCTAAATACTCATTATTCATTATGGGATCAGGGGTAAGCACCTTGGGGCCAGAACTGATGATGTAGTATCTTAGAACTCAACCCTGTCCCCTGTCCCCAACCTGGCTCAGGCAGCAACTCTCTGGTTCAGTTCATCAAGTGTCTTCTCCATCCCCACCGTAAATTTCAGTCATAAGAGAAACACAGTTAAGAATATCATTACAATATTACAGTCAGTTATAACCAAAATTGCAACTAAAACACCCAGGGCTACTAGCTCCAACATCAGAGCTCTTTTCCTAAGACAGCTGAGAAAGCACCTCTAAATATCACGTCCTTTCAACAATGTATAGAACTAAAAAAAGAAAAAGAAACAAAAGAAAGAAAAAAAACTCCTCAAAACAAACCAACATTTCTAATCTGCCATGGTCACTCCTGAAAATAATAAGTGAGCTCTCAACACGGCTAGGGAGAGTCTGTATAATTTGCATGGAACTTACAGAAGCCGGCGAAAGCCAGCCAAGTAGTGGGGCATTTCATGGCCATGGTGGCCACACTTATTCCTAGGTTTAAGACGAGGCCACTGGCCACACAAGAAAGAGCAAACCACTTGTCAGTATCCCTGGTCCAGGTAATGCCATGCCCCCTCTTCCTTCTGCCACATCCAGGGCACCCATGAGGGAAATCAGAGAGGTGCAACTCCACCTCATAGGAACACAGCAAGACCACTTTACCAGGCATGACATGAAGACCATGGAAGGCAAATGGCAGGCAGAGGAGAGGCCAGGGAAGCCCAAAGCCTGGCAGCCTCACTGTCTTCCCCTTGTTCTGGATCTTCCCACTTTCTACCCTGTCAGGGACCCTCCTGTTCCTCTAACCAAAACCTTCGCCTTGTGTGGGTAATGTTAACAACAGAAAAGGAAACTTAACATGGTCAACTTTGCCACATTCTTAGCAACCCAGCAGGCTAAAATCAATTTATTTCAACAAATTTTTATCATCGTTGTCAACAATAAGAATGATAAAAATCTACTGAGGACCTCTAAGAAGCTCCAGATACTCTTACAGGGCTGCGGTGGAAATAAAATGAGTAGGACACAGTCCCTTTTCTTTTGTTATCCTTTGCCTAGCGCTGCCTGGTGCTGAACAGAATTCCTGGTATGTGTACCCCACCTTATCTGGATATGAATCCCAGCTCTGCCACTTAAGAGTCATGTGGCCTTTGGGCAAATTGCTTATCTCCTCTCTGCTACAGTTTCTTTATCTATGAAATGGGATGATGAAAAAGCCTTCTTTAGAGGATTGCTGCAAGGGTTAAGCAGCTCAAAGGCCTTAGAAAAGTGGCTGCTACAGAGAAAGTGCTCAATCAATACTAGCATTAGTAAGCTTCCTTAGCCTGTATGTTGATGAAACAGTTTCTTCACCTTTGCAGCGTCCTGCCTCTTCAGATGTTAGAGCCAGAAAGGACTTCAGAGATCACCCGGTGTACAGGTGAGAATGAGGTTCAGGGACACCAGCTGACTTGTCCACAATTGCATGCCTTGTAAACAGGAGCGTTGAGATTAGAGCCAGGCCCCCAACCTAGGTCTCCAATCTGCCCCTCAGTCTACTCAGCTAGTCTGCAAATCACTCTGCTGACTCTCCTCAAAACATGTTTGTGTTTCAGGGACCCAAATAAAGAAATGAGTAATAGTGGGAGTATTGTGGCAGTAGCATCAGGACAAGATATACAGAGGTAGTATTTTAAGGCAGTGACCCCCACTGTCCCCCTCCATTCACACATTATATGAAAGAACACAGATATTTCTGCTCCACTCGGTTCTCAATGTTTTTCATGCATAAAATCTTAGTATAAATGATTTCCTCAAATCCTCACAGTAATACTATGAGATAGGTATTATAAGTATTCCAACCATACTGAAGAACAAACCAAGGCACAAAATAGTTGAATAACATGTCCAGGATCACAGTTAATAAAAGGTGAAATTGTGATTGAAACTCAGACAGTCTGTCTCCAGAATTCACACTTCTAACCACTCTGCTGTACTTCCTCACTAGCTTGAAAGGGAAAAGTTCTTGTGGCCCAGATTAATCAAGTTTGGGTGTTCTCTGCATCTACAGATTTCAAATTTGTTTGCTTGTTTTTAACTGAGGGTATTTATGGTACCAAACTCTAATCACATTAGGAAGCTAAGGATGCTGTTAGTCTGTGTGC
>NW_012138303.1:3434003-3437051 GCF_000956105.1 Propithecus coquereli
ATGGAAATACAATTGATTTTTGTATCCTGTGATCATGCAGTGCCAATGCATTAGTTTCAGAAGGGATTTTTGTAGATGTCTTAGGATTTTCTATGTAGGCAACCATGTCATCTTCAAATATAGTTTTATTTCCTCCTCTCTAATCTATATGCCTTTAATTTCTTTTTTCAATGGCTAGAACTTCCAATACTACGTTGAAAAAGAGCAGCAGGAGCAGACACCCTTGCCTTGATCCTAGTTTTAGGGAGAAAGCATCTAATATTTCATCACTAAGTATGATGTTAGCTGCAGATGTTTTAAAGATGCTCTTGATCAAGTTGAGGTAATTCTCCCCAATTCCTAACTTGCTGAGAGTTTTTATCATGAATGTGTGTTGAGTTTTATCAAATGATTTTCTGCATCAATTAATATGATCATTATTTTTTATTTTGAATCAGTCTTGCATAGTTGGGATAAACCTCTCTTGATGTAGTACGTGATTCTTTTTGTACATGGTTATATTCAATTTGTTAATATTTTGTTGAGGACTTTCACATCTGTTAATATAGACACTCCTATTTTCTTTTGATTAATATTTGTATGATACAGCTTTTTAAATCCTTTTTCTTTCAACATGCCTATATCATTATATTTGAAGGGAGCTTCTTATAGACAACATATAGTTGGGTCATGTTTTTAAAGCACTCTGCTAATCTTTGTCATTTTTATAGGTTCAAATTAATTAAATACCAGCAATTACATGTGATTTCCATCTAATGTATTAGTTCATTTAATCCTCAAAACAAAATCCCCAAAATCCTTAAAATATGTACATTTCATGAATGAGTATGAAACTGAGACACAGAGAAGTAAAAACTATTTGCCTAAGTTAGCAGATCAAGGAAGCAATGGAATTAGAATTTGAACCCAGTCTGGCTCTGGCATTTTTGTTTGCACCCACTATGCTTTACCAGTCTGAGCTAGCCTCATCCTTACCACTAGAGTTGAGTTTGGCACAGGCTGTACCTATTTTAACAGGTTCACCTACTCAGTGAACTCCAACTCCACTTGGGAGAGAATTGAAGCTCCAATTCACTGGTTGGGTCTTTGGCCTGATAGGACTTGCAGCCGTGCATGCCAGTCATGACTAGCTGCTGTTGCTGCTAGGTTTGGGCAGGCAGCGGGTAATAGTGTTCTTCTTATGATCCCAGAGGGCCTGAGCAGCTGGGGCCAAAATCACTGGCAGGCCAAGTGACTGAGGGAGAGTACTTGGCCAATTCAAAAAGGAGGGGCAAACTTCACCCTGGGAAAACAAAGCATCAGTGTCCAGCTCAAGTGAGGCCCACCAAGATAAACATTGACCCCCACCTTCCACCTTTAATACTGGCTTCTCCAAGAAAGAGGTGGGAAGGGCCTGGACAGGACACAGGGCAGTTCCTTGGGTCTGGTCCAAAGCAGACACATAGACCTGACCAGAGACCTCATGAGGTTATAGTTCAAGGCTATTCTGTGTTTAGCAGGAGTCACCTAAATGTTCCAAGGAGGACTCAAAATTTAAATTGCTTCCCTTGAATGAAGCAGCTTATAAGATGACTCAGAGCAGAGGAGTAAAGGTCTACACACAACTCAGGACTCTCTGCAGCTATAAAAATTCCTGTGCTGTGAACATTCATTCTCTGCTGTAGAGTGAATGCTTGTGTTCCCCTAAAATTTATGTTGAAACCTAACCCCCAAAGTGATGATATTTGGAGTTGGGACCTTTGGGAGGTGATTTGGTTATGAGGGTGGAGCCCTCATGAATGTGATTAGTGGACTTATATAAAGGACCCCAGAGAGTTCCCTTCCCTCTTCTACCATGTGAGGACACAGCAAGAAGTCAAGAAGCTGTCTATGAACAAGGAAGCAAACCTCAGCAGACACCGAATCTTCTGGTACTTTGATCTAGGATTTCCAAGCCTCCAGAATTGTGAGAAATAACTGTCTGTTATTTGTAAGTCACCCAGCGTATGGTAGTTTGCAATAGCAGGCCAAACAGACTAAGACATTATCTACCACCTGCATCATCCACACTTGTTCTCTTGAGATTTGGGTGGACTTGAGGAGTCTCATTCCTCATGTTTCTTAAGAAGTCCAGATGAAGAACTGGTGGTATTAGTTAGAAAGAAAGAAGCCAAATTAACAAATTACACTGAAGTTCTCAGCATGGGACTTCAGGTATACAGAGTCAAGTTCTTATGGTGTTGAGATGTATTATTATATTAACATCAAACAAAGCAGTAATTCTCTTGGTTTGTAGAATTTCTTATACTTAAAAAAGAAAACTACTTTGCCATCCTTATTAAATAAAGGCTTGGAAGTAAGAGGACAGCATGTCTCCTTAAATAGAAGTGGAAACTAAAGCAGAAAAAGTTAAGTGATTTAGACACAGGAAATCAAAGAGTTTTAGAACTTGAAGAAGTCACTTGTCCAAGGCCACATAGCAAGTGAGTAGTAGTCCCGGGACCTAAACTTTGGCTTCCTGATGCTGAATTTAGAGCTGTTTTGAAAAATAAGGCCACCCAGAGGTTTATTTGTGTGGGTCTATTTCTGGAATCTTCATTGTGTTCCTTTGATATATGTGTCTGTCCTCCTGTCAATACCACACAGACTTGATTACTATAGTTGTATAATAAGTCTTCAAATAGGGTAGACTAGTTTGTCCCACTTCATTCCTCTTTTGTAAAATTTTTCTAGCTATTACTGTTCCTTGGCCTTTTTATCTAAATTTTAGAAAAATCCTGTTTATATCTACAAAAAACCCACAACATTGCTAAGATTTTGACAGGAATGGCATTAAACCTACATGTCGATTTAAGGAGAATTGACATCTTTGCTATGTTGTGTCCTTACTATGTTGAGTTAGTTCCGTGAACATAGTGTGTCTCTCCATTTATTTAGATCTTCTTTTGATTTTTTCATCAGTCTTTATAATTTTCAGCATACAAGTCCAGTGCATGTTTTTCCATATTTGCACTTAGTATTTTTTGAATGATTATAAATAGCATTGTATTTTTAATTTTACTGTCCACA
>NW_012138303.1:3437616-3459467 GCF_000956105.1 Propithecus coquereli
ACAACATATAGTTGGGTCATGTTTTTAAAGCACTCTGCTAATCTTTGTCATTTTTATAGGTTCAAATTAATTAAATACCAGCAATTACATGTGATTTCCATCTAATGTATTAGTTCATTTAATCCTCAAAACAAAATCCCCAAAATCCTTAAAATATGTGCATTTCATGAATGAGTATGAAACTGAGACACAGAGAAGTAAAAACTATTTGCCTAAGTTAGCATATCAAGGAAGCAATGGAATTAGAATTTGAACCCAGTCTGGCTCTGGCATTTTTGTTTGCACCCACTATGCCTTACCAGTCTGAGCTAGCCTCATCCTTACCACTAGAGTTGAGTTTGGCACAGGCTGTACCTATTTTAACAGGTTCACCTACTCAGTGAACTCCAACTCCACTTGGGAGAGAATTGAAGCTCCAATTCACTGGTTGGGTCTTTGGCCTGATAGGACTTGCAGCCGTGCATGCCAGTCATGACTAGCTGCTGTTGCTGCTAGGTTTGGGCAGGCAGCGGGTAATAGTGTTCTTCTTACGATCCCAGAGGGCCTGAGCAGCTGGGGCCAAAATCACTGGCAGGCCAAGTGACTGAGGGAGAGTACCTGGCCAATTCAAAAAGGAGGGGCAAACTTCAGCCTGGGAAAACAAAGCAGCAGTGTCCAGCTCAAGTGAGGCCCACCAAGATAAACATTGACCCCCACCTTCCACCCTCAATACTGGCTTCTCCAAGAAAGAGGTGGGAAGGGCCTGGACAGGACACAGGGCAGTTCCTTGGGTCTGGTCCAAAGCAGACACATAGACCTGACCAGAGACCTCATGAGGTTATAGTTCGAGGCTATTCTGTGTTTAGCAGGAGTCACCTAAATGTTCCAAGGAGGACTCAAAATTTAAATTGCTTCCCTTGAATGAAGCAGCTTATAAGATGACTCAGAGCAGAGGAGTGAAGGTCTACACACAACTCAGGACTCTCTGCAGCTATAAAAATTCCTGTGCTGTGAACATTCATTCTCTGCTGTAGAGTGAATGTTTGTGCTCCCCTAAAATTTATGTTGAAACCTAACCCCCAAAGTGATGATATTTGGAGTTGGGACCTTTGGGAGGTGATTTGGTTATGAGGGTGGAGCCCTCATGAATGTGATTAGTGGATTTATATAAAGGACCCCAGAGAGTTCCCTTCCCTCTTCTACCATGTGAGGACACAGCAAGAAGTCAAGAAGCTGTCTATGAACAAGGAAGCAAACCTCAGCAGACACCGAATCTTCTGGTACTTTGATCTAGGATTTCCAAGCCTCCAGAATTGTGAGAAATAACTGTCTGTTATTTGTAAGTCACCCAGCGTATGGTAGTTTGCAATAGCAGGCCAAACAGACTAAGACATTATCTACCACCTGCATCATCCACACTTGTTCTCTTGAGATTTGGGTGGACTTGAGTGAACAAATTAACGAAAAGAGAAGGACAAGATGGCCTGGTAAACGACCCCAGTCACCACAGAGAGGAGAGGACCTGGGAAACCAGCATAAAAAAAAAAGAAGTATAGCAAAAGACTCTCAATCAATCCACAATCGTAAATTGTATAAATCAATCAACCACATTGCAGTCAAGACCATATAGATGAAATTTTAACCCTGAGTCCCTGGAAACCTTTTGCCTCTGTGTCAAGGCTGAGCAGTACATGTTAAACAAGCTGATATGCCAGTAATCTATTTTATAAAAGCTAGAAAAAAGGTCCATGAAGGTTAAGACACTTTCTCAAGGTCATCCAGCAAAAGGGGAAGCAGAGCCCAGGCTTAAAGTCTGGTTTCAAGCTGGATCTCTGGGCTCTGGACAATGTTCTCTTCGTTCTACCACAGTCCTTCACAAAAACACAGATGCCCACATTTGTAAGGACACAACCCTCCTCCCCAGAAGAAGCCAGAATGACTTTCCTGAGGATAATCAGCAAGTCCCTGACTGAACTTGAGTTTTCTTAGAAATGTCTTAGCTCTATAATTTCAATTTTATAAAAAATGGTGTGTTTATAGAAAAAGACTGGAACATGTTCAGTGATAGGATTATGACTAAAGACCTCTTTCCCTCCCTGCAGAAAACAAACAAAAAAAAAGTCTTCCCTAAGGTTGGGTTATATTATTTTTATACCTTTTTTATAAAAGAATTCCATTTAGTCCATTTTCCTAGTACCATTCTAAATATGTCTAAGGCCATTGAACAGAAGCCTTCAACAGGAAAGAAATGAACTAGTGAGTTTTGCTCTTGTTAAGAACATGCCTCAACATTGTAGGAACCATCCTGACAAAAATATATCTGAATTCTTGACTTAACATAAGATATTCATCTCTGTCTCTGAAAATCTGCATGTTCTCTTTCCATGTCAAATTATCTCCAGACCTCTCAGGACCCTCTCGTTGAACCATAGGTCTTTAGAACTCTCAGACTCCATTGAGCTCCTGTCACCAGGTCCAACCTAGAGACCAGTGGCTGGGCAGTTTCTCCACCTCACTGGTCTTTGAACACAACCTACTCTGTTATCCGAGGGACTCCCATAGAAATTACAGCACTGTTTGAGGGGAGATGGCTTTACAGGAAGATATGAGGTTATCTCTGAAGGCCTAGCCTACCTGCCCTCCAGGACAAGCATGGGCAGCCTTGTGGAAAGGAATGTGTCCTGGGCAACAGACTGAAAGCTGTTTTCCAAACCCTCAGTGACTTGTTCCATGACAGTGAGCCTATGTTTCCTCATCTAGAAAAGAGGACTTTGGATTAGATGATCTCTAGGGTTCCTTTCAGCTCTAACTTTCTGCAAGTCTAGGTTTCTAATGTTAAAACCCAGAGCATTTATTGGAAAGAGGTTGACACATCAGGTAGGACAGACCTTCAGTAACCAAATATTAATAATATTAGTAGCTAATTTCAATGAGCATTTACTATGTGTCATGCACTGTTCTCAGCACTCTACGTACATTGTCTCACTTAATCCTCCCAGCAACCCTATGAGGTAGGAATTATTATGATCACTAATTTACATATGAGTAAACTAAGGTTCAGAGAAGTTACTTAACCTGCCCAAGGTCACAGAGCAAATAGGTAACATAATCAACTCTTGAACTCAGCCAGTTTGGCTCTAGAGCCATGTGCTTAACTCCTATTATGTGTTGAAAGTCTGTCTTCAGAGCTCAGTGTCTCCCCAATAAGTGACCTTTATTGACTTTAAGTTTTATCAAATTCACTCTCCTTCTTCCCTATAAGCTGCCCATATTCTTCATGGTTTTCTTCCTACAAAGATTAAAAATGTTTTAGAAACACCTTTGCTCAAGCCCCAATACACAGATATAAATAATATAAAATGGAAGAGGCCATGAGAGTTGTATTTAAAGTAGATATGAAAGCCAAAAGCTGAGAGAGTGAAATTCACATCCAGCAGATGGGAGGAGAGGTTTAGGAAGCAGGATACTGTCTTGGATCCCTGAAATCATTGACTGCCCTGAAATTCATGCCCTCCCCCCAATTTTTCACTCATTTCTGCTTCGTTCCCAGGGTTGAGGGCTGCTTGGGAGGTGCTATTCAGTTCCAAGATGCTAAATAGAAAGACCGTGTGGATGAGTCATACAACTTGGAGGGTGTAGAAAAGTCAGAAGGAAAAAAGCTAGAAGATCTCCCTTGGATGCCCCCACCTATTCATGTAGGAGAGGCTCCTCTGTGCTTTGTCTCTCTCCAGGGGTTACCCATGACAATGAGAAACCCACTGGGAGAAGATGTAAGGAGCTTGGGAGGATCAACAGTGATTTACCCATGAATAGAGCATTGCAAAGTGTAACCAGCCAATCAGAGCCCATTGACAAAGAAAATATTAATTGAATGCTAACTATGCATAAATCAATCAGGACATAGAGGGCCCTTGCCCTTTTGATTCAGTCCTCCATAGGACTCCACCGAGTTGGAAAGAGCAAACCCTCAACAAATTTGAAGTTTTCCACCCAGTAACAGAGCAGCATTTGGGAGTAGCTCCCTGCGGGGTAGAAAGCATCCTGACTGGATCCTCGGGGAAGAAAAGAAAAACACAACAGTTCAGGGGAAGGGGAATCTCTATCCTCAACCCACCACGGGCTTGGATCTCAAGTCAACTATTATTGTTTTTCCTCGTGCACTCCTGGGACCCAGCTCACAGCATCCAAAGCTGGAGTGAACCCAAACTGGCCACATCTCTGGGATAATGTTGTTTTTGGTTCACCCTCTGTGATTGGCCAACCCTCTTGAGCACAGAGGAAACAGTGTTTCCTTTCGACCAGATTAAACCCTTTTATTTCTCACAGGAAGGGCAACAACTTTTCCATTTGTGCAGGAACTAGAAAGCTGGGCATGGGGCATCATGGGGAATGGAAGGCTGAGAGCACCCTTGCTAACAGCGCAGGTTTGGAGTTCTGATGTTACCCTCTGCTTTCTAGCTGTGTGAGTTGGCAAGTTATGCAACCTCAGTGAGCCTCACTTTTTGTGTGTAGAAGGCAATCGATAATGTGTACCTACTAGGATTTCTTAAACTCCAAGGACTTTTAAAAACATTGGACCAGTTCAGGACTAATGACTATATTAAAACATTAAATTAAATTAAAAAGTTAATGACAATTTAAAAAAGCATTGGACATAATGTACTTGGTACCGTGCCTAGCATGCAGTAGGTTCTTAATTGTTATTGCTGTTGTTTCCAAAAGGTGCAGGAGGCAATAATGAGATTTTGCTTTGGAGGCTTCATGTCTGGGCTTAATAAACCATAAAAGTGTGGCTATTCTTTCCATTTATTCGACACACGTTAACTGAGAACCAGTATGTGCCTGAATCAGTTAGAATCTGGAAGAAAAAAAAAAGATATATGACATGCTTTCTCCTCCTTAAGGATTTCACAGCCTAGCAAAGGGAAAGGATTTCTATAAAAACTAATAACTGTAGTGGTGTGACAAGTTTTATAGAGAAAAATGCTGTGTGAGCATAAGGAGGGAGCAATTAATTCACTGGGCTGGAAATAGCTTAGTGTGAGTCAGGCTGGAATTACAGGGCTGGGATGTTCTGCCCATTTCTGCATGTGACTTAGAGCATGTGACCAGGAGTAAGGCAGAAGGAGTATTTTATGAGCCTTCAGGCCAAATAGGTAAATGTTAAGCATCATTCTTGATTGTTGTTCACTTGCAGTCATGCAAACACACACACGCGCTCCAATGCACCAGCACACATTGCATCCCAACACACACACACACACGCACTCTCCCCAAATCACTTGCACACACAAACCCACACACATTCAACTCAAGTGCACACACACACACCCACAGAGTTTTCAGCTCACTGCCTGCACACTCGCAAGCATGTTCAACTTGATCATGTTCACTCACACATTCCAATCCCTCACCTGCCTGTCTGTCTCCTGCTGTCTACACTGCTAGGCCAGGCCCAGGACTTCTCCCTGAATTACTCCAACAATCTCTGAATACCCTTCCTGTCTATACTTTCGGTTCCTTCCAAATGCTCAGTTACCCTTCCTGTCTCTGCTCATGGCTTCAGTCTCATTTCTACCAATCCATCCTCTGTTCTGCAGCCAAAGAAATCACTCTAAAATTCAATCTGATTGGCTCTCTTTCCTGCTTAAAGAAAACTCCACCGACCATCCTTCTACTCCTCCTCACCTCTCCTAGCACGACATACAAGGCCCTACATGCTCTTGCCTCTCCCAACATCTCAACCTCCTTCCTGCCACCTTTATCCACTCATTCATTTATTAAACAAAAAATAGGTAAGTGCCTAGTATATGCAAGTCTTCGGGCCAGGCACATTCTCTCTGAGATATGTGCTTTGGCAGGTCAAAGTATGTGTGATTCCTTGGAAGCCCCAGGCCTTCTCCAGGCTCCGGGCCTTTGCACATCCATCGCTTTTGACTGGTAAATCAGCCATCTGCAAGGACGTGATCACCACCCTTCCTTTTCCCACCATGATGCCACCATAGCATTGACCACATGTCCTCTGTGGTCCCTTTAGCCCTGTGGTGAATGCCGTGCCAGTGCCAGCATCCCTTCCTTCCACTCACTGGTTTGCACGCCCATCCCCACTGCCCTGTCATGTGTGCGATTCCACATCCCGGCATCCTGCACGGTCCCTGGACCATGGGAACTTCTTAGGAAGCACTTGCTAGGTGAGGCAATGTTGCTCCTCTGACCCCAATCACAAAAACTTCTCTGTGCACATTATTTTATTTATTTATTTTTTTTTGAGACAGAGTATCACTCTGTTGCCCGGGCTAGAGTGCTGTGGCGTCAGCCTAGCTCATAGCAACGTCAAACTCCTGGGCTCGAGCGATCCTCCCACCTCAGCTTCCCAAGTAGATGATACTACAGACATGCGTCACCATACCCAGCTAATTTTTTCTATATATTTTTAGTTGTCCAGCTAATTTCTTTCTATTTTTAGTAGAGACAGGGTCTTGCTCTTGCTCAGCTGGTCTTGAACTCCTGAGCTCAAACGATACTAGGCCTAGGCCTCCCAGAATGCTAGGATTACAGGCGTGAGCCACCTCACCCGGCCTCTGTGTGCTTTTTAAAATGATCTTAGAGAGGAAACTCCATGTGAGGCTTTTCAACATTATAGCAAATAACAAATAATCTTTGTATAGTGTTCTCCACCAGTTGATCTTTATATTAGTAAGTTGTAGAAGTAGGACTCAAACTCAGACTCAAACTTCTGACTAACTTGTGTATTCGAAAGAACTGGTAAAAACAAAAGAGAGGGTTGTTAGTGAAACAGTAAAGCAAAAAGGGTGGTCTGCTCTCACAGAGACATAAAAGTCACACGTTAGCCTGTTCGTTGGTTACCTATGAAAGCAGGTTAATCCTCCTCTGTATTATTAAATCCAAGGAGGTAGAGTTTCTGTTATCCTTTCATTCATCAGAGTATATTATTTAGTACTGAATATATCTGCTGGATAATCCATCAGTGAATTAAAAGCACATGAATTGCTATACTGGTAGAACTCATACAATATGTTGGGGAAATAAGTAAACCAACAAATTGCAAAGCATGCCGAGTTCCATGAAAGAAATGAGCAGGACACAGGGATGGAGAGTAATAAGGAGATCTGCAGTGGGGAAACCTTCCCTGGGAAGGTGAAAGCTCAGACTGGAAGGACGAAGAGGAGTCACCAGGAGAAAGATCAGTAGGAAAAAATGAGTCTGGAATTGGTTGTCCCAGACAAAACAGCTTGCATGAAGACTCTAAAAGAGAAAAGCATTGGACTGTTCAAGGAACCAGAAATTATCCAGAGTGACTCTTTTGGAGATGACCTGGGGGAATAGAGATTACTCAAAGAGAGTACCCAAAATGCATATGTTAAAGCCCTAACTCCCAATATTACCGTATTTGGGGATAAAGCCTGTAAGGAGGTAACTAAGCTTAAATGAGGTCATAAAGGTGGAGCTCTGGTGTGATAGGATTAGTGTCCTTATACGATCAGAAGAGACACTAGAAAGCTCACTCTCTCTCTCTCTCTCCCCACCTGCCCCCCTATCATATAAGGACCATAAGAAAGCGGCCATCTGCAAGCTGGGAAAACATCCCTCACCAGAAACCAAACCTTGCTGGTCCTTGATCTTGGACTTGCCAGCCCCCAGAACAGTGAGGAGACAAATTTCTGTTGTTTGAGCCATGGAATCTGTGGTATTTTATTATGGCAGTCCTAGCAGACTGATGCACCATGATGAGAAATTTGAGCTTTATTCAAAGGAAGTCAATGAGAAGTTTTAAGCAAGAGAGTGACATGAACTAATTTATTTTTTATAACAATTTCTCTTGCTGGCCTTGGGGAGGAAGATGGACAGAGGCAAGCACTGAAGAGGAAAAAACAAGAAGTCAGGTAGGTGAGCGGTGAAGGCAGCCCGCACTGAGCAGTAGCACCGGAGAAAGAGCGAGGTGGGCAGATCGTAGACATGTTCTGGAGAATGAACCAAGACTTGCTGGCGGCTCATGTGTGGAGAGAAGAATGACCCAGGATGGCTTGGCTTGAATACCTGAATGCGGGGTGTTGCCATTTATTAAGTTTGGGAAGACTAAAAGGGCAATACATTTGGAGAAATAGTAAATCCAGTTTTGGACACACATCAAGCTTAAAATACCTCAGAGTCATCTAAGTAGAAATATCAGGAGTTCTGATTGTTATCTAAATCTGGATCTCAGAGATGAGGCCTCGACCAGAGATATAAATTTGAGGAACAGGAGCTATAGACAGATAGCATTTACAACATGAGCCTAGTGAGATTACAAGTAGAGAGTGTGTGTGTAAAAGAGGAGATAAAAGGGGCAGGAACCTTACGAAGGCCCTTTCTACTCTACCAAACTGCCTGTTTTTGCTTAGATTGGTAAATGGGGGCAGATAGATACACAGGTAAAATATGCAGGATGAATGAACATAGCATGGGCCCTGGGAAAAAACTCTAAACTTAGCCTGTGTTTTGTTTTGTTTTGCTTTGCTTTGTTTCAAGTAGAGTGCTATAGAGAAAAAAAAAATGAAAAGAAATCTGAATTAATAAGAGTTCTTATAAAGTTGATTCTAGCAATCTCTTTCTCTCTCACACATACACTCGCACAAAGAGAGTGACAGACAAATGATATATAGATCATCAGCTGCCCATACACAAATAAAAAATACAAACCCCCATGAGTCTAAAATGCCTCATCTTCTTATCTTTTTAAGTCACATGAGAAATAAAGGGCCAGTGTTATCCTAACATTAATTCTTTCCTCTCCCATGACTCATTAAGCATTGATGTCACCTTTAAATCTTACAATCGAGAGAAATTGGCGTTATGTGAATTAAGGGAGTTCTTCCCTGCCCTACACTCAGCAGGGTCTATCTGACATGAAGCCACACAGTCTATGGGGAATATAGGCGGGTGCTGTTCCCACATCCTTCCTGAGCCAGGGCTCCTCCTGGGAAAATGCTTCCTGGCTCCCAAAACCTGGCCGCTGAGAGGTTCGTTCTGTGCGCAAACTTTTTAATGATGTATTAATTTTCCTTGAAAGGTAAGGTAGGGGAAAGAATCTGGAAGTTCATTTAAGATGATTGTTATATCGACAAAATTAATGCCTTTATATCTAATTAAAGAACTAAAATGGGCAATTAGAGCCCATAATTAAAGAATGTATGTAATGATGAAATTACAGTGTGCAATGATTTGAAAAAAATCCTAATTATACTCTGTGAACCTGAAGTTCCTGGCACTACCTCACGTTGCTATTTTCATCCCAGAAATCATTTGCATGAGCTCATCTCAGAGGTTTTCCATGTCTCTGAGTGGGTGCGTCTCACGGGGACAGAGAGGCCCTGAGAACATGCCCACCGGTAACTTTCACTAACACCAGTCAGCACAGCCCACCCTTAAAGGAATAACCAGTACATCGAAAACAAAACAAAACTATATGTCATGATTAATGTGATGGAAAGCTATTCTCTAGACAGTTTTGAAAAATTTATCTTTCACCATGATACGACGGGTCTGGATTTGCCTAAGATTTTTTTTTTTTTCATTTAAAAGCATCATCAAAACATTGAGCCAATCAACTAAGAAACAACAGAGTATACATGAATCTATATGTATATAGATGTGTGTATATATGTTTTCTTAACATATATAT
Organism: Propithecus coquereli; assembly: GCF_000956105.1. NCBI lineage: Eukaryota > Metazoa > Chordata > Mammalia > Primates > Indriidae > Propithecus > Propithecus coquereli. Next base: position 3,447,278 of record NW_012138303.1, read on the forward strand.
GTGTGTGTGTATATAGTTTTTATATATAGCCTTACTATGTATAGTTTTTAGGGGAATGTGAAGAAAAACAAGTATATCATTTATCATATAATTCATGTGGGTCCAGCCACTAGTTTGTGTACTATTTTGCAAAACAACAATTCAGAAATATAACAGACAAGGAGAGTTAGAAAAGCAAACAGTCAAGGTACAAGAGGGAAAACGTGGAGGAACAAGGAGCCAGAGGTTCTGTGGATGGAATGCTGATGTTGTCAGACACTTTTATAACCACTACACATATGTTGACCCATTGAATCGCCATCACAACCCTATGAGATGGACATAGCTGTTGTATAGATGACATAACAACAGCACAGAGGGGTTCATAACTTGCCCAGGGTAACCCAGCTGGTCAGTGGCAGTCAGGTTTAGAACCCAGGCGTGCAGCTGCAGAGCCTAGCAGTGATCCACCAAAGGCTTTGAGCGACAGAGCGGCACGAGATCCACCAAGAATACGTGCTCTGGTAGCTCTAAAGAGGATGGACTAAAGTTGAGGGAAAACTGTAAGCACGAAGCTATAGCAATCACCCAGGAAAGTGGCCGAGACAGCGTGACTCGGCACTGAGGGTGACACACAAGTGGAGGGGAGAGGAGAGACACCTTGCAGAGAAGGGAGGCCACAGATGACTTCGTTGTTGACATAAATGACAAAAAGAACTGCGATGAAATTGTCGGAGCCAGAAAAAGGGAAGGAAAAATACGATGGAGGAGTTGAGTTCTTCACAGATGTTGAGGCTTTCAGATCCCTGCGGGCTTCCATGAGGAGATACCCTGCAGGCAGCTGCAAATGGAAGACAAGAGCTGGAATGAGTGATCAGGCTGGGGAGGCTGGTCCGAGAGGGGTCTGTGAAGAGAGGAGACCAAAGACAGAGGCAGCCTGAGAAGGTGGAGGGAGAGGACACCCAGAAGAAGGAAAGGGGGTCACAGAAAGGACATGACTCCAAAGTAGGAAAGGTATTAGTTATTAGTCATCGCCTCCCAGAAGCTTCCTGACCCTAACCTAGACTAACCCCCACTCCCTCTATCGTAACTCACACACTTGGGACATGGTAACCTTCTGTAAACACTAATGATATGATCACTGCTAGTTATTAAAATTGCTCAACAGTAAGCTCTGAAAGGACAAGGGTACTATCTGTCTTGTTCACTGCCAAATCCTGCAAGCCTCATGCTTAGTCTAGCACTAAACAAATACGTCCTGAGTAATGAGGGAATGGGTAGAAGACTGGAGAAACTGAGTTGATGAGAAGTTAGTAGTAGGAACTCATTCCTAGTCCAGTGCTGTTTCTACTGGGCCCCACGACCTCCCCCAACCCACAGCTTCTCAGGGGCAGCCCTTGCAGCTCAATAATGAGCTCCTACATGATGCAGTCACATGCTACTGAACACGTGTGCGTGTGTGTGTGTGTGTGTGTGTGTGTGTGTGTGTGTGTGTGAGTGCTGACAGAGTGCAGAGAGGCCAAGCCACAGCCTTCCCCCTAACAGACCACACCCCTCATTTACTGTGAACCTCCCGGCATACGAACAAAAGATTAAATCCAGCATTTCAACCACCATAACAAGCCTGCAATGTTTACCAGGATGAAAGAAAAAGCAGCATCCCACCCCACAGACTTTGTACCAGAGTCAGATCACTGAAATTAGTGTTCTGGCTCCTCAACTAACATAACCACTTGTTCCTGGCAAATCAGAGAGAAGCCACTTACTGTTCCAGATCACATGAGCCTTTGGGCATCAACAGACAACAGCAGCAGCTAGAGGTTTGCACTTGGTTAAAGTAACTGAAGTCGGAGGCATCAGCAAAGCTGAATTTAGTCACCATTATCCAAAGTATTATATTAGCTAAAAGTTTATATTACCTAAACCGTGAATGCCCAGAAGGAAATTAGAGGGCAGCGGGTTCTTTAATCATCAGTGTCATGGTCTTTTTGATCTGTCAACTTGGCTAGGCTACAGTCCCTGGTTGTGCAAACACTGATCGAGGTGTTACCGGGAAGGCATTTTGTAGATGTGTTTAAAATCCATAATGGGTTGACTTTAAGTCAGGAGGTTATCTTTGATAATCTGGATGGGTCTGACTCAATCAATTAATTACAAAGCCTTAAAAAGCAGAGCTGAATATCCCATATTTGATAGCACACTATTAAAATTTATCTTTTCTGGCCAGACGCGGTGGCTCACGCCTGTAATCCTAGCACTCTGGGAGGCCGAGGCCGGCAGATTGTTTGAGCTCAGGAGTTCGAGACCAGCCTGAGCAAGACCAAGACCCCGTCTGTACTAAAAAAATAGAAAGAAATTAGCTGGACAACGAAAAATATATAGAAAAAAAATTAGCCGGGCATGGTGGCGCATGCCTGTAGTCCCAGCTACTCAGGAGGCTGAGGCAGGAGGATCGCTTGAGCCCAGGAGTTTGAGGTTGCTGTGAGCTAGGCTGATGCCATGGCACTCTAGTCGGAGCAATAGAGTGAGACTCCGTCTCAAAAAAAATAAATAAAAATAAATAAATAAAATAAAATTTATCTTTTCAATGTTAAAAAAAAAAAAAAAAAAGCAGAGCTGAGACTTCCCTGAAGAAGACAGCATGTCTGAACAGCATGGAGAGTAGCTTCAGGCCACATGCATGAGTTCCAGCCTGCCCTCCCTGCAAGCCTGCCCTCCCTGCAAGCCTGCCCTATGGATTTTGGGCCTGCCTGTGAGCCCCCACAGTCACCTAGGCCAAGTCCTCACAGTAGACCTTTTCATATGTATCTCCTAAGAGTTCTGCTTCTCTGGTTGAACCCTGACTGATATAATCAAATATAACCTCTGCGTAGCTACATCCGTTCATTAAACCATTTCTGAGTGTTTACTAGGTGCCATTCCCCGTCCCAGGTGGCAGAGATACAAAAGGGTATGGCTGCCTGCACCTGGTGACGAACGAGTGCCCACACAGGGGTTCGTCCCACCCCAGCCTGAAACCCTTGCCTTCAGGTACTGGAGTTACCGCAAACCCTGTTCAACGCATATGCAGTACCTGGAGTTACCCTAATTATCCTGTATGTTAATTCTAACGGTAATAAGGAAATAGCATTCATGTTACAGAAGTGAAATCTACACAGTTTTCCCCAACGTGAGAGAAGAATGCTATAAAAACAGTGAGTTTCTAAGCAGCGAAGTGAGGAGGAGGTGGCACAGGGATCAGAGAAGTAGGTCATAAGTCACAAAAGGTGCCCAAAGGGAAAACGAGGTCCCGAAGACAAACTTTCTCTCCTCCACCACCAGGCCCAGCCCATATCTTGGAAACCTTGATTCCAGCCAGGTACCTCCCCTTCTGTGTCCCCTCCAGCCCCTCTGCACAATCGGAGTGGACAAAATACGCTGCAGAGGTGGATATTTTTTAGCTTCAAAGAGGGCATATATTCTACAGTTTACAAGTGTCAGGATATCTGATTGGAACCCGAAAAATTTGAAACAAGCAAATTAGGAAGAACAGAAGAACAACCATTCCAACATGTGTCAAATAATCTTTGGGCCCTCCCAAGAATTTTCCATATGAAACCAGAGGTCCAGCTGGGACTCCACACTGCAGACATGCAGCACAGTGCCTATGTGAGTTCACTGTGGGATTCAGACATGTCCTAGCATTCACGGAGGGCTTCTGAGATGGAACTTTCTAGAAGCCTATCTGATGAGGAACTGAGGAGCTTCCAGGGAAATTGCTTGTCTTAAGAAAGAGAAAATCAAGGCCACAAGTTTGGGCCAATTAACCTGCCTCTCTCAGTGCTGATGGGGAGGGGGATGGTGAGTTCAGGGCAGTGCCTCTCACTCAGGCCAGCCCTTGCCGGCACACCTGGTATCCCAGCACTCAGGAACTGGATCCTCAAGAAAGACTGGAAAAACCTGTTTTCATTAAAATATATACATATATATATTATATATATAAATATATGTATAGTTTAAATATAATTTATATTCTCTACAAGGAACTGAAAACACCAAACCGAACTGTATCATGCACTAAAGTGGAATCCTTTTCGTTGGAAAGCCCAGACAGTGGCATTAAGAGGATCAGGGCTTGGCGAGACTTGGCAGCTCAGGCACAGCAGAGCTGTTCCAGTGTGGCTTCGGTGGCTGTCTGGGCTGGATGCGTGCGGGCGATGGCCTGGGCTGGCGCGGCCAGGAACCGAGGCTGCCATGGGGGATGGTGGTGGCGGCTGCAGCAGGCACCTTCCCGGGACCGCAGGGGCTTCCGGAGCCTCACCAGCAAACAGCATCACGAGAGCCAGAGCCTGACCCAGGGAAGAAGAAGAGAGAAATGGCAGCTGCCTTGGGGGAGGCGAGAGGGCCACGCTCTGCGCCACGTGAGAGACATCCCTGAAGAGTCCTGGAGCAGTTGGAAGGGATTTCGATGCCATGCGAGAGAAAGAGGTGGGGTTCCTCTAATTGGGGAGGCAGACAAAATCAGAAAAATACTCTTTTGCTATTATAGTAACTCACTGTTTATCCATACTGGCCTAAAGAAACAAGGATGAAACGACAATGACAAAAAACTTAACTATCACAGTTAAAAACTGGGGGGTAACCAGCAGCCCTGTGGCAGGAAAGGCCCTGTACCAGCCAGTAGCGCTCTGCCATAGTCGCAACGCTTGGCAGCCCTGGATCGGTTTTCTGTTGCTGCTGTAACGAAGTATCACAGACTTAGTGGCTTAGAACAATACAAATTATCTGGCAGACAGAAGTCCTAAAATCAGGGTGTCAGAAAGGCTCTGTTCCTTCTGGAGGCTTAAGAGAAAATCCATTTCCTTGTCTTTTCCAGCATCTAGGTACATTCCTTGGCCCATGTCAGCAATGTAGCATCTCTTCTCCTCTCTGGCCTCTGATTCCGTCCTCACATCTGTCTCTTAACTCTGATCCTCCTGGCTCTCTCTTCTGAGGACCCTTGTGTAACATCAGAGCCACCCGGATGATCTCTTCATCCCGAGGTCCTTAGCCTACTCACATCTACAAAGTCCCTCTTACCACGAAAGGCAGCATATTCACAGGTTCCACGGATTAGGAAGTGGGCATCTTTCGGGGGTTGAAGGGGCAGAGCCTCCTCCAGCCTACCCCCACTCCCCTGCCCATCCCCACTACATACCTCTGCCCCTCAGCCACCCCTGCCCAAAGAAAGAGCTTCCTGATGCAGCTGCCTATTTGCTCTTTGTGCCTATCCCATAGCGCTTGGCTGTGGGTTCAGACCAGATCAGCAGCCAGATTACTTTCCTGCCAACGGGACTCCCTTCCGCTGTAGTACACTTCAGAGTTTACAGGGGGGCTCTTCCATTCTCTTGCCTGCTCAACCTTCATTAGAGATCAGTCACAGGAGGCAAGAGAAAAGATGCTATTCAGCCCATTTTACAGATGAGACCCAGGGCTTGACTGACTAGATAAAGCCACACACTTAGAAAGCAGCAGATCCCCAGATCCCAGCTGCTCTGACTCCAAATCAATATGCATTTGATGCAGCTCGCTAGCCTTGCGAAGGTGGCCAAAGAAGTGCCATCCTAGGTGAGGAGTCATACAACGGGAAAGTTCACGTACATCTCATTTTGTTAACTCTCTATCCAGAAGCGATTCATATACCACACCCTGCTATCACACACACACTCCTACCGCAGCCATCACACCCAGGCCCTCATGCTCTCACGGACAGAATCAAAGAATGAGAAGGGCTCAACAGGGTTTCTCTAATCCAGAAGTTCTTAACTTTCCTTTGTGCCATGGACACTTTTCACAGTCTGGTGAAGCCTCTGGACCCTTTCTAGGAATAATGACTTTAGATGCATAAAATGAAAAACATAGGAGTACAAAGAAAAGCAATTTTATTGAAATATGGTTGTCAAAATATTTAAAAATACGTATAGTACAGTAATACATGTGCACCTTATTAATCCACTAAATAATCAAGATCCAGTCAAGAATCTAATAATTACTACAGTTTCAAAGTGGCAATGAATATATACAATATTTTGAGACAGCTGCCGCAATTATAATGTGCTATGGAAATACCTTTAATTTCTACTAATTAGAGGAAAGGCTAAACTTTGGTTACAGTTTAGGAAAAAAATATGTAATCTTTTAATCTATTCACGGTCATGGATACCCTTCTAACTAATTCTATTTACATAAACTCTTGTGCGAACCTCAGATTTAAGAACCTGTATAGTCCATTCGCCTGCCTCTAGGCAAGTCCGTACTTACAGCAAATAGATAAATTTTGAACATTCAAACAAATTTAAATTTTCAACAGGGATAGAAAATTCATGAATTCCTTTCGCCTCCTAATCCAAATTCTACGACTTTATTCCTTTAACACTTTCTAAAGTTACATATTCATTTAGATTCTACTCATTTTTAGTTTCTAATAAGGGATAAACTGAATGAAACCAAAATAAATTCAATTTAACCTTTCTATTGTAAAAAAAAATGTTTGCACAGCAAGTCATTTATATAAACAAGAAACCTTTTAACCTCTAGAAAGCAAACTATTTTCAGGAACTTAGAAAAGTGTGCTATTAGTTTAATGTATGTACCAACAATGATAATGTTCACGATTTCTCTGTTCATGACATCAGGGCCCCTCCACTTTGTGCTAGCAGCCCTTGTGGGCCATGTTTCTTGCTGTTAGACCTAATGCAATTATGCAGAAAATAGCCCACGTACAGAAAGACACAGCCGTCTACGTTTGAATGGGCTGGTGATCCCTAACCAAAAGCAAAAGAAAATGTAGGTCGTTTCAAACCCAAGTAAACAGAATGTCATTTACTAATGTGGAAAGAATTACTATATTAGTAAATGAAAAATGCACAAGCCCTCTGCTTAGCACTCAATAAATATTGCTATTATTGAATTATTAATAAAATTATACATTTTTATTAGTAATTATGGATTAGTAATAAAATAACTAATATTATTATTATCAGTGATACAATTAATTGTACCTACACAAGCATGTCTATAACAACAATGTTCACTAAGAGACTATGTAACATTCAGGTTTGAGAACTTGACTGGGACACATTTGGAAAATGGGAGAAAATAGATTTGGTTCCCATTTACATCTTGAGATGAAGCAAGGACCCCTCTGAGGGGCCTGCAGGGCCCCCCAAGCATGAAAATAAAGAAAAATCTTGAGTCCCTTTAGGGGAAGTTCCAGCCACCTAGCTAGCCTTGAAAAGTGAATGGAAATAACAAAGGCCCTCCAAGCAAGTCAGAGTCATGAGGTGTTTTGGTTTCCCAGGGAAACCAAAAGATGGCATCCTAACATATGTTCTTGAATTGTTTTTCAGAAACCCCCACTGAATGGAAAATGCAGACAAGAGGGAACTGAGAAATGAACTCTGACAGCTGTTCTTTGGTCTAAACTTCCCCCTGGGGGGCCTGGAAGAGTCACACCCATTTTAACATTCCTTTCTACTAATCCAAGAATCTCTAAATCCACCTATGACTTTACAGGCACTCCCAATTCAGGATATCCTGCCCTTGGGGGTCAGACCAATGTGTAACCTCCATGTATTGATTTACAATTTGGCCTGCCTAAAATGTACCCCTGCCGCTAAAAACCCTGCCCTGTAAGCTATTGAAGAGTTTGGGTCTTACATTTTAGCTGCCTGTACTTCGTGCATGGCACCATGCAATAAAAACGCCCCTTTTTCCTGCTGCAGCTCTTGACTTCAGTGTCTGGCTTTGCTGCACTGGGTGAGCAGACCCCACTTTGGTTCAGTAATAATCTCAACTTACTTAAAGTTCTAATGCTATTCAATAATCCCCATTTTTTTCACAGCCTTGCAGCAGCACTCAGAGGCACAATAGCTATATTTCATGAACTAAAACTCAGGGAACCAGGTTTGACAAACAGCATTTTCCCCTTAGTTGGTGAATTTACGTGAAAAAATCTCGAAAAGTTATCACATTCCGTAATATTAGTAATAATTTAGTAAATTGCTTCTATTGGGACGAATCAAATATCAACAAAAGGAATATAAAATTTGGCGAAGTATTTTCCAGTCACTATCATTTGAATATCTGAAATCAGGACTACTCTTAAAAATCTTCCATCTGTTAGTCACCATGTCCATTAGGAAAGATTATAACATGCACCCCAAAGAAACTACACTGCATTTCCTTAAATATTTCCTTAGGTATTTAAGTCATGCTAGGGGACTGCCCCTGACTTACTGCCAGATTCCTGGGAATACATAATGTTTCTGCTGCATCTAAGTTAAATCCCCCCTGTTTAACAGTATGTAGAGGTGGGGATTGAATTGTGTCCTAAACTCCAGTACCTATGAAAGTGACCTTACTTGGAAATAGGGTCTTTGCAGATGCTGTCAAGCTAAGGTGCGGTCCTCTGGATTAGGGTGCCATCCAACGACTAGGACCTTTATAAGAGAAAACAGAGGAGATCGGGATGTGGACACAGAGAGACATACATGGGAAGAAGGCCATGTGACCACCAAGGCAAAGATGGGAGTGATCACAGGAGCCATCAGAAACTAGAAAAGTGATGGAGAGATGCTTCTTTAGAACCCTAAGATGGAGCACAATGCTTCTGACACCTTGATTTTGCACCTCCAGCCTCCAGAACTGTGATACAATAAATTTCTGTTGTCTGAAGCCACTCAGTTGGTAATCATTTGTTAAAATAGCCGTAGGAAACTAATAGAAATAATCGAATCCATTATTCTTTTTTCTGCAGCAGTATCTTCCCCCTAAGTCATAAGCTAAGGTCTGACCTGCCTAACATTCACATGCTTAACCAGGGTCTTTACATGGCAGAGAATTAGCTTAGATCTCCCCTGCTGCGGTACCTTGACTTTCAGTGGCTTTGCATTAAAATCTTATTTCTAAACAGGTGGCTGCCCCAGGAGCTGTAGTTTGCCAATTTGATTTTTTAAGTATTGCATTAAAATATCATTTATCTTGATCCCTGAGTTTTCTGGCACTCCCTTAAAGTTCGTATCTCAGGCAAGCGCCTCACTGCCTCATCCTAGTCCCAGCCCTGTCCCTCTAAGATTTTTCCTGCTGTATCCATTAGTTTGCATTTTTCCAGGCTGAATTGTTCTCTTTCCTGCCAGCCTCTCTCCAATGCTCTGAGTAATAATTCTTGGTCTCCAGTGACTCTGACAATTGATTGCATCTGTGAATTTTAATAACATAGCTGATATTTCCTGCAGATAATTGAGGAAGATGTCGATTAAGGCCAATCCTAGCCAGATGCCAACAGACAGGCCCTCCCTAGACACTCCCTTATGGGAGAGGGGTAGTGTCATTGTTGGGATTGTTGGGATGTCCTTTGTAATTCTGCCACATTTATGCAACCTAAGCCATGCTCGCCATTTGGGTATCATATTGAGAACATTGCAAAAGAGATGGTGGCTAATTAAAGGACAACTCATCTTATGCTGGTCTCACTCACCACCAGTGTATTTCATCCAAACAATATCTTTTAAATGTGCTTGGCTGTGAGTTTTTTGTTTGTGTGTGTGTGTGTGTGTGTGTGTGTGTGCATGTGTGTGTGTGTTTTAATATAATTTAACGCAACTGCTCGCTCACTGATCCACCCCTCTCTGCCTGGTTGTAGATGTTCTTTCCCGACTCGTGCTCTATTGCAGTGCGACGAGGGGAGCTCTGGATGCCTTTCAAGCCACTAGGAAACGCAGGCTCCACCAGTCTGCCTGTGAGTGTCTCTGGGCAGGCCACTTGCCTCCTTTCTGTTGTAAAATGGAGTAACAATGTCTGCTCTTCCTTCTCATGGTGGTTATGAGTCAAGAGAATAATAAGCATTCAAGTGCCTTGGTACTAAAGTAAGTGCTACACAAAAGCTTACAGATACATATGTACAAGAAGATTCATTACAGTATTATTTATAATCACAAAACACCAGAACTGGGAGACTGGTGGCAAATTCTGATATATTCAAACAATGAATAATTCTTCTATCATTCGAAAAATAATTCATTTGAAGATGATCAATAGATAGATAAACAGATGTGAATAGTTCCATTTTGTAAACAGTATATGTGCATACAGATCCATCTAAGCAACTTTGGGAAAATGTCAGGAAGGATAAGCATCAAACTTAAATGTTGAGGAAATTAGCTGTCTCTGGAGAATTAGAAGAGATGGCTAGGAAGGGAAATTTTACTTCTTATTTTATATGATTCTTAAGTGGTGGGATTAGGGATTAATATTACTTAGTGATTTTCAGGTTTTTAATTTTTTAAAACATTAAGGGAATAAAAGCGCTACATAAATTCCAGCTCTTCAGCTGCAGCCATGTGCCAGATGATTTTACACGGGCACACGTGTTTAATCACAACCTCCCCACTACACACATTTTTTCAGCAGCTGGGGGAATGAATCCCACAATGACAAAAAGGCTTGCTCAAGGTTACATAACTAGCAAGCCAGAGCAATGTCCCAACATCCTCTCTGACTGTAACTCCTGCCACAGTTCACACTGCCCCTGTTGCCGTCAAAGCTATGTCTGTCCTTCATTTGCTCATTCATTCATTCCACAAATACTTACTGAATGTCCACCCTGGGTTTAGCACCATACTTTGTTCCAAAAAGAGCTGCAAAGATGAACAAGGCAAGATTTCTGCCCATAAGCATTTCAAGATCTTTTGTCCTGTTAATAAGAAACAGAAGGAAAAAGAATGCTCCAGAGAGAGAGAGAGAGAGAGAGAGAGTAAACAACTGGGAACCATCCATCTGCCCTGGCTGCTCTTGTGAGGTTGAGTCAGAAGATGACTCTGATCACCTCCTTCGAACAGTGCCCTTTGTGCCGGAACACAGCAACGACGCTCTCGGCACTTTGGTACACTCTCAGTTTTCTCAACCTCTTCCCTTCTTTTTGTTCAACATGGACATATGGGTGGTAAAGAGAAAAAAAGGGGAGCAATGTATTTGTAGTAATTTGAAGGGAGAGATGGGCTCTGGAGTTATTCAAGAAATGAAGGCTAAACCAACGATTGTTAGAAGGTGAAAGTACTCTCTGATAGGTGCTGTAAAGTTCACACTTATACACTGGCTCTAAAAGAAGAAAATCCTCTGACTCAAAATAAAGAAATGCAGACTTACTATGGAACCGTGTGTGATTTTTCTTAGGATTTTTGGAAATATCGTAATAATTTCTATATCTCTATCCCCTTACATACCTGGGGATCACAGATTGGGCTCTATTAGATCATAAATGAAGAATTTAGAGAAGTGTGTATCTTTGCCTCCAAGGGTCCCTTAAGTAGGATTTTTTTCTCCCCATGGAGTTGAATTTTTGTTCAAATGATATTATCTGTTATATCCTTGGCACGTGCCATAGTTTTGATAAAAGGCAGTATGTATGAGTGGCCAAAGGATTCATACATGCAAGTCCCTGTTAATCAGAACCACTGAGCACAGCCTTATGGAGGAAATGGAACATGAGTTAGCAAGCACAGAATTTGACAGGGGAAGCGGGGAAGGGCCCCTTAAGGCAGCCGTCAGAACCTGAGCCAAGGCTCAGACAGACAGATGAATGAGCACACCTGAGACAGTGAGGGAACAAGGCTCACCAAGCCACAGACCTACCAGGAACTTTGGCAACCACCTATTACAGTACCTCGTTTTACAGGTGTGCCACCTGAGATCCAGAGAGGCGAACTGGCTTGCCAAGACCACACAGCTGTACCACCCTGCTCACGTCGAAAGAGGCTCCTCGTCCACTTTATGATGTTTAATACGTGCTCTGTGAACATGCTGTCCCCATGAACAAGCAGAGGTTCAGAAAAGGGAAGTTATGTACAAGAAATAGCAAGTCCAAAAGGGCTGTTGATTTGAGTAGAAAATATATGTTGGGAACTAAGGGAAGCGAAGTAGAAAGATCAGTTGGGATTTGATTCTCAAAGACCTTGTATATCAGAGCAAGTGGTTTGGACCTTGTTTTCCATGTAGGTAACAGAGAACTACTCCATATGTTTAAACAGAGGTCACATAGCAAACTTGCTATTTTTTGTCCCCATGAACAGACTGACATACGAAAATAATTTAACTAGGGGCAAGAAAAGATCCTACTGAGAGTAAAAAAAATCTCAGAATCCCAGGGAAGAAAGAAAATTACCTAGATTTTTCATGTATTCTCTCTAAAAGCAAT
>NW_012138303.1:3460320-3476418 GCF_000956105.1 Propithecus coquereli
GCTGAAGAACTAAAAATTTAATATTATATAAGATTAAATTTAATGTCTACTTTCTCCTTGACCACTTTTTGTGTTGTTGCTTTCTCCTGTCTTCTAATCAGTACTACAGCTCTTTCCTTTTCCTCACAACCTACCCCACCCCGTACTCTCTTAGCCTCCCAGATTCTTGGCTTATCAGTTCTGTGATTTATTAAATGAGATTCCATTTTGCATTTCCTAGTGCAGGGCCGAAGTCCATGTGCTGAGGCTTCTGCACCCTTGCCCAGGGCCTTCGAAAGTAAAGTTTTGCAACAAAAAGATTAATGGTGCTTTCCTGATCTTCACAGCCTTTATGTTTCTCATTATCTTCCCTTGAATGCAATCGTTGGCTTTTGTTCTAAAGCCACATGAGACTAGTCATTGCTCCTCCCAGAGCAGCAAGACTTCTCTAGGACTGATACTATGGAGCAAGCCAAGTTGCCAGCCTCTTGTGTAGTCAAAGTCCTCTCCGCTCTACCCGGCACGGCTCCATCTGCAATGGCTCTGCCACAGGCTCCTTCACTGCCCACCTGTTCCCTTGCTAGGCCTCCTAACATGTCTCCCTATCCCCAGCTTCTTCCCCTTCCAATCTTACTTATATACTACAACAAGATCAAGTGTTCCTGGAGCAAAAGTCATATCATCTTACAACTCTGCTCAAACATCTGCAGTGGTTCTTTATTACCTACATGGGAAAAAGTTCCAATATTTTGCAATGAATCAATGCATATTTATTTACCAAGTTGACATGAGACAGGGGAACACCTCCAGCAAGCTCTATGTGCTTTTTAATGGGTAAGCCACAGTATTAAGCACTATGGGATCTGTACAATGAACTCTGTGTCTAATTTAGGAGCTAAAACAGACTCGTGCGAAGTTAAATAGCAAGGCTCCAGTTTCTGTCTCTTCTTAGTACTCCAATCCTGCATATTTGACTGCCAGATCTCAATCTCAACATGTTTCAAATTCAACTCACTCTCTTATCCCCAAATCTGTGTTTTCAGTCTGATGGTTCCACTATCCAGTTTCTCAAGACAAGACATATACAGGCAAGGGATAAGGGGAGATTTGAAGGGCAGGAGATTTTGGCCTTACAGTGCTCATCAAAATACAATTATTACTTATTCACTTTCTTAGTTGTGCTTAGGACATTAAAGGGGCACAAAAATTAATAAAGTATATCCCCACTGTTGTGAGCATACACGATCTATTGTGAGAGATATAGAGCTTGCTGGAGGGTGTCCCCTGTCCAGTGTCAACTCACACACTCAAATTGTGCCTCACAAGCCAAAATCTCTAGATCCTCCTTCATTCAATCATTTGGTCTAGAAAAAGTGGACTTAGGACCTCTCCACATACTTTCTTGATTCTCTTATACTTATCTTCTACTGAATCCTAATCAATCTAGATGTTAGGACAATCATAATAATACCTGTGAGCACTTTATATTGATGAAACACTCTTCTGAACATTATCTGATTTAATCTTCACAAAAAAACTCACAAGGTGTGTTATTTTTTTTAATCACCTTCATTTTACAGATAAGAAAACCATGCTTAGGGAAGTTAAGCCACACAACCAGGTTACTTTCAGTGTAATAAACATATGTTTAATTTCTAATATGTGTCAGCCACTAAGAAAAAAAATATATGAATGAAGTTCTCTTCCATCAATGACTTTACAATCTGGGGAGAGAGACAGATATCTAAATGGATAATTTTGGTACAGAAACAAAGAGAAGGACCAACGCAACTGGAAGATTCAGGGAAGGTGTGTGTGGTAGGGAGGGGTGGGTATCACACACCTAAACTGGAACTTCAATGAGGAGTTAGCTCATAGATGAGGAAACCAGAGTTTGAAGTCAGGTGTGTCTGACTGTCTCGTTCATGTTTTTCCACCATCTTGTTACACAGTAGGTTTTCAATGGCTAGTCAATGAATGAATGAATACGTTATATTTCTACCAATAGAGAGAATGGCTGAAATGTCAGCCTGAAAAGTAACTTTGGCTTTCAAACCCTCACATTCTGACCAACTGAGCTAATCAGCTAATGTACCTCAGGCAATTCCAGGGAGGATCCCCAACTACAGGGCAGGTGGCTCTCAACATATGGCACCCTAATTTACCCCTACAGTCTCCCAGAATTGGTTGGAGGTGAGATAGACTCTAGAATTGAGGAGAAGATTCACCACATATGTCTACCCCACCTCTTCAAAAAGCCCTTTTAGTGTCCTGGGCTGTGCAGACAAAGGGAAAAGGAACTAAGTTAGAATAAAGCTCCTAGAGCTACAGCAAAGATTCGCACAGAAGCCAACACTAAAACTCTTTGGCTCCAGATAACTCTGGATAAGGAAAAAGAATCTCAATTCTCCTACACCCACTTCCTCTGAAATTTGGTTCCGGAAGGAGAGCCAGGATCTCCAAGACTTCGAGAACAGAGCAGAGTGCCCACATCCTCAAGTGACTGCATGGGGCACCCCCTCTTCTCCCACAACCTCCGGCTCCACTGTGTTTGTGGGGCAGATGCCTCCATGCCAGCCCCTCTTCTGTGTTTCCTGTTCTTGGCCCAAGTCTCTGCCTTCCGTCTCTGTATGCTTGGCCTACACATGCAGCTGTTCTTGGAACTTGTGTGTGCCATCATTTCACAATTCAGAAACCTCAAATAAGAGACAGGTGGTGCGATTCTCCAGGGCAATTAAAAGAAGGACTCCAAGCCCACATTGTCTGAGTCTGCCTGCCCAGAGAATAGCCCAGAGGTGGGCTATTTACTCCTACCATTTTAGGAGTAAAATGTGGATTATACCCAACCCATATAGCGTTTTTTATTTCCTTGGTCCCAAACAAATTTCTAATCAGAATTTCCTCTTGGCTCTTTCCAATTCTTGAGGAAAGTCAAACTTACCTTGAGCAATGAACGGAATTAATTTATGGAGGAGGAAGTCATCAGCTCAGTAAAATTATGATCATTCCTTTGAGAAGGGAGATACTAAATGGGCTTTGGAAAGTCAAAGAGTCTGCGATACCATTACCTGGATCAATTTTGGGCTCAAGACACTTTTTTGGCCACTTGGGAATTATGATTTATGATTCAGCTTCTCCATGAATAGAGATGGATTGAGATGGGCTTGCAAATTTTGCCACTGGAGCAAAATATTATAGCTACTTCCATTTCTTTATGGAAATATTCAGGGTCCACCTCATAAACTGGGATTGGCAAACCTTCTTCTATAAAAGCCCAGATATTTGAGTCTTTGCATGCCATACATTCTCTGTCACAACCATTCAACTCAGCTGATACAGTGCAAAAGCAGCCATAGACAATACGTAAATGGATGAGCGTAGCTGTGATCTAGTAAGACTTTATTTACAAAAACAGGTGGCAGGCTGGACTTGGTCTGCAGGTCATATTTTGCCAACTCCCATCATAAACCATTTGCTCTGTGCAGGAGTGTCACTCTGAGGAGAGAATGTATCTAGTGACATTCTTAAAAAGGAAGTTGATGCTTTGATATAAGAAGATTTTGAGGCCTAGTTGTTCCATCATTACTTAAGTAACTTTGAATAATGTCAGAATCTACATTTAACATGAGCCCTAAGTCATTCATATACATTACATCTGGAGACCAATAAGTCTCAAACACTAATCAAATTCCAGATTCTGATTTAGTCTGAGGCCCGAGATCCTGCATTTTTAACAAGCTCTTAGGCGATACTGATGCTGTCAGTAGATGACACTTTAAATAGCAAAGATCTATTTTAGACTATTCTCTACAAAACCCACTGCTGGAGTAGAACATGGGAGCAGTTCTACCACCACCACCTATCTAGTTCTTCTACCCCCCCCAAAAAAAGAATGCACATAAAATACTATGCTAAATGTTATGCAAAAACAAAAATACCTCACAGAGACTCAGACCTTAACTAAGAGGGGATCACAATTTTTGATGGGGAAAAAAATCTCTTATACATAAAGCATTAATCATATAAAAGATTGTGTTAATATTTCTTATAAGACAATCGGATATAAGTGAGAAATCTCGAAAAATTCTATGTGTGCCTAGAAAGGAGACCCCCAATCCTTTTCACCCATCAGAAAGGAAGAAGCAGGAGCTCTGTGCCCCAAGAAGCAAGAACTTGGAGCAGGTTCAGGCTCACAAGGCAATTCAGTGAGCATTGCCAGCCAGGAATACTTAACAACATTATTCCTGAAGCCCACAATTTGAGGTTAAAATATCTAATGTAATATGAAAAATTATAAAGAGATGAGAATTGAAACAATGAAAATAAGGTTCTTGCTAGCAGCCCAAGATTTGCTCTGAGACCAATAGAGTTTGTGGTTGACCCTTAAATCTACCCTTATAAACTATGAAGAGCAAAGCAAAAACAAGACATTGAGACCTTAGAAAATGCTGGCTCAAAGTGTCTCATGCATATATGTATTTTAGGTCCCCAGATGATTTATTGTTGACACCTTAAATCTAATTCAGAACGGCAGCCACACTCAGCAAGAGGAACATCAGAAATAAGCATCTGCAAAAGTAAAGCCATTCTTCCCTCCTAGAGCATGTACCACACAGATGCTGAATCCCTAAGATGGCATCCAGATGTCTCAGCCCAGCCAACGGTCAGGGCTTTCCCAACCTGGCAGCTACTCTCCTTTCCAGCTTTATTTTCCACCACTCTGCAACCCAACCCTCTGCTCCAAGTAGATTACTATTGTCTCTCTCCCCTCTACCCTATTGCCCAGCACAGTCCTTGTTCCCCAGGTCACTCTGGGTCCTTGTTGCCCAGGTCAGCTCCAACAATAATGACTGCCCTAGACCTTTCCTTCTACACATTGAATTCCTTCCTAGCCTCCAAGGTTTGGCCCAAGCTCCACACCCTCTATACCCAAGGCATTTGTTCCTTGAGCATCCCAGCTACAAATGTTCTCTCCTTCCCGGATCACTGGTCATTCTCTTGACTCACACTTACTTCCCCCGAAGTGTAGTTCCCTTTTTTTTCCTTTCCTCTCCTATTAGCTCATAAGAAACTTAGGCTGGGATTATCTCCTATTTATATTTGTATCCCTTCAAACCACTTCCAGCGTCACTCACACATCACGCTGTTCAATAAACTTCGTTATTATTTAGTAAGTAAAAATATTGTCCAAAGTCTTGAATTCCATGAACCCATTAAGGAGCTTGTTCTCTCAGCCACAGTTCTTTTGTGAAGTTGCTAGCGTCTGCTCTCAGCTTATGTTTTTCAGACTGTTTCTGGAGCCCTGTTCATCCAGAAATGTCTAAGTTAACCTTTGACTCCTCCCTCCATTTTGCTTTGAAGGGCTCTTTCCTGAGTTTCTGATAGGTTCTGTCCCTCTCTGGTGGTGGTACACCCACAATCGCTGTGGGCTCTCTGGTTAGTTAGGCACTGATCCTGATTTTACCTTTTCTAAATAATCCTGGCACAGCCACATTCCAAAATCTCAGACCTTGAGAGCTACACAGCAACATGATCACCGAGTCTCTGGCTGCAATCCATTCAGTGACAAGCAGACATCTCCCAGGTTTGTTCCCGTCACAGCCCCAACCTCCACCATCCTCACTGCCACCCCCATCCCCAGCACCCAGGATGTGCTGTCTTCACACCCCAGAAAGCATGCCCGGCAGGACACAAGAAACCAGAATCTCTGACCAGAAACTCATGAGAAACAGACTACTCCTAGGCTCCTTGCTGTGGGAAAGAGACAGCTTCTATCTAACGGAAGGAAATCAAGTGACAATTGGAAACACGGACTTTCCTCTTTAAAGGAGAAATAAATGCTGTCAGAGTTGCTCTTTTGATCTGTCCTCCAACAATTTTGGAAGAGTCATTTTAGGAGAAAGAAGGAAAGGAAGATAGTGCAAGTGAAAAATGGAGAGAAGAACATGGAGAAAGAGAGGGAGACAAAAAGAGAAAAAACAGGAGAAAGACAGACACAAAAGGAGGTGGGATGGAGAGAATGAGGATCCAGAGGAGAAGGGAGCAGAGCAGGATGGGGAGAAGGAGGGGAGAAGGGGGAGGAGGAAGAGGGAGGCGAGGGCAGAGGAAGCCTGGCAGGTCATACTGCTGGGTCTCACGGTCACCAGCCATTGGTGCTGTGGCAATCCTGACTCCGGGCGCTCTAACATCGAGAAGGGGACAGGCTCCCCATTGGCTTATTAAAAATATTCAGTGCTGCAAAATCTGTGCCAGAGTTCCCTAGCCCCTAAATAAATGACTGAACAGAATTCCGGGGGTTTAATGTCCAAAGGCTGTGGTTACCCTTCTGCTCTCAGTACCCACTGAAGATGCAAGATCTTTGAAAATTAGATGGCCACACATACAGATTAAGCCTCATGATCCAGATTACCCATTAATAACTTCCCCTTTTCCTCACAAGTGCTCCAGACTGGATTTTAAATTATTTGGTCTTCCCATTAATAAGAAACACAAGAAACTGAGACTCATTAAACCTCTAAACAGACTGAAATACTCAGTCCGATCATTCCCAGAAAAAGAGTGAGCCTGGATTAGTGACCAGAGGACTCTCTCTTGTAGAAGCCAAAGTACTTGAGACAGTTCCAGGTATCATACTGTGATAGCAGGGGTGCAGGAGGAAACCCAAATCAGACTGCACATGACAAGGCTATACATAGCACTTGCCTTAGATATTGAAATAATCATTTCTGGAAATAGTTATTTAAGATCACGTGGCCGGGGAAGAAAAGACCACAATGATAGTTTCTGAAAGGTAAAGCAGAATGATTCATAGATAAATAATGTTTGAGAAGTCTAATGTAATAGAGAAACCCTGTAATAACTTCTGGGTAGCGGTTAAGTGTAGCTATGAATTATTCATTCTAAAATGTACACCGTGAAGCCTCCATTTAAGACCTCTTAGCTCTCCAGGCTCTCTGGAGTACCAAGAGTCTGTCATAACAGGAAGGAATGAAGGAAGGAAGGAAGGAAGGAAGGAAGGAAGGAAGGAAGGAAGGAAGGAAGGAAGGAAGGAAGGAAAGAACAGAGGGAGGGAGGGAGGAAGGAAGGAAGGAAGGGAGGGAGGGAGGAAGGGGAGAAGAAAGAGCAAGTTTCAAGACAATCTGTGGGAAGGAGACTCAAGAGATTAAACTATGAATTATTACCACAAGGGGACTGAGGAGTAATGAGGGGCTCCCTAGACAGTAAACAGAAAAGAGTATGTAATACAAGGAGCACCTTGACAGTGAGAAGAAATCTTCTGGGGAATGTGAGAAAATGCTACTTTACCCCCTGCCCTTATCTTGATAATCCTCCATCGCTCCCAAGAACTCACAGGTCCACTTTATTTACTCAATCATTCATTCATTCAACAAGTATTCCAGAAGCTGTGAGGAATAAAGTCTAAATCAAATCAACGGGGTCTCATTGAGTATCTTCCGTGTGTCAGATGCTGGCGACGCAGGCATGAAGGAGATATGGTTTCTTCCTTCACTCAGCTCCAGGCTAGGAAGGTCTCGGACCCATGAAATTGCAACAGTTCTAGATCTGCTGATGGGATTTGAGCCCGCCAAAGGGATGGACCAAGAAATTCCATTCCGATCAAAATCCACCTACAGCAGACCACCTTGGTATGTGGGAATGCTTCCTGGTTTCCTAATAAAGCATCTGCAGTGTTCATGCTTCTCTTTTTACCTTGACTCCTGGCTAAGTATTACACTAATCTGCAGTAAGTAGCCCTGGGCTATGTTTTCTTGTACATCTAACTCCCCCAGAAATTTATTATAGGATTCTTGTCCTATTATCCTGGTTTTAGTGGTTCTATTAAGTATTATTTTACTCTAAATCACCTCAAATTATTGCTAGAAGGAACATTTATAAATGAAAATTTTAAAATATGATTGTAATATTAGAAGATGTATCAATCCAGGAACCCCAGAGATTCCAGTGGGCCCTGTAGGGACAGACAAGTTCCAGAACAAGGCCAGATACCCTGGGTTACTCAGAGCTGGATAAGACTCCCTGAGCCAAGACACCCCATGACTGCCCTCTAATCTAGGGTTGTCACAATCGGATCAGTGGAAGTAGGATGAGTTAGTTGATATTCAACGCAGGTTTCCTCTATGATCAAACACATTGCCCCCTCATTTGATATCAGCTCTAGGCACAGAATCCGAGTGCTCAACCTTCCCTGTGACACCAGCCAAGGAAAGAAGGGCTCCAGGGGAGCCACACCTCTCTGCCACCACCCCCACGCTCATGCAGTGACAGGGCTTCAGCAACTGGCCCTACTTACATCAACGGGCGCAGGACATTCTCTGTGGAGCAGGATCCTCAGAAACAGCTAGCCTCTGCTTCTCTTCAATTATTTCAGCTTCTTTAAAATAATTCAAGCCACAAGCCTTGGAACTTTCTAGAGCATTGAACCCCAGACCACTCGTAGATCTCCCTTTATGGAGGAGGAAAAAAGGGAAAGCAATATTTTATTACAAACTTTTGCTTCATTCACATTTCTTTCCTCCTTGGCACTCCAATCCACCACTGCATACAACAGGAGCCTTCCAAGCACACCAGGAACTGAGGGAGTTGGACACATCCCAGAGGACCTTGAAGGGCTTCTGTTTATACCTCCTGAGATTTACCCAGTTAGAAATTAAAACTGAGAATTCTAAATTTATCATGTATGAGTTCACTAAATAATAGTAATTATGATAACATAAATAATAACTTTCATCAAAAAAAATTTAGTGAGAAGAGTGACATTGTTTTACATTTTTAAAAAATTTCTTAAATATTTGGCTTCACTGAACACAGTTGGATTATCATATCTGCTTCTGGATTCAATTTGTTGCAATATAACATGTCACTTAACCTCTGGAAAACTCCACCATACACTCACGGGAGGACAGCGAAAAAAGCAGAAATAGCTTAGTATTACTATGAAAATAATTTTGATCTTTGGCTCCCCTGAAAGCGTCTCAAGGACTCCCAGGGATCCCAGACAACACTGGGAACCACTGCTCCTCAGGGTATCTCCCCCACTTAAGAGGTAACTAGTTATCAGGTATTCAGTACAAATATCCTACACATATATAAAAAACTATGGATGTATAGATTTTTTTTTAATTTTAAAAAATCAAGTATTAGCATACCCTACATTTCACCTTGGCGTTTCTGTTATACGTGTTGGGGACAGATAGTTCCATTTCAGCACACTTAGTTACCTCATTCCTTTCCACTGACCTATTGCATTCCACCGAGTGGATGTAACAATACGCAGTGCCACAGTGCTCAGGTGGGTTGCTGAATGGCTGCTGTTCCTCTAGTGAAGAATACAGAGCTTCGTGGGAATAAAGTGGCCACACTGAGCAAGAACAAATGCTACGTATCTTAGGACGGTTTTCCTCTGCCTTCTACTTTCCTAACAAGGCACACAGCAGAAGTCTTCCAAATTTGAGAAAACATCCACACTTCTACTATACTCATGCCACTTTTTACTTGGGGCTTACTTCACTACTCCAAAAAACTTGCGTTAACTGTCTCTAAGCCAGTGTTTATAGGGATGTTTACAAACACCAGGCTCTCCGGGTTCTTGAAACCCAGTCACTATCTTCAGGGAAGAAAGCAGGGCCCAAATGTCCCCAAACTGTATTTTTGGAAGCTATTTCCTGCAGTAGTAAGGTGAAAAAAGGTTAATCCTGTTGGTTCGCAGCTTGCCTGGCATAGAAACTAAGGGAAACCCCCACCTCACACAGCTCTTTAATAATTTGGTCTGATCACATCAAAGGCCTCAAACACTGAAAGTAAACCATCTGGGTTCACTTCCTCACTCTGAGATTACTAGCCGTACAATCTCAGGAGGTTACTTAGCTTCTACTTGTAAAATAGAGATGATACCTACCTTATACAGTTATTAAGAAGAATAATTGTAATTTTGTATAAGATGTTCCTACCACATGGTGAGTACTCAACACTCAGTAACTGTTTGTCGCCTTCCTTTATTGTCTATGAACAGAAATGAGCTGTGGGACTAATCTTATGTCCTGGACGCAGCTGGTTTTTCAGGACACCCTGGCAGTCTAGTCTTTTAAGAAATGTGGAGTTTCAGGAGACCGGGGCAAGAAAAGATGGCAAAAAATTTTTTCCAACCAAAAAAGAATTTTCTGAAGTGTTTGTCATCTGCTTGATTCAAAATAAGAGGCAAAAGTCTGCTTTCTCCCTTTCCTCCTCACCAGGAAGATAGGTACCAACAGTCCCTGCATTTACTTTTGCTTTCTGATCTGCCTCTGAATTACATTTCCCAATGTGGTTTGCATGTGTCGGCCCATAGAACCCAGAAAAGATCTATCCAAGTTTGGGGGAGCCCCTCAGGAAAGGATAATTTACTTTTGAACCAGTCCAGGAGGAGGACCAGCACCCGTGACAATTACAACACAGATGAATTATTACCTCCTTTGCAAATGAGGAAACTAAGGTTTAGAGACACTAAGTAAATTCCCCAAGCAGTACGGCTAACAAGGGCAGAGTCAGAATTCGACACTAAGTCTGTCCTCCAAAGTCCACGTTCTCAGCCACATCATCTTATGAAGCTCCGATAGAAAGGATACACCCCTGCCATGACATAGCAAGGCCAACCAGCTTCGTGGCGATGGTGAGATTTCACAGGAGAGATAAATTGTCCTTAACTGTAGGTGGATGGTTTCCCTAATCCAATTTTGTGACCTAAATCAAAATCAAAACTCTTCAGAAAATTATTCCTGAACTTGACACGAAAGTAGAATGGTAAAACACCAACATGAAGATTTTATTAATTTTGGATTATTGTAGATTATTTAATTTATTTTATTTAAATTTACTTACTATTTTATTAGTAGATTAATTATTAAGATTAGTACATTATTTCAATTTGTAGATTATTGTTTTGATGAATAGCTTAATAATTTAATAGTAGGCTGGGCACAGTGGCTCACGCCTGTAATCCTAGCACTCTGGGAGGCCAAGGCAGGAGGATCACTTAAGCTCAGGAGTTCAAGAACAGCCTGAGCAAGAGTGAGACCCCGTCTCTACTAAAAATAGAAAAATTAGCCGGGCATTATGGTGCACACCTGTAGTCCCAGCTACTAGGGAGGCTGAGGCAGGAGGATCACTTGAGCCCAGGAGTTTGAGGTTGCTGTGAGTGAGGCAGACACCACGGCACTCTACTCAGGGCAACAGAGTGAGACTGTCTCAAAAAAAAAAAAAAGGAATCTTTGCTTCCTATCCGAGAAAACACCAAATGGCGGATGAAGCCAGTGCAGAGGAGGAAAAAAAAAATTTAATAGTAATTTATACAACAGAGTTTCTGAGCTCCTAGTATATAATATGTACTATAGTTGATATAAAGATGAAGAAAACATGTTCATCTTTGGCCTCAAAGAAGAGATAGTGGATAAGATATAGTGGATATAACTATATATGCGGTTTTATAGATATACACACACACACAACCACATATATATATTTGGGTTGGAGGGGTAATAAGATAGAAGAGAATAAGGTGCTAAAAGAAGGAGAAATCAAGCCAGCTGAGTGTTCCGTGAAACCTCGTTGAAGGAGTGAGGAGGCATCATTTGAGCTGACTCTTGAAATGTCACTCGGGTTTAGCCAGGTAGAAAGGGTGAAGATGAAAATCTAAGGAAAGGGAGCAAACTGAAGGCAAGCTATGGGATGAGGAGATCCGTAAATAGTTGGCTGGAGGACAGGAGCACACAGGTGACTGAAGATGAAGCTGCAAGATGGTTGAGGCAGGAAAACACAGGGCTGTGGGTGCTGGCAAGGGCTGAGCATGAGAGATCTGGGAAAAGCTTTGAGGGAGAGGGCCGGCACACTCAGGGAAGCTCCGTGTGGGGTGCGTTAGAGGAGAGACCGGGCCAGAGTGACCAGTGAGAGCCTGACTCACAATAATGACATCAGGAAGGGAAAAGAAATAGTGTGGAGATACAATAATAATTCGGAGGGGAATGAGGATTGAGCTACAGGAGGAAGAAGGAAGGAGTCAAAGAAGCTTGGGTTTCCAGCCTGCATGTGACTAGAAGCACTATTTTTTAAAATAGTTTTTAAACCCTGGAATTGGTTTGTAAGGGAAGATAGTGAGTTTGGTTTTGAACATAAGGATTTTGGTTTCCTTAGAATGGAAACAGACACATCAGCAGAGAGGTAGAAATTTGAGTCAGGCATTCAAGAGAGAGTTTTGTGTTAGAGATATGTATTTGAACTTCAGCTACATAAAGGCAATAATTAAAGTCTGAGGCAGATGAGATGATCCGGGGAAAAAGAAAGAGAAGACTGAAGACAGAATGTTGGGACCCACCTGCATTGGATGGGTGGGGGGAGAACATCTCTGTTTCCTTTACCACCTTCCAGGTAAGACACAGGACAACTTAAAAATAATTCCTCCTCATAAAACATCAGGAATCCCAGATCCAACGCAACTCCCTTATTTCACAGATGAAGAAAACTCACTCCCAGAGGGTTAACTGATTTATCCGAGGCCTCCCAGCTGCTTAGCAGCAAAACTGATAGTAGATGGATTAAGTGACCACAGGGAAATCGTATTGCCTTAGCAACCAGAATAGTTGCACGTGTACCACATGACATGGTTGGATTCAGAGAAGCCTGAGAACAAACTAGGAACTCTCATTTATCCGCCCAGCACTGTAACTGTCCCAACTGTATCAGCTCAGGGGTTCAAACCATACCTTATTCATCTTCTTGTCACAGCCCCTCTACGGTCCCCTTCCCCACCACCTGCCTCCACCGCCAGAGTAGAAAAAAATCACAGATTATTTTCTTCTTTTGAATATGCATGTGATCACAGACTTTTGGAGCTGAAAAGAACAGAAGAGTTCATCGAGTATTAGTATAACTCCTGTGGAAACTGAGGCTCAGAGAGATTCAGTGACTTGCCCCCAATCAACAGTTAGTGGTAGAGCCTGGACCCAAATCCCATACTCTTGTTTCTACCAACCTTTAGTGCAAGACAATTATTTTTAAGACAAACTTTCCAGTCCCTAGTTTCTCCAAATATGTGGTGTGCAGTCCTCTTCCCTCAAGGTGCTTCTTTTAAGAAGAGCTCCATGGTCCAATGAGTTTGTGGAATACTGTAAGCCACTTGTCTCTGGGATAGTCAAAATGTCTATTACCACATTAAAGACTCTGAGATGTCCTGCAGTAAAGAAACTTGTTTAATTCTCTAACAATATTGCCCAAACTTTTTTGACTACAGAACTCTGGCACTTCCCCCAGCCTTGTTGCTATCTAGTAAAGAAAAACCCCTAAATTTCCAAGGATTATACTTTGAGAAAAAGCACCGAAGTCTCATTAGTGAGATTTCCTTTGTAGGTCCCAAGTAGAAGTGTCACTACCAAGTGGTCCTCACTCTGGGGACCAGGAGGGGGAGAGATGAGAGATGAGAGAAGGAATGAGAAACAATAAGTAGTCCCAGTCTTTTCCAGAGCCATCTGCTCTGCCAACAACAAAGGCTGACACAGCCACATGAGAAATTTCAACTTGGGATCCTTACTGTAAGCTTAAGGCATTCATCTCCCACTAAAGGCTCTTCTAGGAAAATCAGGTTTTTTGCTCTCATACACTCCACACCAGCTGATGTACGAGTTCCATTCTGCTTCTGCCACCCTTGGTGGTGATGCCATCTCAACAGTGTCCTTCCATACCCACTCCAGCTTTTCCTAGCACACTCCACCGCCCTGTCTGAACTGCATTGCCTCACATCTGAAATGAATCTCTCTGACTTGATCCCTTCTCACCTGCAGTTTACCTTACATGCTGCTGACACATTGGTCTTCAAACACTTCACCTGCTTTCAGATAAAGGAAATGTTCAAGACTCCACAACATCCAAAGCTCCCATTGATGTCATAAAACACATCTACGCAATGCTGTTTCTCCGTGCTCTCCCGGGCAACTTCCCACCACCTTAGGCTCACATCCTCACTGTTAAGTGAACCAGCCAGCCCTAGCAATCTGACTGCCAAGCCTCTGCACTGCTCTTTGCTTCCTGCCTATCCAATTCCTTCCAATTCTTACTCAATTTGCAGCATCCAGCACCAGTCCCTTACTACACAAAATCTTCCATGCACCTTCCACTTGCAGATGCTGAGCAACTAGCCCCGCATTTGCTTGCATTGCTCCTTTACTGCTTCCTGGATTTTCTAACTGATAATAAACTCAGGAAGGGAAAGGACTATGTATTATTAAGTACAAGGCACTTAGTAAGCACTCAAAAAAAAAAACCTGCCAAATAAAGGAATGAATTCATATTGGCCTTAGAATTATGAGTTTAGCAGAAAATTTCAAGTCTTCAAAACACTATGGAAACTAAACTCTTCCTTGTCTTCAAAGGCATTTAGATATTTCTAGTTTAATTGACCTTAGTTTTAGAAAAGTGGAAGAAGATTTATTCTATCTCATCCTGGAGGGCTCAGGGGATTTTCATTCCTTTTTATAGACAGAGTTGTGCTTTCTGCCACCTTCTCTTCATCTCCTTGTCACACTCAGCCTCCGGGAGAAAGAGTGTAGACAGAGTATATTAAGTGATTTTTAAACACATATCTCCAAATTTTCCAACGGTCTGGCCAGAAGAATATTCTTCCCAAGAATACATTATCTCTTGACAATCGTTCCTTCATTCATTCTTTCAATTATTTGACAAACATTTAGTGAGCGAGTCCTTGAGATACAAGGATGGGCACAAGAAAAGAACCATGGTTCCCGAGACACTCACAGCTGAATGGTTTTACTCAACATGTGGTCAGAGGAACACCTGCAACAGAATCACCTGAGGGAGGTTATTTTAGAAAATACAGGTTCCCTGAACATTGCACAGAAAATTTCTTATTCAGTAAGTCCAGAGTGGAGCCTGGGATCTGCATTTTTTTTTAAAAAGCACTCCAAGTGATTCTGATTCAGTCTAAAGTTTAAGACGCACTAACCCAATGGCAAAGGCAAGCATAGAAGGGGATAATTATAGAACAGTTGTGCCTACTTGCAGTGAAAGAGATATTCACAGTGTGTGGTGGGGGCACAAGGAGAGCAAGTGATGGGTAAGGCCTCAGGTGTTGCAATGAGAAAGAAATAGCTTCAAATTCTAGTGCTGCCACTTATTTCCCGTGTGACTGACCTTTCCTTAGGATCATGTGTCTTCATATGTCAGATAGGAAAGATATCCAGCCCACACAATTATAAGGTTTCGATGAGATTATGTATGTAAAGTGCTTAACTTAAATCTTGGTGCATAATAAACACTCATCACTTGGAAGTCATCATGATTGTTATTTTAAATTATCAATAAAAGTTAAAGGGCAAAGAGCAGATTAGAAAAGTTCTCCTAAGAAACATAGAATCCAAATTTAGTTTTAAAGCAGCATCTCAAAGTATTCTTGCAGTCCACAAAAGTTCTAGAAATTTTTAAATGTTGTACCTTTGATTCTACAATTTAACATTTTTAATTCAAGCGGTAACTGAGAACCATCGTGTCATTTCAGTGCCTAAGTTTTCGTTTGTGTTTACAATTGTACAAAAGCCAAATGAAAGCCAGCTCAAGTCAAGAACCAGTCTAGAAATAGAGGAAATGGTGGGATAATTGAGTCATTGCATGGCGTGTGGCAGTTTAATCTTCTTAGTCATAGCAGTCACTGCCATCTCCATGCTGCGAGCAGATGTGTGATGCGGACTTTGACATTTTACATACCAACACATACCAATTTATAAGCAGAAACCTGAGTCGTAAATACACAAAGCAGAATGATTCCGTCCCTGCTTCTATTAGTGATTGGATTAGATACCCATTTAGTATCAATTTCAATATCACCACAATGCCAACCTTATCGTCAAGTGAGTAGACAATTTAACAAATTATCAAATGATACCTCATTAAAACTGACATTTAATGATTGCCTACTATAGAGTTTTGGTTAAGACCTGATTTTCCTGAACTTATGGACCCTTGAGGCTATTAACAACAATTTCTTCAACATACTTACACCAACAGACGTTCTCTGCATGTATATTAATACATTTAAATAACAGACTCGGATTAAATACAGAC
>NW_012138303.1:3477073-3499913 GCF_000956105.1 Propithecus coquereli
GGCCTCAAGAAGTATGGTTGGTGGTGGGGGTAAAAATTGAGTTGTTTTGAGCAACACATAAGTGTACATATAAGAATAACATCTATTGGATGTCGCGCAGGGGGGCAGGGGCAGGCGGTGTGGGGAGGGGTGAGGAGAGGACGGGTATTTGCATACACAAAGAGTGCAATGCGCACCATCTGAGGGATGGACACGCTTGAAACTTGGACTTGGGGGGGAGAGAGGACAAGGACAACATACGTAACCTAAACATCTGTATCCCCATAATATGCTGAAATAAAAAAAAATTGAGTTGTTTTTGTTTAATTTTGTTCTGCTTCTTAAACTTTAATATTGATATACAGATACTGATTGAGAAGGTCTAGAGTGAGATCTGGACTGCATATTTCTTTTTTTATTTTTTAATTAACAAATAAAAATTGTATACAGTTATGGTTTACAACATGATGCTTGGATGTATGTATACGTTGTGAAATGGCTAAATCATGGTATTTAACATATGCATTACTTCACATACTTATCATTTTGTTGTGAGAGCAACTAAAGTTTACTCTTTTAGCAGTTTTCAAGGATATTATATATTGTTATTAACTGCAGTGACCATGATGTGCAACAGACCTCTTGAATTTATTCCTACCGTCTAACTGAAATTTGGTGTCCTATGACTAATATCTTCTCAGTCCCCTCAACCCCCCAGCCTCTGGTAACCACCATTTTCTTCTCTGTTTCTATGAGTTCAATGTTTTTACACTCTACATGTAAGTGAGATCATGTGATATTTGTCTTTTTGTGCCTGGCTTATTTCACTTAACATAATGTCCTCCAAGTTCATCTGTGAGGAACACAAATGACAGAATCTCCTTCTTTTTAAAGGCTAAATAGCATTCTACTGTGTTTATATACACCACATTTTCTTTATCCATTTTGTCCATTGCTGGACACTTAGGTTGATTCCACATCTTAACTATAGTGAATATTGCAGCAATGAACTTGGGAGTGTAGACGCCCCTTCCACATACTGATTTCACATCCTTTGGATACATGCCCACACATACATGCTGATAATAGAAAATGACGTGGGTCTAGATATCATGATGCTTTTCACCACTGTCATCTGACACTCATTAATTCAAAAGAAAGTGTTTTAATACCCTGTGATCAGTGGACTGTACGGTGGCTATTTTTTCCCGATGCATATTGCCGAATCATGCATTTGTAACTATAATAACTTCATCATCGTAAGGATGGATTAGAATGTATTTTTGAGTAACATCATAGTACTTCTCCCAACAGCTCTGAGGACCTGCGGTTGAGCAAATTCGGGAACAAGTTTTGAGTGACAGTCACAGCTTATGCTTTTATAAAGGGCTGGATTAAGACTGTTAAAGCACTGGAAATATAGCACCTTTCCCACTCCCACCCCATCATGTACTTTGTTATAAAAAACAATGCCAAAAAGTAGCATTAAGCATAAGAACATTCAATAAAACTTCTATTTTTCTCATTATGACAACTTCAATATTTTTTTGGAACACCAAAAGAAATTGGAAGTACCCCTACTAGAATCCTAAACACTTCCTAGAGATGCCAGGATGGTTCAACATACATAAATCTATAAGTGTAATTCAGCACATAAATAGAAATAAAAACAAAGACCATATGATCCTCTCAATAGACGCAGAAAAAGCATTCAACAAAATTCAGCACCTTTTTATGATAAGAATGCTTAACAAAATAGGCATAGATGGGACTTACCTAAAATGATAAAAGCCATATATGACAAACCCATAGTCAACCTCATACTGAAGGGGGAAAAATTGAAAGCATTCCCACTTAGAACTAGAACCAGATAACATTGTCCTATATCACTACTTCTATTCAACATAGTACTGGAAGTCCTAGCCAGGGCAATCAGACAAGAGAAGGAAATCAAGGGCATCCAAATGGGGCCAGAAAAGTTCAAACTATCACTCTTTACAGACAATATGATCTTATATCTAGAAAACCCCAAAGATTCTGCCATGAGACTACTGGAGTTGATAACAAATTCAGCAAAGTCTCAGGTTACAAAATCAATATACACAAACCAGTAGTATTCCTATACGCCAACAACAGTCAAACTGAGAACCAAATCAAAGACACAATATCCTTCACAACAGCAATAAACAAAATAAAATACCTAGAAATATATTTAACTAAAGAAGTGAAAGACCTCTACAGGGAGAACTATGAAACACTGAGGAAGGAAAGAGCAGAGGATGTAAACAGGTGGAAAACCATACCATACCTGTGGATCGGCAGAATCAACATTGTTAAAATGTCTGAACTACCCAAAGTGATCTATAGATTCAATGCAATCCCTATTAAAATGTCAACATCATTTCTCGCAGATCTAGAAAAAATAATTCTACTCTATTCTTCATATGGAACCAGAGAAGACCCTGTATACCAAAAGCAATCTTAAGCAAAAAGAACAAATTGGGAGGCATCAATTTATCAGACTTCAAGATATACTTCAGGCTGTAGTAACTAAAACATAATGGTACTGGCACAAGAACAGAGACATAAACCAATGGAACAGCACTGAGAACCCAGGTATAAAACCATCCTCATATAGCCATCGAATCTTTGACAAAGCAGACAAAAATATACACAGGAGAAAAGAATCCTTATTCAATAAGCGGTGCTGGGAAAATTGGATAGCCATGTGTAGAAAACTGAAAAAGGATCCATATCTCTCACCTCTCACAAAAATCAACTTGCAGTGGATAACAGACTTACACCTAAGGCATGAAACTATAAGAATTCTAGAAGAAAATGTTGCATAAACTGTTATAGACATTGGCCTTGAGAAAGAATTTATGAAAAAGACCCCAAAGGCAATCACAGCAACAACAAAAATAAATAAATGGGACCTGATCAAATTACAAAGCTTCTGCACAGCCAAGGAAATTATCACGAGTGCAAACAGACAACCTACAGAATGGGAGAAAATATTCGCATGCTATGCATCTGATAAAAAGCTGATAACTAGAATCAATATAGAACTCAGGAAAACCAGTAAGAAAAAATAAAACAACCCTATCTAAAAGTAGGCAAAGGACATGAACAGAAACTTTTCAAAAGAAGACAGACTAATAGCCAAAAAACATCTGTAAAAATGCTCAACATCTCTAATCATCAGAGAAATGCAAATCAAAACCACAATGAGATATTACTGAACTCCAGTGAGAATGGCTTTATCAAAAAGTCTCAAAACAATAAATGTAGGAGCGGATGCAGAGAGATAGGAACACTCATACACTGCTGGTGGGACTGCAAAGTAGTACGACCTCTGTGGAAAGCAATATGGAGATACCTCAAAGAGATACAAGTAGAACTACCACTTGATCCAGTGATCCCATTCCTGGGCATCTACCCAAAGGAACAAAAGACATTCTATAAAAAAGACATCTGCACTAAAATGTTTATTGCAGCACAATTCACAATTGCAAAGATGTGGAAACAACCCAAGTGCCCATCAATACATGAGTGGAGTAATAAAATGTGGTATATGTATACCATGGAGTACTACTCAGCCACAAAAAACAATGGTGATATAGCACCTCTTATATTATCCTGGATAGAGATGGAGCCCATCCTACGAAGTGAAGTATCACAAGAATGAAAAAACAAGCACCACATGTACTCACCATCAAATTGGTATTAATTGATCAACACTTAAATGTACATATAGTAGTAACATTCAGCATGGTCGGACAGGTGTGGGGGAGGAGGGGATGGGTATATTCACACCTAATGGACCCAAAGGATATCCCCACCTGCCGTCTTCCTAGGTATGGTGCTTTCCAGTTTCTTATATATTATCTTCTCTGAATCTAAAAAGAAGGTAAAACTCATGAAGGAGACAGATGAGGAAATAAAAGACTCCTCTGAGGTCAAAAATCTAGAAACCTCACATTATGTCCTTCCTACTATATTATGCATAAGAAGTTCTGTTTATCACATTCCTTCTCCCTCTCACTCACACTGCAGAGCACCAGGCAGCATTAACCTCTGAGCAGTAGGTCCAAAGGGCTCCTCAAAGATTTCTTAGGAGTCTCAAAACATAAGCCACAAGACAATTGAATTAGTGGATCCATTACAGACAACGCCTAATCTTCAGGAGAAGCCCAGCTAAACCCAGGAGCTATGGTGTTAAGTCTAAACCAACAGTTAGAACTTTTCTGCCTTCTCATTGCTCTTTTAGGCCTTAGCAATTTTTGGGCTGACTCAAAACTGACCTTCTTCAGCACTGAGAGGCCAAAGTGAGATTCCAGCTAAAAAGTACACGATTGGCCAAATGCTAGGATCCTCCATTGCTTGGAGAATTACAAAATCAGGAAACATCAATAGTTCTATTGATGTAAAGACAGGACAGAAAGCAAAACTTAGAAAAGAAATCAAAATAAAAGAATTATTTTCAGCCAAGTTATATATGAATAATGCAGGCTCAATCATAATGTATTTAAATGTATGCAGATACAATGCAAAGCGATAGAAAAAGTTTAGAGAGATCATCACTTTAGCCATTAGGTAATTGGTGTTCCAATGAATATCCCTGGACAGGTATCTGGACATCTCATTGCCTTTACTGAGCTATGTTATCAAAAATTCTTAAGCATAGTGTAAATTAATACTTGTTGAATAAAATTAATCAAATGGAATAGAATTAAACTGCCTAAGGCAACACACTTGGAGATTTATCAGTAGAGGTACTTAACCCTGGTTCACATTAGAATCACCGGGGGAACACTTCAAAGTACTAATTCCCAATCTGCATCCTTAGGTATTCTAATTTGTTGATCTGGAAATCCTTAAGGTCTACCTTAAGTTCCTAATTTACTGAGTTCCTAAGTTACTGGTAAGCAGTCTTCATTATGAATGGTTGCTGAATTCAGAGAAGGTCTGGAATGCCTAGGGATGTTGGACACATTTCTGGACTGAGTAGTCATTGTTAGGAGAGAGTCAATCAATTCATACATTGCACAACTTCAAACAGGGCAAGAGGTATAAAGAATCTAGTGTGTGTGTGCTGCGGACAGGTCACCATTTATGTGAGCTGGCACAAGAATGCTAGCAAGTCTGTGGAAGTCCGTTTTTAAACGGGTGTTTGCTTTCTGGATGCCTGTGAGACGTGTGTTTGGGTTGTATGTTTGAGGTGCGGGTGATGTCAAGTGCCTGAAAGTGGATCTTGTAAAGGAACTTGAGAAGGATGTCTCAGGGTTAATGCTAATTTAAAATCATATGACATTCATGTATGGGGGGTGGCACTCTAAATTTTAGCATGTCTTTTAAAAATGCAAATACAAGGAAAGGTTTGAACTAAATTCATTGCATATGACAGAGAATTCACAGGACTTGAAGACTGGGGAGCGACTAAATGAGAAGGGAAGAAATCAATGAGTTCAGAGAGAGGCCAGGGGAGAATGGGTAAGTGAGGAGGCTCCTTTGAATGGTGTCCCCATTCTGTGCCTGGACACAGACACTGTTGAGGATTCTAAATAAAAGCCATTTTGGAAATACCTTCCCTACCTCCCTTAACTTCAGGGTTTAAAAAGTAGATGGATCTTAGCCAGAAACAGAGGCAGGGGCCTCCCCGCTGTGTGCTGCATCTCCACCCCCACCACCAGGAGCAGTGACATATGTTCTGACTCCAGGCACAGATTGGGGAATGTCAGGTAAAGCAGAGGTCCCCAACCTTTTTGGCACCAGAGACCGATTTCATGGAAGACGGTTTTTCCACGGATGGGGGTTGCGGGGGGTGGTTTTCGGATGATTCAAGCTCATTACATATATTGTGCAGTCAAACCTCTCTACTGATTATAATCTGTATTTGCAGCCACTCCCCAACACTAGCATCATCCCCACAGCTCCAACTCAGATCATCAGGTATTAGATTCTCAGTTCACAGTAGGATTCACGCTCCTATGAGAATCTAACGCCACCGCTGATCTGACAGGAGGCGGAGCTTATGCAGTGATGCGAGTGATGGGGAGCAGCCGTAAACACAGATGAAGCTTCGCTCGCTTGCCCACCGCTCACCTCCTGCTGTATGGTCCGGTTCCTAACAAGCCACGAACAAGTACCAGTCACCGGCCCAGGCGTTAGGGGCCACAGAGGTAAAGGATGAGAGGAAAGATGCCCACCAGTAACGAGAAGGTCTTGGGTCAAGGATCTGTCCTCAGCTAGATATGAAGCTCCTCAGATGTCAGTCTCCTTGGAGAAGAAACCAGTAGATTGGTCCTGACTAAACCCTCCTTGTTCAGAGACGGTGCAGATCCACACAGGGGGTGCTTACACACTGTCCTTCAGCCACTGCTGCTTTGGATGAGGAATCATGGACAAACCAGGCCACCAGAGGAAAGTTTCAGATAGAACACCTGAGAATGTTCCCCATGAGGAAGGGATCATTTCCATGCAAAGGAGATGGGCTCTAAGACTGAGGCCACCCATTTCAGAGTTTCACACACAGCCAAATCCAACTGCCCTCCGCTGGCTGGTGTCAGCACCGACTGCCAGACCCAGCATGGCAGAGGCTGCCTCGCATTACACTGTGGTGTTTAGTGACCATAATCATAATAGCTGACATGGTTAAGTCCTTCTTAGCCTTCAGAATGCATTCATGTCCAATATCTCTTAAAACAGTAATACTGAAAAGCATTGCTATTAGTCCCATGTAATAAACACAGAAGGTGTTTCTGCCCAGGTGCAGAAAGGTAAAGCAACTTTGCTAAGAATTAAAAGGTAGAGCCAGAACTTATTCTGGGTCTTCTGACTCCAAATCCTAGGCTCTTTGCATAACAAGGCTAATATTATACTTGCAGCCACTTCCCAACACTAGCATCACCCCCACAGCTCCAACTCAGATCATCAGGTAATATTAATATATACCAAGCACCCAGAAATTAGCCCACATCTGATATTCAGATAAACGCTCATCCAAGGGCAGAAGTGGCCTCCGAGGGAGAATCCATGCTGCTCCCCCAGGCTGACATCTTCACCTCCTGGTCACCAAGTGAAACACAGAACCGAGCACTCATGGAGCGGGGTGAGGGGAATATCATTGAATAGTGATTCCGAGCACAGGTTTTAGAGTCAGATGTGCATGAGTTTCAAACGTATCCACTGCATTTCTTTGAACAACTCATTTCACTTCTCTAAGCCTCAATATTTTTATGTAAAAGATAGAAATATGTTTTACAGAGCTTGAGAATCTAATCCAATCATGTGTGTAAAGCTCTGAGCAGGATAGATGCCTGGTGCATAGTATGTATTCAAATGTTAGCTCTTTTATGGTATGCACACATCCCCAAAGATAACCACAGATATCATTAGCCGATGAACTACCATTAGCGTCTTCTGTTGCGGATAACTAAGGTCCTTGGGGTAACTTATTAAACAATCTCTATTGTCTCAGCTAGAATAAACTTAAAAAGGAACATGAAAGTAGAGATCGGAGTGGAAAAGGTACTGTATTAGCAGTAGAGAGAGCTTCGATTTCATTTTTAGCCCCGCTACTAATGTGCTATGAGACCCTGAACAGGTCAGTCCCCTTCCTGTCATTTTTGACATTCGCGAATCGCCGGGGTCAGAGACATCTGACATCTAAGGCCCTGTGCAGGACTCTAACCCTGTGTTCCTCTACAAAGAGGATGCAGAAGGCAACAGTCGGCAAAATGGTGCTGAACCCCCTACTGGCTCGAGCAGCGCAAACTCTCGCCTCAAATGGCTGGCTGGAGAGTCAGGTCACTTGGAAAAATTCTCTTTCCCTTCAGATGCGACTCTTGCACCTAGGCCAGGACTCAGAGATCCCCACTGAAAACTGCCCCGAGCCATTCGGTAACAAAGGGGAAGGCACCCCGAGCCAGCGAGGAGGTGAGTCTGGAAGCTGTATTTCATCACCACCAACTGAAAATGCCTCCACACACCCGGCCTCGCGCCCAGCCACCCCAAACCTCGGGGCAGGCCACCCCTCGGCCAGAGGCACCCTCCTCACAATCAAATCAGCAACTCCCCTGAAAAGCAAAAAGTCCCTGGTCTACGTTCTCTCCGAAACCCAGCACCCTCAACACCACTACCAAATGCCCCAGACCTCGGCTCCCCTGCTCCAGCGTCTCCATCCTGAAACCGACTCTGCAATCGGCCTGTCTTGCCTGCCAACAATTTCAACTCTGCTAACTCTGTTTATTGTATCTTGCGGCTGCTATGGATACATTTACTTTGCTTCAGCCTTCTTTGGTTATTAGTGCTCTTCGTTCTTCCCTCCATAACGTAAATCCAGACCCCCACCCCCAAAACGTGGGATCTGATTTCTAGAGTCTGTGGCGCCCCATTCCTTTCCCTTCCTTGCCTGACTCGAAACCTCCTTCTGTCTCCCTTTTAAAACTTTTCCTGAGACTCCAAGAGAAGTATATTCGGAGCTTTCGTTTTCGAAAAAGCAAAAAAAAAACAAAAAAAATGAAGAAAAAAAGACCCACATAACTTACTTTCATCCAGGGGTGCACAGTTTTGGAAAGAAGCAAACAGAGCTATAATCCACTGCGTTCCCCCAACCCAAAAAGAAGAATTTGTAGTGAAACGCTTCTTTTTCCACTTTGCCGGTGAAGGAGCCCGGTGGTAGGCATACATCCACAGGCTGATGCAAGATGCCTTTGAGAGAAACCTCACATTCTGAGGATTCCTGGGAGAGCGCCAGGGATCCCAGCATCCAATATATTGCACATTTGGTTTCAATTAGGAAGGGGGTTGGGGAGGGAAGAAGGAAAGTCACCAATCAGAGCTGTTTTCTGTTTAGAGACTATTTCTTTTGACCCAAGGGACTACGGGCAAAGCTATAATTTACAGCAAAACCCATTCATAGAAGAAAAAAAAAATATGTATAACCATAGGACAGACTTAAAGACATAGCTCCCTTCCGCCTTATCCCCACCCGCATGCACCCCCACCTACTCCCCCTCCATCTGAGACTCGGTCCCCATCCTGTGACTCCCCCCACCTCATTTTTCTTACTTGGCTGAAGCTATAAGCACAACTTAAAGTTTGGAGTTTCTTCCAACCGAAGCTTCCAGGACACTCGGGTCACACACATGGAGTTGATCGTTAGTATTTTGGCCATGAAAGCCCAGAGCTGAGCCCTCCCCCAAAATATTTGATTTAATCCCTTCCCCCGCCAAAAAAACCGGACAGTTCCAGAGTCCAGGATTCCTATTTTCTTTTCCACTCAACTCCCAGTTGGCTGCTGCCTCTGAGGGTCTGTTGCTGTCCCGGATTCATGCTGCTAAATGAAAACACAAGCATTTACAAGGACTTTCTAAACGATTTTGTAAACTTTTTTTTTTTCCTTCTTTTTTTTTCCTCCCCTTTTCCGTGGCTATGGCCAGAGATCATGTGAAGGGGGCAAGTAGGCGACAGGGGAGGAAGCCTTGCTGGGCTAAGGATAACTAATATTCCTCTCCATCCATCGGGGCTCTAGCCTTAACCCTTCAGAGCCTGGGTCATCCTGACCAAGCACAGGCTGGGCTGCCGTGGAGGTCCTGGTTCACCGTGCATGTGGGGGATGCAGGGCAGTCAGGGACTCGCGGGGCAGGAGATCCATGAGGAAGGTAGATGGCAAAGGGGAGGGTAGGATGACTCAGCCCACCTTCTCGTAAGGAGACCTCTTTCCTCCAGCTCTTGAGCTGTCACCGACTCTTCTCTGCTTGTCGTTAATCTGG
The DNA here is from genome assembly GCF_000956105.1 of Propithecus coquereli. Lineage (NCBI taxonomy): Eukaryota > Metazoa > Chordata > Mammalia > Primates > Indriidae > Propithecus > Propithecus coquereli. The sequence continues at coordinate 3,486,829 of NW_012138303.1, forward strand.
GATTGCACAGCCTCCAAGATGAGCAAGAGAGGTGAGCAAACAGGAAAGGGAAGCTGGAAAGGGATCGTGGAGGGACATGCCCATAGCAAGTTTGGAGCAGGAGAAGCTTCGTAAGGGTTGTGGGAGGCAGAGAAATCCCCAGTCGGGGTGGCCATAAAATTAAGAGGCAAACTGTCAGTGTTAAGTCCCAAAAAGGCTGATAAGCTCTGCACTAGTGAGAGTCAGAAAGCAGCCTTTAATATCTGTGCTTCTCACTCCAAGGGGACATGAAGAACACGGGCACTCTTCGGAGAGCAGCCACAGAGAGGACTACAGGTAGCAAACAAGACCTATGAGAAAAAACTAGAACAAGGATTATTTCACAAAGACCAAGGCGATTACAGAGATAAAACTATTAAGAAGACTCGTCAAATAACTTACAGCATCTGAAGTAAGGTCTGAGGACGACTGAGGCTGGCACATTCAGTTACATTCAATAAATATGTATTGAGCAGTTGTCAGGCACTTTAACTGGGTGCTTGCTGGAGACAACTACGGACGTCTGGTTATAGAAACAGCCCTAGAAGCCTTCTCAAATATCTAGGCCTATAGTGGTTTACCTCTTTGGCGTTACTATAAAGAATGTACCAAAAATATGACCTATAATTTCACAGATTTGGTGAAACTACAGGTCAATTGTGGAAAATAGTGTAATAGTTTCATAAAACCAGAATCTCATAAAGGACAGGTACATACAGGTATTGGTATGTGTCCTCCTCTTTATTATTTAAAGTGGCTCTACTCCATAGGCAGGGTTGTTTATCTGGGTATGTGTATAACTAGGATTCCAGCTTGAGCTAGTGATGTGGACTCCAAAACCCAGACACCCCTAGGTTTGCCTGAGGAAGAATGGGCAGCCAAGTCAAGAGTCTGTTTGTACACAGACCAAGGAGACTTCTGGGGAAGAACTTGCTAAGTGGAGAGAGAACTCAGGGCTAAAAGACAGTCCCAAGTATAACTGAGCTGTGTCAAAGGTAAGGAGTAGCTCAAAGAAAAATATCACGTCTGTCTATCACTCAAAATACCATCTCTATCACGTGGGCTATGCTCAGCCACATCCAGGGTCTAATCTTGAACTCCGGGAAGAAGGTACTACCAAGACATGAGCAAGAAAAAACTGAAAGTGATATTTTACTAAAATATTGGAGAGATATTTCAAGCATTAGGAGGAATCATCGTATTTGAGCATCAGTTTTGAGAGACAACTCTGGCTGGGTGGGGAGAGGTGTGTTTCTTCAGCCTTGACAACAGCCATTGCTGTAGGAAGCCAGAGCTGGAAAGAAAGAAAATGTTACCTCAAAGCTGAAAGGACTAATTCATGGATCACACAGAAGAAATTTCCTAGGGACTCTCAGAACTATTTGATAGAGTTTTGAGCAAGGCTGGAATTCCTTATAATGTGGGCACAGATGTGGAGAAATACCATTTCATTACTCTTTTGTGGATAGATTTTACTCCCTGGTTTGTTTGGGTTGGGAAACATGAGTCATTACAATCAGAATTATTTATGTTCCATAGGAGATAATACATCCTAGTTAGATGGACTGTTTTACACTGAAAATGAATGACTGAGAAACAACATAGAATTCCATTACTGGGATTTTACCAAAAATAGGACAATTCCATCTGGAATGGTCAAGATGCAATTGTTAATTAGAAGTAAGAAAATGTGCAGGATGATTTGTCAAGATCTTTTCTGGTCTACACACCAAGGTTCAAGTAAATATAAGAGTTGAGAATTGAATCACTATAGTATTTCAGTCTCTAAATAGCTAGGAGCAGGGCACATTTGTGATGCCTTAGGAAATAAAATGAAGTATGGGAGTAAAAGGAATTTAGCTAACTTAGTTTAAGACACACACACACACACACACACACACACACACACACACACACACACATCTTAAAAGGATATGTGCATATTCACAGAAACCAAACTCATGTGATACATTTAATCTTCACAAGGAATTAAAACCAGAAATTAACTACCAGTAACCTAGTCAACAGTTTTCTCTTCTCTCCTATCCTCTTGTCTTCTTCTGTCCTCATTCTGTTATTTCTTCTCTCTCGCTCTCTATTTATTCATTTCTCACTTCTCTCTCTCTCCACTGCCTATCTCTGCACATCTTTCTTTAACCCATCTTTTTTCAACAAATCAGCATGTTCTGCTTATTTTCACACATTACTATAGGTGGTTCCCCTAAATTGGTGCCTTCGCACTCAAATTCATATCTCCTCACATCGAGTGAACATGAGAGAATGGCGGGTTTGACTAAAGATGGAGAATCTGATTGGTCAGATGTGTTTCATATATTCATCTTCTACCTCTAAACTGTAGAGGGTGATGGGTCACATGATTTGAATATGCCTCCAAGGGCTCACATTCATAAGAAAACCAATTCTCAGAAAAATGTTGTACATTACAAGACACCCCCAAATTGTATGCTGCACCAATAGTTAACCAAGCCAGACAATGCCTGGATTTGAAAGAAATTATGCCTCATCAACACAAAGCCAGAAAACATTGCATACACATTTAACTTAAGTACCAATTTTAGAGCCTAATTCTTAAAATAAGACTCCTAGTTACTGGTTAATCTGTCCATATAGACAAATCCATTGACATATATTAATGCATAAAGGGTTAATATTTTTTTTAAAAAAATCATTATGTAAGAACTCTTGTAAGCAATAGAAACACTCTAGTTTTCCTAAAAGCAGAATAGTCTGAATGTCCAGACAGCTGCACATAGACTTTGCATTGGTTTCTTCCTGAATTCAGCTCATGATTCTTGAATCTTAGTATGCTTAAGAATTATCTCATGAAGTTGTAGCCACAAAAGCGTGGATACTATCATTATGAGTGATCAAAAGTTCTTTCAAAGCTAATTTTAACTCTAAACACTATTAGTTTATTTAATGCTCACGAGAACTTTGTGGGGTGGGTACTATTATTTCCCCGATGTCTGTTTGAGGAAACTAATGCAAAGAAAGCTAACTTGCCCAAGATCACACCTGGTGGAGCTAGAATACATGTGTGTGTGTGTGTGTGTGTGTGTGTGTGTGTGTGTGTTGACAATAAAGTGTTGTGTGCTCGTGTGGTGAATAGGGACAATTTCAGAGCAGGTGGGAAATAGTTAATTCTTCGTTTCACGGGGATCAGAGTCTTATTATTCAGATGGACAATCATCTAAGTCCTTTTCCTTCCCATCCTTTTTTCTCCGGAAGCCCTTTAATGATTCTGTCACAGCTCCTTACCACTTCTACCAGAAAGAAACAAGAAATCAAAAGACGAAAATTCAAATCATGGCTAGTGATTCTCCCACGGATGAACTGAAAAGTCGAGTAAAGAGGAAGTTGAGGTTAATGGCCAAAATAAGATTCTTGTTTGCCTGTGTTTTTAACAATGCCACATATACTATTTCACAGCTGAAGGAGCGCTCTCACAGACATGACTTCATCTGATCCTCAGACAGCCCCAATATGTACTCAGTGCAGATATTTATATCTTCACTTTACAAATAAGGAAAAGGAAACTCAGGGAATTGGTAAATTATTCAACATTTTTTCGCTGGTAAATGACAGAATCTGAGTTTGAATCCAGTTCCTGTGATTCTCAGGGTTCCTTCCGCCCATTTGGCATCAGTAACAAACCTCAGGGCCTCTCTGGACCCTCAATCACAACTAATTCTAGTGAATGAGTTTATCTGGTCTCCCCGCCTGCTTTGCTGTTCTTTCATTTCCTTTCTCATTGTGGAGAAAGAGTAATCATTCCTCACCTTGGCAGAAATTCTGAGATGAAGCGTGAAAAAATGGGCACAGAAAACTCAGAATTGTAACTCAGTTTTAGATTCCCTGAGGAGAGTGAGGGCTACAAAAAAAGTCTTTAAAACAATGTATTTCATATCATCATCCTAGGGGTATAACTTTCCTCCAGGCTACAGTCTGGAACCCTAAACCATCCTTGTCAGATAAGAAAGCAACTTACTTTTAAAGGTCTCCAGAGAACAGGATCTCTCCATAGCCAAAGTTCTGCTTTCTATCTATCCTGAATCTCTTTTGCTGCCAGGTGAAACTTACCTGTTCTCAGTGGAAACCCCCTTCAGCTAGTGAAACCATCTCCCAGCTCCTCATACCCCCATATGGCAGAGCAGAGTGGACTTTGAGCTACAGTGCTATTTTCCATGCCGAGCTCAGTTCGGAGCAATCATCTTACACATAAGGAAAACCCTCCTTATGGAACTCGAAGACCCTCAGCTTGCCTTGCTTCCAAGCTGGGGCTTATTCCAGATCTGTGAGAGAAACAACATAGTCCCCACTGACTGTCTTGATCCAAGAAGTTTGGAAGATCAAAGGACTTTTAGTTATTTGAGCTTTATTTTTAGGGATTGGCCGTACTTTTCTCATCTCTCTCCGGAGGGCACTGGAAGTCTGAGAGGTTAGTATCTGTGAGTGCTTATTGGAAGGAAGCATCTACATAATTATTAAAAATTATTTTATGCTCTAAAACATCTCACATTAGATGCTTTGTTTGCATAATGTTCTATTGTTCAGTTCTTAAAGCATAACTCTATTCATTGCCCTGAGTTACACCATAAACATCACCTCTCCGTTTCTAATACACAACATATTTCAAAGCTGAAAGAAATTTATAGCACCAATGTTGTGTTATTTTTCCATGTACAATTCCAGCTTGGAATGTCCAGCAGCACTCAAATTGCCTTTCAAGATAAAGACCAGATTCTATGTCATCCTTGTCTGCTTCTGGGAAGGCTCAGATGTTAGTTTTGTGGGCAGAATCTATATTCTCCAAGGCCCTTCACGTCCCAGAGAAGAGCCCAGTTGCACAAAATGTTTGCATTTTAAACATTTAAGAGATTTGAGGCCAAGAAAATAAATAGGGAAAAAAATAGGTAAAGTATCCCTAGACCAAACGGGGGTTAGGGGAGAGGCTTGAGGAGAATGGAGTCCGGAGATCACCCCCTGGGATGTCAGCAGTCACTGAGAACACAGATCAAAACCTGCAATCTCTTTTTCTTTGCTTAGCCCATGGGATCCCATTTTCTTCAATGGAATGAAGATTAGAGGGAAAATTGATTTAATTTTTCACGAGAAATCCAGAATATACTTGAGGGATCTGGCAGAGTGAATGGAGATGTGTTCTGAGTCCACATCTCTCCCACTTCCTACAGAGGCCCTGATCCTCCCCTGCATATACAGTCTTAGCCCCCTTCCCCACCTTCTTAGAATCGCTCTGAGCCTGAGGTTGGAGGATCTGTATGGTTATGCCTAGTGTGTCTGGGATTAAAGACCTACATTGGATCTTGGCCCCAGTTCCAAGCTTCATCCAGCATAGCAGATGTTTGTAGTTCTGCTCAGTCCACAGTGACCTTGGTACTGGCCCCTCCCCTAGGGCTGGACTATCAGAATCCACACTTGGATTCCATAGCCTCCCCTTCCTTGAGCCTAAATGAAGGAATCAAGAAAAGACCCCTGACCCAAGCTGTTTTTTGAATTATGTTTCATAGACTGTAAGAAATTCTGTTTTATAAAATTTGAAAATGGAGCAAGAGGTTGAAAGTCCAGTCTGGACTAGTTTCTTAGAAAGAGGAGATATCAACCCTGAAACCACAGGTGACAATATTCTCTGGACTGTGGAAGCAGAGAAAGCTGGTCTTCAGGGAGAAAAGAACAAAGTCAACATGCAGCAAAATGCAAAGGTAAGCGAGAAATCCGACAGTTTTCTGGTTCCCAGTCTCAAGCTCTTTCTGGGGTCAAGATGCTCTTCCTGCTCTTGGATTCCATATGACACTCTGTATCCTTATAATACATCTCCATTTGTCACTTAAACTGTATCACATGAGCTTCTGTGACTTGAAATCAGACTCCTTCCAGGTCTCTGTTCAGGTAAATTAACTAACACTTCAACAAAAACAGAAAATGGGTATCATTATTCCAATTGTGACAGACAAGGAAACCAGCTCAGAGACTCATATCACTGGCATCCCCAGTAACTCTCTGGCTACCAGTTGACCAACTACTTACTTGCCTGGATTCCTGAATAATACCTCCCTCTTGGGTTCTGTGCTCCAAGCTCTCCTCCTGTCTCAGTCAGGATCCTGTCAGGAAAACAGACACTGCACTAGGTATTATAACAGAAAAAATATAAAGAATTGGTTACACAGGTGGTGGAGGGCTGGCTGAGCAGAAACACTATCTGCAGAAAGCAGTTACCATCCTTACTTAGGGAGATCAAAAGGGGAGGAATTGGGGCTATGAGAATTTAGGAGCTGGAAGAAGTGGGCACCACAAAGCCAGAGCTCAGACCTTTGTGGTGGTTCATAATGTGGCTTCCACTGGTACCACTGAGGAGACAAGGCAAGGCTGCTTCTGGAAATGTGGAAAGCAGTAACAAACTGCCACAGTGGTGTGAAATGCCACTGCTGGGACAAAGTACTTCCGGAGCAATGACATCGACATCAAGAAACAGAAAATGACTCTTTTCTCTCCTCCTCCCAACTTTCAGTCTCTGTCTCCTGCCTCCTACTGGCAGAACCTAAGAGGAAGCCGGCTGGTAAAGGAATCTCTGAATGCGGTTTGCAGAGACCCAGCTCTGACAGCACAGAGCAGAGCACAGGAGGATATTTAGAGCTAAGAGACATTAGGCAAATCACCACCATTCTTGCTATCTACTTGTTGGACACACTCTCTCCATGCATTGCCAGCCTCTTGCCCAGATTGCCACCCACATATGTCTTCCCTCCTTAGATTCCAGGCTTTGCTATGCCATTTAAGTCTTCTATCAAGATTTAATACTGTACCAGGCATGAGTTCCTCTCCACGGGGTATTCCTAAACCATGGCTCTTCTCAGGCAGCTCCAACCTGCTCCTACTAATCAGAATATGCCCATATGCCTCCTTAATCAGACAACCAGCCCCAGGGCTTTGCACTTGCTATTGCCCCTGCATGAGCTACTCCCTCTTCCCCACATAGCCGCCTAGTTTGCTCCCTCACTTCCTAAAGGGCTTTACTTGAATGCTACCTTACCAATGAAATCTGACATCCTTTTCTAATACTTTATCCCCACTACCACTTTCTAACCCCCTTTCCCATATTTTTTTTCCATTTTAGTGCTTATTAACACACTATATAGTTTACTTCTTTGTACCCACTAGAATGTAAGCACTATTTATTTTGTTTACTAACATATCTCCAAATGTCTATAAGTGTTCTTGGCATATAGTAGGGACTCACAGAATATTTGTTGAATCTTGGATGAACGAGTGCATGAATAACATACCTAAGACCTACCCGAGCAAGCTGGAAATGTCTGTGTCCTAAACAAAGAAGATAAAAGGAGACCAGAGAGAATATCCCTTGCCTGTCCTAGAAGTCACCTTTGGGAGTCAATTGGGAAGAGATGAACACAAAAGCTCCTAGAGCTCTCAGAGCCATTCTGGAATGAGGACTAAAAAGAACAAAGTAGGGAAAATACAGGGGATCCAGGGTACCCAGCTCTCTGAGCAGTTCTTACTCCAATAAGCTGGCAGCACTGCAGCTAATGCAGCATGGGGTGCCAAAATCTCATAATAGAGAAAGACGAATTGCTAGAAGATGAAGTGGGGACATGTGGGTGGCATCAGGATGTGGAAGGCATGGGGACTTTGGAGCTTGGCAGGCATCGAGGCATCCATCCCTTCAGAAACTTCTGTCCAGGCTCAGGCTACCAATGAGCTTTGATGCTTGCATCCAAGCAAGTTGTGCTTCCATGGGTGGGGAGAATATATTTGGACAATGAGGAATGGAGAATTTCAGGAATCATTTTTGACCCTGATCTGCCTCCACCACTGGAGGGTGAGTCAAGATGGCTTGAGGAAAAACATGGTGCTAGTGGGGCCTTAAATCCCAGCAGTGCTGAAGAAGAGCCCTCCTTTTATCAGTAACTGAGACTCTGGGGATGGAGGAACCCAAACTAAGGGCCAGTCTGGTCCTAATACTTCCCTAAGGGGGGTTCAGGACACTCTCTGTCCCTGACTTCTCTGCCTCCCGAAACTCCACCTCACTCTCCCACCTGCCATGCATCCTGACGAGGGAGGAAGAAAGCTGGTGGCTCTGTGGCACTGAGAAGTCTCCTTAATTCACCAGCATCGGGAAGAACCAAGAAGTATAGGGCAGTGAGCAGTATGGTAAGGAGTCAGAATTACAGGACTTTAATCCATGTTCTGCCACTTATTAACCGTGAGAATTCAGTCAAGACTTCTCAAAAAGTGGAATATAAAATTCTTACATAAAAAGGTGGATAGTGCAAAGGTTAAGAACATGATTCTGGCACCTGGCTACTTGAATTTGAATCTTAGCTCAGCTTCTGGCTGTCAGGGTGATCTTGAGCAAGTTGCTGAACGTCTCTGTGCCTTGTTTCCCTTATACATACCCTGGGTGATTGTTTTGAGGATTAAATGAGTTTATAAATGTAAAGCATTTACAATAGTAGCTGCCTCATGCTAACCACTGAATAAATGTTACCTAGCTAGACTACAAAAAACATGATATATATACATACGCGTGTATGTGTGTGTATATATACACATATGGAAATATATAGAAAGACGATGACTATCAGGAAATTAGGAAAAGTCAAAAGCACTGGATAATTAAGACTTAGATTGTATAATCACAGAAGATTATAAAGTAAGAGCCCGAAGAGGTCTTGAAGCTCACTGAGTCCCACCCACCTCCAACACACATACACTCCCTTTTCCATTCTATAAAGAAGGAAACTGAGGTTCAAAAAGTAAATGATTGGCCTCAGGTTACACTGGTTAATAACTGGGCAGGATGAAACCCCAGGTACCTTGATTCCCAATCCAGTTGGGAGCAGCCATCTCATAGAAAATACTGTCAACAAGAAACAACAAGTTGACCAAAATCCAAAGTGATTCACCAAGAGGTAAAAAGAAGAGGACGGAAACCCACGGAAGTTAAGAGATGAAGGTTGCTGAGAAACAACTGCATTCAACTGAGTTCCTATCTCTCATGCTCAATTCTCTTTTTATTTCTACTTTGTAATCAATTTGAAAGATAGTGTTTCTAAAAACAACTCACAAAGCATTCAATTTTGAAACATAATATTATATAATCATAATCATATCCAAAATGTACATTTGACAATAAGGAAGAATTCTATACTTCAAGGAAAATGAAAAAGTAGAAAAAGCAACCACTCCAAAAACCTTCTGTGAATGACAAAAATAAAAATGAAATATTGGTTAAACTTTTAATTTTCCACTTTCAAATTTTGTCAAATGATATAATTTTGGTGTGTCCTATTTTATACTTAAAAGTGTCTAATGTGTATGGGAAGTTAAATGAGACTGTCTCAGTCAGACATGGAGATATATTACTCTCAGATATATTAAACAAAATTTTGGTTACCCAATAGGTCAGATTATGTTTCTGATTAAAAACTTGCTGGTTAAATATAGGACTTAAACCAGCAACAGATTACCAGTGGTTTGCTATTGTTCAGTTCTTCACAAAGGAGTAATTATTTGAGAAACCAGGGGTGGAGAAAAAAAAGGAAGCCTGTTTTTGGAATAATATAAAAGGACTTAATTTGCAGTTTTCAGAAGAAAAGAAGAATCAAATGAAAATAAAATTGGTATTCTCGGTTTGGGGACCTAGACAGGGTCAATATAAAAAAAAAAGAAATAGATTATGGAAATATGAAACTATCATCATAATTTCAGTTGCCCATTTGAAAAAAAAATAAGGAAAAATGTCTAAAATAGAACTTTATTTGGCCTGACAACTGAAAATTGATATTTTCATTATATGTTCAGTCAAGGGTTGATTTGTAAATACTAGGTAGAGTTTCACTCCATAAGTTAAACAGTGTTTTCCTGTAGAGAATCTGCTGGAGACTAGTGGGAGTAAGAAAAGACAGAATAGGAGACTTTCAAAAGACAGCAGAAATTGGGGCCTCTGTGCCTCATCTCTTGTATGCCTATGAAGCAGTAGCAAGCTGCTGGGTGCAATGTCATCACCTACTAGATCCTTTTAGGTTCATTCACCCTAATCAAGCTGGATGAACAAAGGCTCAAAGAATCACAGCCTTAGATAACCATTGGCTATATATTATTTGATCTGAATCATAAAATTTGATGCTTCAGGCCAGGTGCGGTGGCTCACGCCTGTAATCCTAGCACTCTGGGAGGCCGAGGTGGGCGGATTGTTTGAGCTCAGGAGTTCGAAACCAGCCTGAGCAAGAGCGAGACCCCATCTCTACTAAAAGAATACAAAGAAATTAATTGGACAACTAAAAAATATATAAAAAAAAAAAAATTAGCCGGGCATGGTGACGCATGCCTGTAGTCCCAGCTACTCGGGAGGCTGAGGCAGGAGGATCGCTTGAGCCCAGGAGTTTGAGGTTGCTGTGAGCTAGGCTGACGCCACAGCACTCTAGCCCAGGCAAAAGAGTGAGACTCTGTCTCAAAAACAAACAAACAAAAAAAATTTGATGCTTCAATTTGTCCACCAATAAATATAACACTGTAATAATGATTCCTGTGTATGTTTAAGAGAATTGTCAAAGGAGAAAAATATTTGTATCTGCTCAATGGCATTCTTTAAAAATAAGGCATATTGGGAGAGGTGGTGGAGCAAGATGGCCAAATAGAAACCTCCAGTGATGGTCCCTCCACACAAACACCAAATTCAACAACCATCTGCTGAAACAAGCACCTTTGGAAGAACCAAAAATTAGGTAAGTAATCATACTACCTGATTTTAACATTACATCAAGGAAAAAGGCACTGAAGAGGGCTGAAAAGACAATCTCGCACTGCCTACACCACCCCTCCCCAAGAGGTGCCACACCAGCATGTGGGGCGGAGACAGAATCTGTGTGTACTAGGGAGGGAAAGGGAAGTGATTGTGGGCTTTGAATTAAAACTCTGGGTTGCCCTGTCACAGCGAAACACAGCACAGGGGAGAATTCTGCCTGCACCCACAGAGGAAGCAGTTAGACGAGCACAGCCAGAAAGAAATCCTCTGCCTCAAAACCCTAGTTCCAGCTAGTCCCACCACCAGATGACAAAAACCTGCCTGGGGCCTGAACTAAATTCTTAAGGCAGTCCGGCCACAAGGGCTGCAGCCCTTGAGTAATTTCTAAGGCTGTGCTGGCTCACCGCCAGTGGACTTGGGGTGCACATGACCCAGTGAGACACCAGAAGTAGTGGCCAAGCCAATACCTATGTCACTCCCCTCCCCCAACTACAAGCAGTGTGACACAGAGGGTCTTCTTCTACTTGGGGAATGGAAAGGGAAGACCTCAGAGGACTTTGTTTTGCAACTTGAGCAAAAGCTCAGCCACAGGAAAATAAGGTATTAAGTGGATACCTGAAGCCCCTAAGTCCAGGCCTTAGTTCCTCGAAGGCATTTCTAGACCCATCCTAGCCAGAAGGAAACATGCAGCCCTAATGGGAAGGACCTAGTCCTGGAAGGATTCACCACTTGCTAACTAAAGAGCCCTTGGTCTTTGAATAAACATCATAGGTGGCCAGACAACAGTCACCATGGGCTTTGGGTAAGACTGGGCTGGTTTCAGGGGTGACCTGGTGCTAGTGGCCACAAGGGAGTGCCCACATCAGTCCTCCCCCAACTCCAGTAGCCGAGCACAGAGAGTGAGGGAAGAGAGTGAGAAACTTTACCTGGTAATCCACGGAATTCTCCCATAGCTAAGCCAAGTCCACCAAGGAGGTATCACCAGGAGTCTTCAAGATTCACATGACTGGCCTTAGGGCACCCCCAGTGCTAATATGGTTGCATTGAAGAAAGACTTAGATCACAACACTTAATTTGAATATCTGGAAAGCCTTCTCAAGAAGGATGGGTTCAAACAAGTCCAGACTGCAAAGATTAAAACAAATACCTAACTCTTCAATGCTCAGATACCTTCAAACATCCACAAGCAACAAGAACACCCAGAAAACATGAACTCACCAAATGGACTAAGTAAGGACCCAGTGACAAATTCTAGAGTGATGTAGATATGTGACCTTTTAGACAAAGAATTCAAAATACCTGTCCTGGAGAAGCTCAATGAACTTCAAGAAAACACAGAGAAGGAATTCAGAAGCCTATAAGAGAAATTTTAAAAAGAGATTGAAATAATAAAAGAAAAATCAAGCAGAAATTCTGGAGCTTAAGAATTCAATTAACAAACAGAAATGCATCAGAATCTCTCAACAGGAGAATTAACCAAGCAGTAGAAAGAATTAGTGAGCTTGAAGACAGGCTATTTGAAAATACACAGTCAGAAGACAAAAAAGATTTAAAAAGAATGAAGCATGTCTACAAGATCTACAAAATAGCCTCAATGGACATATCTAAGAGTTATTGGCACTAAGAAGGAGGTAGAGAGAAATATAGGGGTAGAAGTTTTATTCAAAGAAATAATAACAGCACTTGCCAAACCTAGAGAAAGATACCAATATTCAGGTACGAGAAGGTCATAGAACACCAAGCAGATTTAAGACAATCAAGCCTACCTCAAGGCATTTGATAAGCAAGCTCCCAAAAGTCATGGGTAAAGAAAAAGTCTTAAGGGAAAGGAAGAAAAAAGAAAAATATAACATTAAATGAGCTATGATATGTCTGGCAACACACTTCTCAGTGGAAACCTTATACTCCAGGAGAGAGTAGCATGACATATTCAAAGTGCTGAAGAAAAAAAACCTTAACCCTAGAATATTATGTCTGCAAAAATATCCTTCAAATATGAAGGAAAAACAAAAAGATTTTCTCAGACAAACAAAATCCAAGAGATTTCATCAATACTAGACCTATCCTAGAAGAAATGCTAAAGAAGTTCTTCAATATAGACGAAAAAGACATTAATGAACAATAAGAAGCCATCTGAAGGTATACAACTCAACTGATGACAGTAAGTACACAAATACAGAATACATTATTGCTGTAATTGTGGTATATAAACCACTTACATCTTGCGTAGGAAGACTAAAAGACAAACCAAGCAAAAATAACT
>NW_012138303.1:3500398-3500911 GCF_000956105.1 Propithecus coquereli
ACATGGCAGTAGTAAGTCCTTACATATCAATAACATTAAGTGTGAATGAACTCTCCAATCAAAATACATACAATGGCTGAATAGATAAAACAGCAAGAGCCAACCACATGTTGCCTGCAAGAAACACACTTAACCTATAAAGACACACATAGACTAAAAATAAAGGCATGGAAAAAGATATCTGTGCAAATGGAAACTATTAATAAAAAAGGGCAAGAGTAGCTATACTTCTATCAGATAAAATAGATTTCAAGACAAAAACTGTAAGAAGACACAAGAAAGGTCATTATATATGACAAAGGGAGCAATTTAGCAAGAGGATATAACAATTCTAAATATATATGTACTCAACATTGGAGCTCACAGATATCTAAACCTAGTATCATCACAGCTAAGGAGATAAGACTCCAATACAATAATCACTGGAGACGTGATTGTGGGGCTTTGAATTGAAACCCAGGGCCGCCCTGGAACAGAGGAACACAGCACAGGGGAGAATTCTGCCTGCACCCA
>NW_012138303.1:3501312-3506103 GCF_000956105.1 Propithecus coquereli
ATGAGCAACTATATACCAATAAATTGGAAAACCTAGAAGAAATGGATAAATTCCTAGACACATGCAACCTACCAAGATTGAACCAGAAAGAAATCCAAAATCTGAATAAACCAATAACAAGTAACAAGACAGAGACAGTAATTAAAAGTCTCCCATCAAAGAAAAGCCCAGGACCAGATGGCATCACTGCTCATTTCTTCCAAGCATTCAAAGAACTAATACCAATCCTAGTTAAGCTATTCCAAAAAATCAAGGAGAAAGGAATACTCCCAAACTCATTCTATGAGGCCTGTATCACCCTGATACCAAAACCAGACAAAACAAAAAAAGAAGACTGTAGGCCAATATCTCTGATGAACATAGATTCAAAAATCCTGAACAAAATACTACCCAAACCGAATTCAACAGCACGTCAAAAAGTTTATTCACCATGATCAAGTGGGATTCATCCCAGGGATGCAAGAATGGTTCAACATAACACAAATCAACCAATGTGATATATCATTTCAACAGAATGAAGGACAAAAACTATATGATCATTTCTATTAATGCTGAAAAGCATATGATAAAATCCGACATCCCTTCATGATAAAAACTCTCAAAAGACTGGATATATAAGGAACTTACCTCCACATGATAAAAGCATATATGACAGAGCCACAGACAGTATACTGAATGGGAAAAAAATGAAATCCTTTTCTCTAAGATCTAGAACAAGACAAGGATCCCCACTTTCACCACTGTTATTCAACATAATACTGGAAGCTCTAGCTAGAGCAAGCAGACAAGAGAAAGAAAGAAAGGGCATCCAAATTGGAAAAGAAGAAGTCAAATTATCCTTGTTTGCAGACAATATAATCTTATGTCTAGAGAAACCTAAAGACTCCACTCAAAAACTATTAGAACTGATAAATAAATTCAGTAAAGTTGCAATATACAAAATCAATATACAAAAGTCAGTAGCATTTCTATATGCCAACAGTAAACAATCTGGAAAAGAAGCCAAAAATATAATCCATTTACAATAGCTACAAATAAAATAAATACCTTGGAATAAACTTAACCAAAGAAGTGAAAGATCTCTATAGCAAAAACTATAAGACATTGATGAAAGGACATTGGTCTGGGCAAGGACTTCTTGAGTGATACCCCCAAAGCACAGGCAACCAAAGCAAAATTGGACAAATGAGATTACATCAAGCTGAAAAGCTTCTGCACAGCATAGGAAACAGTTAACAATTAAAGGGAAGATAGAAGCCACAGAATGGGAGAAAATATTTTCAAACTACCCAACTGACGAAGGATTAATAACTACAATATATAAGGAGCTTGAACTACTCAATAGGAAAAAATCAAATAATCCAATTAAAAATGGGCAAAGGATCTGAATATAGATTTCTCAAAAGAAGACATACAAATGGCCAACAGGTATATGAAAAAATGCTCAACATCATTAGTCATCGGAGAGATGCAAATCAAAACTACCATGAAATATCATCTCACCCCAGTTAAAATGGATGGCTTTTATCAAAAAGATAGGCAATAATGAATGCTGGCAAGGTGTGGAGAAAGGGAAACGCTCATACACTGTTGGTGGAGTGTAAATTAGTACAAACACTATGGAGAACAGTATGGAGGTCCCTCAGAAAACTAAAAATACAATTACCATATGACCCATCAATCCCACTGCCGGGTGTATATCCAAAGGAGGGCAATTGAGTATATCAAAGAGATATCTGCACTCCCATGTCTATTGCAGCACTATTCACAATAACCAAGATTTGGAATCAAGCTAATTGTCAATCAACAGATAAATGGACAAAGGGATCATGGTACGTATATACAATGGAATATTGTATAGCCATAAATAGGAATGAAATCTTGCCATTTTCAACAACATAGATGGAACTGGAGAACATTATGTTAAGTGAAATAAGCCAAGCCAGAAAGACAAATCTCACATGTTCTCACGCATGTGTGGGAGCTAATTATTAAAAACAATTGATCTTGTGGAGACAGAGAATAGAATGATGGTTACCAGAGGCTGGGAAATGTATTGCGGAGGGTTGAAAAAGACTATAAGGGAATACTATAAACAATTATATGCCAACAAATTAGATAATTTAGATAAAATGGATAATTTCTAAAAAACAAAAAGTACCTAAACTGCCTGAAGAACAAATCGAAAATCTGTATAGTCCTAAAATAATAAAAGACTGAATTACCAATCAAAAATCTACCCACAAAGAAAGCCCAGGCCCCGATGGCTTCACTGATGAATTCCACCAAACATTTCAAGAAGAATTTATACCATTTTTTTTATTATTTTATTTTTTTATTTCAGCATATTATAGGGGTACAAATGTTTAGGTTACATATATTGCCTTTTCCCCACCCAAGTCAGAGCTTCAAGCGTGTCCATCCCCTAGATGGTGCACACCCACCTGTTAGGTGTGAATATACCCATCCCCTTCTCCCCCCACAACCTGCGCAACACCCAACGAATGTTACTACTGTATGTGTACATAAGTGTTGATCAGTTAATACCAATTTGATGGTGAGTACATGTGGTGCTTGTTTTTCCATTCTTGTGCCACTTCACCTAGTATACCAATTGTTCTTAAATGCTTCCAAAAATCAGAAGGGAAGAAATTACTTTCAAACTGCTTTGATAAAGCCAGCATTACCCTTACACTAAAGCCAAAGACATCACAGAAAAGAAAACATTATATCCCTTATGAATATAGACACAAAACTCAACAAAATACTAGTAAACTGAATACAGCAGTATATTAAAAAGAATTATAACCCATGACCAAGTGAGATTTTTATTAGGACTGCATGAGTGATTAAACATATTTTTTAAATTATTCAACGTAATATACCACATTAAATAGAATGAAGGTGAAAAACACATGATTATCTCAATTGATAAAGAAAAAGCATTTGACAAAATCTAACACCCTTTCATGATGAAAACATTAAACAATCTAGGGCTAGAAGGAAGATTCCTCAACCTGACAAAGGACAATTATGAAAATCCACAGCTAACATATTAAAAGGTGAAAGACCGAAAGCTGTTTCCTTAAGATCAGAAACAAGACAAGGATGTCCACTCTAGCCACTTCAACTCATCATTGCACTGAAGGTACTAGTCCGGGCAACTAGATAAGAAAAAAGAAATTAAAGGAATCCAGATTAGTAAGGAAGAAGAAAAAAATCTCTCTCTACGATCTTGTATGTAGAAAATCCTAAAGAGTCCACACCAAAAAAAAAAAAAAATCTTAGAACTTAGAAACAATTTCAACATTGTTGAAATTTCAGCATTCATCATTGCAATTTCAGCATTTAATTGTAATTCTAAACATGAACCATGTACACTTGAAAATAAAATTAAGATGACAATTCCATTTATAATGATATCAAAAAGAATAAAACACTTCAGAATAAATTTAACGAAAGAAATACAAGACTTTTACAAAGAAAATTATGAATCATTGTTGGAAAAAATCAAAAGGCTTAAATAAATGAAAGATATTCCATGTACATGGATCAAAATATTTACTATTGCTGGATGGCAATACTCCCCAAAATGATACACAGATTCAAAGCAATTCCTATCAAATTCCCAGCAGTATTTTTTAATTTTCAAAAATTGACAAACTGATCCTTAAATTCAATGAAAATGCAAGAGACTCGGAACAGCTAAAACAATCTTGAAAAAGAAGAACAAAGTTAAAAGACTCACCCTTTCTGATTTCACAACTTACTACAAAGCTACAATAATCAAGACAGCCTTCCATGTTCCAGCGGTTGGGAGGCACTATGGTAATAGCTTGTTTTTTGTCCATCCACACTAAAGTGAAGGCTGCCAAGGGAAAGAAAGAATCACAGAGCTCCCTGGCAGCTATGGTTTGCCTCCCCTTAAATATAAATCAACAGCCAAGAACTAACAGCATTTGAGAAATATCTGCAGCATGAAAGAAAAGGATCAAGTCAGACATATAGAAAGGTTCATCCCAGAATATACAATATAATTTGGGAAATAAAAGATAGCTTTTAAAAAAATGGAAATCTAAGAGAGATAGATGTGAGAAGATATTGCATCCAATAAAATAAGAACAGGACTCCATGAAAAAGGAACACAGGAGAACTGCGTTCAATAGAACTCTATAGACACTAAAAAAACTGAACACAAAGCAAAAAGTCAAAGAGACAGAAAATAAAAGAATCCAAAGTCCACAAGGGAAAACATCTAACTAAAAGGCATTCCAGAAAGAAAAAGGAAGGAATTAGAGGAAAGGAATTACCATATAAATAATACAAGAATATTCCCCAGCACACATTCAAATCGAAAGGTCCTAGCAAGACAGTGTCCATCAATGGCTCCTAATATCACCCAAAAAAAGACAACTAGATATTACATACCTTCTGACAGACACCATCTACAACATATTCTGACCCCAAAAAATCAAGTCTGAATTTAATCATGCCTCTACAGCTAACTCCAATTCCCAGAAAATACAAGAAACAGAGGAATTTGTTACATGGGGATGCAATCAACAAGATCCAAACTATGGAAACTTCTCCCACATGTTCTTAAAAAAAAATAAATTACAAAAGAAGTAAAGAGATAGAGAAAGACAGAGAAACAGAGAGAGGAAGTTTATAGGTTAAATTAGGCTTAAGAGATATATAAATTAATTGCAATATAGGGGTTTTATTTGAATTCTCATTGGAATGAGATCGAAATCACACACAAAAAAAGCAAATCAGAAAAATGATAACATG
>NW_012138303.1:3506188-3510753 GCF_000956105.1 Propithecus coquereli
GCTAGAGTGCAGTGGCATCATCATACCTCACTCACTGCAATCTCCAGCCCCTGGGCTCAAGCGATCCTCCTGCCTCAGCCTCCCAAGTAGCTGTGACTACAGGCACAAGCTACCACAACTGGCTAATTTTTTTATTTTTTATTTTCGTAGAGATGGGATCTCACTATGTTGCTCAGGCTGGTCTTGAACTCCTGGCCTCAAGCAATCCTCCTGCTTTGACTTCTCAAAGTGCTAGAATTACAGGGATGAGCCACTGTACTTGGCCCAATCTCTTATTTTTTGGAGAAATATAAGGAATTATTTGTGAATAAAATGTTTTAGATTTGCTCCAAAATACTTAGGTTGGGGAATTTGGGATGGTTCAGATAAAAGAAGATTGGCAATAAATTGATCATTGTCGAGGCAGGGTGGATGGTACATGAATATATGTAGGTTCATTATACTATCAAAATATTTTCTTTAATTTTGTATGTGTTTTAAATTTTATATAACAAAAAATTTAAAAATAATTAAGTTTAAAAAAGCCTGCCAAAAACAGGGGGGCAGCTACAAAAATACATACACACACTCTGTTAGGCATATCACTGTGAAATTTTATATCTCCCAGAATACAGACAAGATTCTTAAACTTTCCAGGGAAGGAAAAAATAATTTATCTACAAATAAGAATCAGACTGGCATCAAGCTTCTCATTAACAGTAATGGATGTTTGGAGATAGTGAAGCAAGACCATCAAAATTCTGAAGGAAAATTCTTTTAAATTTAAAATTCTCTACCCTGTCAAAATATCTATCAAAATGTAAATGTCAGGCCTCCGTATTTTTATCTCCACATTCTAGAGCCTCTAGTTCCAGGTTCTCCTACAGCTGGGAAGCTAGTGCCTGAGCGTTTGAAAATACTACCCTCTACTGCACAGAAATATTCCTGCTGGGAAAGTTACGAAGGACTCCAACAAGCATGGCCAGCCAGTACAAGGCCCCCAGGGAGGCAGCTGACTCACAGGAACTGGCATATAGTACACTCAGAAAATAAGTGAAAAATCAAACCATAAAAACCTGCTTAAGCAAATACATTCCACTCCAGGGCTTCAGATATTACTTCATCATTACCCTCAAGTTTTGCTTATGCCAGTCCCCCAATAGCAGGGCAAATTAGGGTAGGAGAAGCAGTGGAGCTAAGGGCTGCTGCCACGTTCCAGAGGACTCCCTACAGCTCCTGAAACAAGACTCCTGGAGTGTCATGGTTGGAAGTCCAACAGTATTTGGATACAAGGATGAGGCAAAAGTAGCTGTTTACTAATAAATGTTGGTCGAAAGAGTTCTCCCTTTGACCTTTGATTTGGTAGCCTTTTGGATACTCGTGTCTCTCTGTGAGAATAAGCCAATAAACAAAGCAGTTAGTCTGACAACTTTGTTCTGCACAAGGGTAGACTTTTCAACTTCCACCTGCAACCTGAGACACAAACAGTAGGTTGTGGTTTTTTGCTTCTCACCCTCTACAAGCAAGTTATCATGATTCTTATTCCATTTCCCCACAGTTCAGTAAATGGGATTAAACAGAATTTAGTGTGCTCAGGCACTTTTCTCTACTAAGACTATCTGACCAGTGCACAATTCTGTCTGCCCAAATTCACTGCCCTTCAGTAGTTCTGAGAATATAAGAAAAGGAAGGGAAAGAGTGTGAGAAAAATCTTTTCCACTGAAATAATTATGCTCACCTAATTATAGCCCAATTCTACTTTCAAATGTTGATCAGTTATTCCCAGAACTGCTCTTTGCTGTTCCCTGCAACCACACACACACAAAGACACATATACAAACCTACACTTCCCTATAAATAAAGAGGAAACGTAGCCTAAGTCCAAGAACAGTAATTGGTTTGGGGCTGGTGTTGAATAACCTCGTCGTGATTCTCCTTATTTCACACTAGCTTGAGCGTGGCCCTGGTGACAGCCATCTGGTCCTGACCATCATCTGGCCCTCTCTGTTTTTGTGCTTATGATCCTTTCTCCCTTAAGACTGCAGTCTGAACCTGTGTTTTACCAACTTGCCTTTCCCTCAAACTGCTAATTGTGCACTTCACTGAGAACAGTGCTCTCTCTTCACTACTAGTTTTTTCCATTCCTCTTCTACTCTGATAGCTTAAAAATTATAAAGCACAACCATTTAATTCCTTTACTCTTTCAAAAGCTAGAGTTGGTGCATACAGAATTTTTTAGAATGTTGTTGGGATTAGGTGACAATGCAGAAGGAAGCGGCACAGCAAAACAATTAAAAGCAGGTATTTCAGAGCCAGACAGACCTGGATTTTAATCCCTACTCTGCCACGTGCTAGTTATGCAGTCTTAGGTCAGTTATTTCTTTGACCACTGAATTATTTTAAAATGTATTTTAAAACTTCAAAATACATGGGGGGAAGATACCTTATTTTTAAAATTGAGGTATTACTTCAAAGAGGAAAGCAAACAAATCTTAAGTGTTCAGCTTGATGAATTTTTACAAATGTGTCTATAACCACTGCTGGTCAAAATGTGGATATTTCTAGCACTCAGCAGGCTCCCTTTTGCTTCTCACTCTACAGATATCCCTTCCCTAGGACTTTACTGTTCTGACCTTTTTCTCGATAGATTAGTTTTGCTAATACTTGACCATTATATATGGAATAATATAGTGTGTACTCTTGTGTCTGGCTTCTTTCTTCCAATATTATTGCTAGGCAATATGTTAAATTTATGTTTAAATACAGAATGGGAGAAAATATTTGCAAGCTATAAATCCAACAAAGGGCTGACAACCAGAATCTACAAAAAACTCAAGCAAATCAGCAAAAAAAACCCAAACAACCCCATTAAAAAGTAGGCAAAAGACATGAGCTTTTCAAGAGACTAATGACTAATAAACATATAAAAAAATGTTCAATATCACTAATCATCAGGGAAATGCAAATTAAAATTACAATGAGATATCACCTTCCCCCAGTTAGAATGTCTTTTATTAAAAAGTTGACAAACAGTAAATGCTGGCATGGATGCAGAGAGAAAGGAATGCTTATACACCATTGGTGGGACTTCAAATAGGTACCACCTCTATGGAAAATAGTATGGAGATTATTCAAAGAACTAAAAGTAGACCTACCATTTGACCCAACAATCCCACTACTGGGTATTTACCCAAAGGAAAAGAATCATTTTATCAAAAAGACATCTGCACTCAAATGTTTATTGCAGCACAATTCACAATTGCAAAGATGTGGAATCAATCCAAGTGCCCATCAATTCATGAGTGGATTAACAAAATTTGGTATATCTATACTGTGGAATACTATGCAGCCATGAATTAAGGCCTTTTGCAACAATTTGGATGGAACTGGAGACCATTATCCTAAGTGAAGTATCTAAAGAATGGACAAACAAACACCACATGTACTCGCTATTAGATTGGAACTAACCAATGAGCACACATGTGCACAGAAGGAAATAAAACTCAGTGGAAATCAAGCAGGGGGAATGGGAGAGGAGAGGATGGATGAACACCTATCTAATGGGTACAATGAACACTGTCTGGGTGATGGGCACACTTACAACCCTGACTGAAGCATAACAAAAGCTATCCATGTAACAAAACCATTTGTACCCCCATAATACTTTGCAATAATAATAAAAATAGGATTTTACACCTTTGTTTGTGGTAGCCTGCCTCTAAGATGGATCCCAATGACCCCTGCCTCCTGATATATATACCCTTGAGTAGTTCCTTGTTGTACAATAGTTCACCAATACAGTATTCTGGAAGTGATGCTGTGTCACTTCTGGGATTAGTTATAAAAGACACTGTGGCCTCCATCTTGCTCTCTGTCTTGCTTGGATCACTTGTGCTGGAGAAAGCCAGCTTCCATGTCATGAGCAGCCCTGTGGAGAGGCCCACATGGCTGAGGAACAGAGTGAGGCCTTTGGCCAACAGCTACATGAGTGAGGTTGGTATCAGATTCTCCAGCCCCAGGCGAGTCTTCGGATGATTGCCACCTTGGCTGATGGCTTAACTACAACCTCATGGGAGAACCTGAGACTGAACCATCCAGGTAAGCCACTCCTGGATTCCTAATCCTCAAAAACAGTGTAAAAAAATAAATGTGGTGTTATTCAGCAATAAAAAAAATAAAATAGATACCATTAAGTTACCTGGAAATGATTTAATCCTTTTAAGCAGGTTTTGCTTTTTATGCAGGTCATGTTTTTAGGCTTTGTTAGACTGAACAAGAACTGAATTTATGTGCCTTCTAATGGAGATTCAATAAGAAGTATGTAGCACCATCTATGAAATATTTTGAATAAAAATACTGAGCCTGAATTTGATCAAGCCTCAGCTGTAACTAACTGCAGTTTTCAGGAAATACGGGGAATAGAACAGTGTGTGGGGCCGGGTGTGGTGGGTCACACCTGTAATCCCAGCACTCTGGGAGGTCAAGGCAGGTGGATTGTTTGAGCTCAGGAGTTTGAGACCAGCCTGAGCAAGAGCGAGACCTCCGTCTCTACTAAAAATAGAAAGAAATTAGCTGGACAACTAAAA
>NW_012138303.1:3510881-3512166 GCF_000956105.1 Propithecus coquereli
AAAAAAAAAAAAAAAAAAGAACAGTGTGTGAAAGGACACCATGGAAATAAAATCCAAAATCTGCCAAATTATATTGGAAAAATAAGTTTTCCTAATAGAAGAGGGAGGAGAATCTGCAAAGATTAAAAAACACTTAAGAGAACATTTAAAAGACATATTGGGCCAGGTGTGGTGGCTCATGCCTGTAATCCTAGCACTCTGGGAGGCCGAGGTGGGAGGATCACTTAAGGTCAGGAGTTCAAGAACAGCCTGAGCAAGAGCGAGACCCCGTCTCTATTAAAAATAGAAAAAAAATTAGCCAGTCAACTAAAAATAGAAACAAAAAATTAGCCGGGCATGGTGGCTCACACCTGTAGTCCCAGCTACTTGGGAGGCTGAGACAAGAGGATTGCTTGAGCCCAGGAGTTTGAAGTTGCTGTGAGCTAGGCTGACACCACGGCACTCTAGCCTGGGCAACAGAGCAAGACTCTGTCTCAAATAAGATAAAATAAAATAAAAATAAATAAAAGACATATTAGCCAAAGGCAATAAATAGACTTTAGAATCTGATTTAAACAAGCCAATATTAGAAATGATGTTTATAAGACACTTGAGGAAGTTTGGCTATTAGATGATATTAAGGAATTATTATTAATTATTAAGGTTTTAAAGATATTATGGTTATATCTATCCATATAAATATAAGAATTTTATCTCTCAGATATACGCTGAAGTATTACATACAACACGTATTAATAGAATTAATTTTAAAGTAATTCAGTAGGAGCTATGTGAGGAAGAAGTTGGAAGGAGATGAAACAGGATTAGCCAGTGTTAATTGTTAGAAACTAAGTAATAGAGGCTTACTATTAATATTCTATTTTACCATTTTGTATGTTTGAAATTTTTTTAAAAAAATTAAACAAAAAGAGTGGATCCTTGGATTCAGACTCTGAGTTCAATTCCCAGCTTTGCTTCTTACTAGGTATGCAATCTTAAACAAATTAACCTCTATGCCTTAGTTTCCTTGTAGACTGGACAATAGCAGCTCTAACTTCATAGAAAAGTAATAAAAATTAAATGAAAAATGTATATAAAGTGCTTAATTCAAGGCCTGATCCATGGTTAAGTGTCATATGAAGATATTGGCTATAGTTACCACCTTTACTGAACACTCACTTTATATATTCATGAGATTTAATGTCTCCTCTGTCAAATTTCAGACATTCTAGAAGTATGTAAGTTAAGAGACATTCTAAACTTTAAAAGGAAATCTATCAAATCTCATTTCAATCTTACTCATATC
>NW_012138303.1:3512589-3598785 GCF_000956105.1 Propithecus coquereli
CCCCGTCTCTACTAAAAATAGAAAGAAATGAGCTAGACAGCTAAACATAAACAGAAAAAATTAGGCAGCCATGGTGGTGCATGCCTGTAGTCCCAGCTACTCAGGAGGCTGAAGCAGAAGGATTGCTTGAGCGCGGGAGTTTGAGGTTGCTGTGAGCTAAGCTGACGCCATGGCACTCCATTCCAGACTACAGAGCAAGACACTGTCTCCAAAAAAAAAAAAAAAATACCGAATGTATACCTTTATACCTTACATTAGAGGGCTCACATTAAACCTCTTGCAGAAAGGCTTTATCTCACAGTGCACTACGTTGAATTTGTGCACTATATTTCCTTCACATTCCTCTGAATCATAAGTGTGAATCATAAATGTGAATTATCACATTTCACAAATGAAGAAGCTCTCTGAAATGCCCAGTGTCAGAACCAATAGCATACTGAAGACCATGTTGCCCTACACTGCAACGGTGCACAGGCCACACTCCGCTTTCTGAAAGTACGTTTACATCCCTCCTCCGCAGCTTCACCACAGCCAACTTCACCTCCAAGTTCCCACCTCCGAGCTCCTTCACAGCGGTACCTAAGTGGTTACTGTGAACACCTTTGATTAATTTTTCTTTTGAGCCTTCATAAAAGATAACACTTTTTACCATAAAATCAAGAATGCATCATCCAAAAATTTGTGAAATAGCAAGGAAAAAACCCACCCACAATGTCATCACCTTAACACATGATTTTACTTTTTACTTCTTGCTCAGACTGAAACAAGTACCTGTAATATTTTTGCACAAAATTATTCATTAACCTTCCCCTTTGTCTTTCCTCGACCACTCCACCCCCATTTCAGGAAATGTTATGAGTCAGAGAAGGATAAGATTTAGAAAGAGCCCTATTTAGGGTGGTTCTTTCCAGCAGCCCGAGATATTTGCAAAGCAGGATCATCCCCAGAAGCCAGAATGCTTGTTTCTTGGCCTCATCTGTATCCTTTGCTGTGCTGTTCTCAAGTGAAATGTTTTTCATTCTCCTCCCTTTGCATGATCTTTCAAAGCCAGAACACATCCAAACTCTCTTCCCTCTCGTCCTTGGTTGTTGCTTTCTAAACTAAGTCTGTACCTCCAAGTCAATTCTCACTCCTAGCTGCCTGTGGAATTAGCTAAGGCTTTTTATAAATTAGATACTCAGGTCTTCCACCAGACTGAGAATCATAATCTCTAGGATTGGAATCAAACACTTTAATTTTTTTTTAATTTCTCCAAGTGATTCAGAAGATCCTAAGAGTTTAGAAACCATTGTTCTAGCACTTACAGTTCTCCTGGTCAGGTCTTGCTAGTTTCATCTTCCATTCTTTCACCACCATCAGTCCCACCCCCTTAAGGTATCAAAGAATAAAGCTCACACAAGGCATATCTATTTGGTTTCTCATTTAACCTATTCTTGCTCTGGGAACACTGGCCTCTCTCCGGTTCTCTCCCTAGTTTCTCTTTTTGGTACTATCCCTGAACTTTTGATCAGCCTCCCCAGAGTTCTCTTACAGTGATGGCTCACAAACCATAACGTACAACAGAATTGCCTAAAGGGCTTGTTAAAACACAAATTTCTGGACCCCACCCCCAAATGTGCAATGCAGTAATTCTGAGAATTTGCATTTCTAACAAGTTTCCAGGTGATGCTCATGTACCTGGTTAGGGAACCACACTTAGTAAACCACTGTTACAGGTTTTCTAATTAACCCCATATCTTGGGCATCACCTGCCAACTTGATGCAGTTGTGACCCCTTTTCCTCCCCAGAATAATTATTAATCTCCCTTTAAAGATCCATTTCTGAATCACAATACACATTTGCACTTAAAGGCAATTAAATCCAATAAATCCGAGTTAAAATGTTTGAGTACTTATTATGAGAAAAATATGATTCTGGTTACTAAAAACATCACTGATTTTTCATAATATGTGTTAGAATTATTAAGGTACATTTTCTTGTTATTACATAGACCTCTGACCCCAATTTGAGAAGGGGAGCTCTACTCTCACAGTGATGGGTGCAATGGTTAATTTTATGTGTCAATTCGACTGGGCTAAGAGATGCTTAGATAGCTGGTAAAACATTTCTGGGTGTGCCTTTGAGGGTATTTCTGGAAGATAGTATTACAACACTTGAGTAAGACTGAGTAAAGAAGATCACCCTCATCATTGTGGATGGGCATCATTCAATCTGTTGAGGGAATGAATAAGACGAAAGGGCAGAGGAAGAGGGAATTTGCTCTGCTTGAGCTGGGATATCCATATTCTCCTGCCCTGGGACATTGGCAGTCCCGATTCTCTGGCCTTCAGACTCACACTGGGACTTACACTATTTGCTCCCCTGTCTCTCAGGCCTTTGGGTTTGGACTGGAACACAACCAGCGTTCCTGAGCCTCCAGCTTGCAGGTGGCAGATCATACAGCCTCCGTAATCACATGAGCCAATCCCTCACCGTAAATCTTTCTGTATATCCACATACATCCTACTGGTGCTGTTTTTCTGGAAACCCCTAATACAGTGTGATCGTTGAGGAACTCTGCCGCACTAAACTCCGATTTATAATGATCACTTTTGTTTAACTCTTACCGAACTTAATTCCTTACATTTTTGTTCTAAATTATCTGTTCATTGTGTTAAATGGGTTAGTTTTAACCAGAATGCAAGCTTTTTAAAGAGAGGACTCTGTGTTAACTTTTTACGCCCCTATTAATGATAAGCACTCGGTCCTCATTGGGTGACTCATTCATTCATCACTTCCCAACATGTTTTTCCTAAACCAGGGCTCTAAAAAGGGCCATGAATCGCAAAAACATCAGTCTTGGCCAGTAGAAAAACAGATTTCCAAGCCAATTGAATGATTTGTGTTTCTGTCACTCTCCTAGATTATACATGACTTTTCCTTGCCTCATTTTACCTGGATAACTGAGATCTGACTACACCATGATGAATCATCAAGAGGAAACACTGGCAATAGTAAGCTAGGGTTAGAAATGAATTCAAAATTACCAACAGCAGCCAAAATTTCTGAGAATAAAAGGGCTAGAAATTGAAAATGGGATTTTTTGTGTACCTTCCAATAGATGTCACTATTATTAACTACTTTTTAGGCATGAAAACTGGATCAAATTTGAGAGACAAGAGGGAAATTGAGGAACAAAAATCAAATATTCAAATAAAACACCCATTGGGCTTATATGTTCACTTGTGACTATTAATAAAGTGATTAAATCACAATAGGTATGATTTCACCAGACTAGAAGGGACTATTAACTCTCACATAAATTCTACTATACTATTGGCAAATGATGCTCATATTTTTATAAGCATTTTACCCAATTTTGTATTTTCTGAATTTATAATAATTATTTAACAAGGAGTCATAAAGATACATAATGCTATAACCTTATAATTTCACAGTTCAGAGGCTCTCAGTCTCGTTGTCCTTAACTACGCAAGGTTCTCTTGTTATCTCACCTCTCCACCACGATCAGCACCACAATCCCATGCTTCCATTCCTCCCTTTCCCTAGCATTACTGGTATGATCTTAAAAATAGGGAAAGAGGAAACAGCAAGTGAAGGTTCAGGAAAAAAGAGACGAATCACACCATTAGCATCATTCAGGAGCTAAAAATTCTGCAGTTCTGTTCTCACAATCTATCTGCTCAATCCAGTGAGAACTCAAACTTTACAAATCTTTTTGAAAAATGGAATGGATAACAATAGCAAAATTGGGCTGTTACCAAAATAAAACAGAAAATATGCTAGATGAACTAGTTAGATCTTAGTACAGAAAATTTAGATGGAAATCAACATCACGTGTTCTTCAAAAAAAAGTGATCCTTAAACAAAAAACCCACCAATGACATCCTATCTTGTGTTAGTAAAAAATAAAATTTATTCATCTCTTCTCTGCACATAATTTTTAGAATATTTCACTTATCCAGATGTTAGTTTGTATGCTTTTGGTCAAAACTTAAATGTTATATAATATGCATTTAAAAACTCAGTATTTTCATGCAAACTGCATTTTAGATACAGAGAAACCTTACTAATGACCAATGATCTATGGCTCCTATTTAAAGAACCACCTTTGTCTTTTTGCTGGAAAAAAAAACTGTAATGGTAGTGATTAACTTGGCTGAGGAAATCCGGAAACTATATTCTTTTGAATTCCTAAGTGCCACCAAATATTTGAGCAAAAGAGAGTAAATGGATGATCTAAAATAGGGTTTCTCAACCTTGACATTGACATTTTAGGCCAGATAATTCTCTGTTGTAGGAGACTGTTCTATGCATTATAGGATGTTTAGTAACATCTTTGGCCTCTATTCATTAGATGCCTGTAGTACCATCACGCTCTCCCAGTTGTAACAACAAAAAATATCTTCAGACATTACGAAATGCCCCTTGGGGGGCAAAATCATCTTTAGTTGAAAGCCACTATTAGAGAGTGATAAGAAGAAAAAGTCCAAAGTTAGATATTCATTGAAAAAAGTTCTATGACTCTGCAACCTCACAGAAGCAACAATTTGTTTTTATGCATTATCTCAAAGTTTCTCCCAAGTTTCATATTTTCCCAATGGAATAATTTCTTCAAGGTACAAATGATGCTCCAGAGACAAGAACATAAGTTTATTTTATTGCCCAATTATTTTCTTAAAAAATTTTAATGTTTGATAAAATAAAACAAGCTTTTAGTATCATAGAAACCTTTTCACATGTACAATGACATTATTACTATATACAACTTGAAAAACAAGTGCTTCCAGCTCCAAGTAAAGTGATGTTGAACATCCTGACCATAGTTAAGCTGTAGGAAATTTCCTGGATGGCCAATGTTTTCCTTGGTTTGGAAAAAAAATTATACAATTGAAAAATATAAATAAGACCTTCAATGAGTTGAGAATCATAAAAATGCTATCGGGAAGTTCATTAATCTGAATCTTGGGAAGTTCATAGTAATTATAAGAGTTCAACAGGTCAAACAAAACCCTGTGGATATTCAAACTTCAGTCTTCCAGGAGAGGTCCTGTAGGTTCACAGTTGGTCTATCAAAAATAATAGTTATTCCTATTGTGGTAGAACTTGATATCTGGGGTTCATATTCCATTTTTCACCAGCTCATGGACTCCATTCTCATCAATGATTAAAGGTGCATGGAATTCTTTATCTGCCACATAACCTTCTAGTCCCTGCAAAAAAGATTGAAATGAAACACAATTAGAAAATTGGTGGGTGGGCACTATTCCTGCTGGACTTAGTGGCTGCAATAATGATTTAAAGCATGAATGCTAAAAGTTGGATTGAGATGTGGAATTTAAAAGTCAAAACTCTATTTAAAATACTTTTTAAACTAGATTTAATGACCGATTTATGGAAGCATAAAAAAAACAAGAAATTATTCTATTCTCATTACAATTTTTAAAGTTAATATGATCATATTCATTTTTCCTATAATCATCTCTCAATATAGTTAACTTTCTAAGCAAGATAGCTATCTCTGAAGCTATAACTAAGCAATACTGACAAGGATCTCCAAAAAAATATTACATCACTGCAATAGTAGGGACCCCTAAAATCTCCAGGTTTTAAAAGTGACAGAACTAAGTATATGAACAAAATAGAGGCTTTGAAAGAAAAATTACATGCATTGGAATGAGCCAGATGATTTACCTAAAGAACGAAGCTATTATATTTTAAAAGTCTATTGCATTTCAATGGGTAGGTGAAATGGACTAGACATACTAGATTTCTGTTAATGGCAACTAACCCACTTGTGGGATAGATGCAAAGCCATACAGGAATTCTCAAAGAAGAATTCAAAATAAATGCAGCTTCTCAGCTCGACCCCAGGAAGGACTCCTCAGGGCGGGGCTATCAGAAAATGTGACATCTTCTCTAACAGCAACTCTACCTAAACATAAGACAACACTAGAATCCTACTTTTAAAAAAAGTTTTGTTTCATTTTTAATTGAAAAATAATAATTATATATATTTATGGGGTACAATGTGATGTTTCGATGCATGTACACATTGTGGAATGATCAAATCAGGCTAATTAACATATCCATCACCTCAAACATTTATCATTTCTTTGTGGTGAGAACATTTAAAATCCACCTTTTTAGCTATTTTGAAATATATAATACTTTGTAAAAGAATAGGGGAAAAAACCAAAGCAAACTTACTTCTCCAGCATAGGAGATAAGAGGAGAGATTTCACACTGGATTGGTACATCATTGGCATCCTTCAAGCTAAAGAAGAAACCAAATATGTGTTAAAGATTTTGCTTCCCATGTTACTTGCCAGAATGAAAGTACACACCATACTTTCCTCTGAGAAGCTAACAAAATTCTCCTAGTTAAAAAAAAAAAAAAATGGAAGAAATACCACCCAAATCACTAAATTCCCTGAGGATTATGTAAACATGAAATTCTCATGACCAGAAATGCAATATTTAGGGCAAGTGCCCATAATTACTGGTAGCTCTTTACAGCACTTCATCAGTTTTATACACTATCCTCTTATGTACACCTCATTTTTTTTTTACCATTTCCAAGTTTCCATTTGATAAAGGGACTACTTACTGAGTTTATAGTATGTGCCAGGCCCACTGATTGGTGCTTTGAATCCTTCATATTTCATTTTAATCCTCACCGCAGCCTTGCAAGTTAGGTGCTAATGTTGACAGACATACTAAAGCTGCACTATCCAATACAGTAACCAATAGCCACATGTGGCTACTTCGATTTAAATTGAGATTTTCAAAATTAATTAAAAATTTAAAGTTCAGTTTCTTAGTCATAATAATCACATTTCAAGAGTTCAGGAGCCATGAATGTCTAATGACTACCAAATTGGACAGCACAGAAAAAGAAGGTCCTTCATTACAGAAAATTCTGTTAATATTAGATAGTACTATTCTAAAGATCAGTTAAATTATTTCCCAGCATATGTTTTTCTGTACAACCAAAATCTTCTAGATTAACTGAGCTGATTTATTCAATGTTTCAAAGTACTTCTGTTTCCAAAATTCCTTTTTTAAGGACCTAAACCAGAATGCACCCAAGCAAAGGCAAGGCAGAAGTCACCATTTGCTTCTTCTAGGTCACAATCTAACATTTATAGCCATTTGCAATCCTGAATTTCTAAATTATCTAACACAAAAGTCAATAAGTAGCATTTTTAATACATTTACAGTAATTAGACCTCTGTGTTACTTGACATTTCAAGACTCTTACCAATAGGATACAGGGCACACAAAAATCCAGTGTTTTGTCAAACTGTAGCTCTTCTTTGCTTTCCCAAGTATGTAGTCTCAAACTTTTGTGGAGTCAATAAAATCAGAGGTTTCTGAGTTCAGCCACAGGTCAACCTTTCTCCATATCCCATTCCAACTTATTTTATCTGGCTACTTTCCACTCAAACCAGGCCTGTAACACTCTTTGGATTATTCCGAGTCATTCTCAACTATGGTCCCTTTGACTGTAAAAACCATACCCATCCTCCAAGATTTAGCTCAAACCTAACCTTTCCTTGACCACTGCATTTCATAGTCATTGCTCCCATTGATTTGTTCATATAAAAATAAATTTCTCAGATAACTGCTAAGTCACTGCCTCCTAGAGTACTTATCATTTCTACCACACACTGAGCACATGATCACATACTCCCTGATAATGTTAACTTTCATATACGTGCATCTTGAACCTCCAAGCTCTTAAGAAATGACTTATTCCTCTTGTGTAAGATGCTTCAGCACCTAGGATACTAACAGCACCTGTAGGCCTATAAGCAGGCTTACCAATGCTTGTTGGCTGAATGAATAATACATGAACTATGAGGGTAGACAAATGACATACGAAAGGAGAAGGCATAGGCTGGGTGCACATTGCTCCAGATATGAGCCAGGTTCTATCACAAGAGATCAAGAGGTCTAGTCCAGACCCTCTGGGGGAAGCTCAAAGTCATACTATTAATAAACAAAATGGAAAAACTGAGGGCCTACCCCACTGATAAGATGCATGTAACCCAGTCCCACCTCAACCCCTAAAGGATTCGGTGTACCAGAATCCTGAGGAACACACACCTAGCTGCTCTGAATATATAACCTTCCATTCTAAGTACCACAAAGACACCCCAAGAAACTAAGAAAGTCAACTTCAGTAAACAAAGTTAGATGCCCTGAAGGAGGAGAGACAGAAGCTACCATCACCAAATGTAAAATCTCAGGATACAGGCCAATAACACTACTGCCCCCCAATTCTTTAGCCAAGCATCCTTTTGGTAGCTAACACTATTCACTATGCCTTAAGGTGAAAAATAAAAACAAGGTCATTTATCAAAACTCAGCATCCTCGCTTCCATTCTTTCAGAATATCTCCAACACAGTTTCCTCCCTCTTTTAGACAAAATACTTCCTTTCCCTCTCTCACTTTTAAGTAATCTTTTCCAACTGTCTGAGCACATCCTTTGGTGCTTAGGATTTCAGTAGGCACTATTCCTAAGTCTACGATCTCATTTAGGGCCAGACTTTAATTTCAGTTTAATTATTTTACAAATGGCTAAAATGAAGAAAATCGGAAGGGGACCAAATAGAAGAATAAGACATTTGTAAAAAGTTGTAAATAGGCCGGGCATGGTGGCTCACGCCTGTAATCCTAGCACTCTGAGAGGCCAAGGTGGGAGGATTGTTCAAGGTCAGGACTTCAAGACCAGCCTGAGCAAGAGTGAGACCCCATCTCTACTAAAAATAGATAAAAATTAGCTGGACAACTAAAAATATATAGAAAAAATTAGCCGGACATGGTGGCGCACTCCTGTAGTCCCACCTACTCGGGAGGCTGAGGCAGAAGGATTGCTTGAGCCAGAAGTCTGAGGTTGCTGTGAGCTAGCCTGATGCCACGGTACTCTAGCCCAGGCAACAGAGCCAGGCTGTCTCAAAATAAAAAGAGAAAAGAAAAAAAAAGTTGTACACAATGTTAACAACTTTCTGTATCTTAACTAAGATAGCTGGATGCTGTTTTCGGCTGTATAATTAAGAAACTATTTCACTTTTAGGTTAAAAGCTGTGGTTCAACAAGAAAGAAATTTAAGGTCAAAGTTTTTTTCTTAAGTTATAAAAGCATCTTGCTTCCACATATTAAAAATGGATGAGAACAAAAGTGACAAAGGGCCCTGCATCCCAGTTCCCAGAGCATTGAGGGGCAATAGTCATCTATGGCTCCTAGAAGAAACTAACCAGATCTTCGAGTGCACTTCCTTGTCTACAGGGCCACATCCCAGAAACACTCCACAGGACAAAGAGGAGTGGCTCAGACAGGAAAAAGCACAAGGGTGACACTGACATCAGTGCTACTCTGTTTCTCAGATGACTTCCATCTCCAGATCTATTGCCCTATACACATTTCCCAAATTATCTTAACAACTTAATATCCAAGCTAAACCTAATAACTCTCAAAGTATAACAAGAAGTTGAAGCTGTCTCTTTAGCTATAAAGATAACGGCTTTTTCAAAATCTGTCAGTACCCAGATGAGAGAAGATATGTTACCTCTAACTAAAAATGACCTGCTGTTAAGATGAAAAGATTCTTTAGAAGACAATAACTAATATCAATGCACAGTGACCAAAAAGGAGAGCTATTAGTGTGGGAATAAATCAAAAGAATATTTTTCTCAGTACTAAGAACCATCATGTATGTCAGGAACAGTTAGCCTTCATACTGACAGCATGTATCTAATCCAGTAAGATACATCCTTAGAATGTTATTATCATCTAATTTAACCTCATGCTAAAGGTGTAAGTTGAGATCCAAATTTACCCCCTGGCCCGTAACCTGCTCTAGATCTTATCCATCATCTGTAAATTTGTCACTGAGAGCTCTAACACCTCTGGTCGAATTCTTTAGTAAAGCATGCTCCCCATTTCCAGCATGCACTGAGATTCTGAGTTAGTGTCATCCAGAAAGAGACCTGCCACCAAGTAAGCAGTGAGCCCCCACCGAAGATTCAACCGTCCTCCACCAAGACTCCCAAAAGGCAGAGCACTAAACTACAACGCCAGTTAGTACAGAGGGAAGCACAGCCCCATCACCATGCACTGTAGGCGGGCTAGTATATTTACTTGTAATTGACATCAGCTGTGATGGTCTCTGACTTCCCATTTGTAGCACTGCTATGTGGGAATAAATAAGCATTAATGGGAATGGAAACAAATCAAACAATAACAATGAAGAGGAGTTATAGAATATACTTGACTGAATGGCATGTATTTATGCTAAATCATAAATCTGACACAAGAGACCTGAAGGGGTAAAAAGCAAACTCAATGGCCAAAGATGAAACATAAGGACAATGTGACATGGCGCTGAGCAAGCTTGTTGACAATACAGAGCCTGAAAATGGCCTTGGACTGGGAGACAGAAGCTACCGCGGCTCCTTCTTGTAAAAAAGTTGTGGACCAAGAAGTTGCAATAGCCAATGTCCTAATATTTATTCAGGCATTCTTGCAGCCAGCCATTTTATCCTTTAACGATAAAATTAAATGACAAAATGCTTTTACACAAGTACAGAAACAATGGATGATTTAGAAGGGGAAATTCTAGGTGCCAATGAAAGTTTCATCATAAGATTTACCTTAAAAGTGCTTTATTTTGAATGTCAATAGTTACAAGTACCTTCTTTTTTTAACTTCTGAAAAAAACGAAAGCATTTCTCGAGTCTCAGTATCAGTGAATGTAACCACCATTCACTTACCTTCTTTGCACCTTCCTCTAATCTAAAAGGGCTATGGCGCAAACTGTGATGGGTCTACATCTTGCCTGTAGCCTGGGCCTGGCAGGGCTTCGGGTGGGTCTCATAGATAGAACTTGTAATGAGGCTACAGATAACATGGGCAGCAACAACCAATCCTCTGTGGCCAAGGGACTTTCCCCGTGGCATAGTGTGTGGCTAATGGGCTTTACCCATATGGCGGACCAAAAGAATTATCTTCTGACCATTACTTAGTAGGAGTCATTTCACTGTCATGGTGGGGCTGTTTCCAAAAAAACAACAGATTTAGAAGAGACTCCTCTTTAAGAGGAGGTAAACCTATCATTATCTTTGTAATAGGCAAAGCTGTTGTTGTTTCACATCAGGAACTGCCCATACAGCAACACTTTGCTTTTTAAAAAACAATCTAGGGATATATCAGAGAGAGACACAGAGAGAGAGAAAGAGAGAAGTCCAAGAGAGCATTTATACAAAAGAGAAAAGATACCGACTTACCGGGGAATTGCTGGAAGGCGAGAGCCATTTTCATCTATGAAGTGTCCCCCCGCATTGAGGACCCAGCAATGATGAAGGGACATCAAAGCATGCCTTGCAGTAGTAGGGTTGTCCTTCCCATTCTGACTGTCTGCATTCTTTAGCGGGGAAAACTCATCTTCCCGTAATACTTCATACACCACAAACTTCCTAGAGTGAAACCATACGAAGACTTCTTTATTATGAAATTAAAAAAAAAAAAGACAACTACATAAACAGCCTCTGACTCCTCTCTATATAGCTAAGCCTTTGGTCTTCAAAAATAGGCTCTCTTAATCCAATTCCAAATGAATGCTGCATAAAATAATGCTCATCCCTGGACCAAAAGATGTTGAAATTTTCTTTTCCAGTGCAAAATGAGAAATCATTTCCATCTCCAACTATAAAACACTTCATCTTACACATCAGAAAGATTAGAAATGCTAATGCACAAAAATCACATTAGCATCTGTCCTGGGTAAAAAAAATAAATAAATAAACAAAGATCACATTAGTGTCTGTCTTGGGTTTAGAAAAAAAAGCAAAAAAAAAAGATGATTTATAAATACAGGGAGATTAATTTTACACAGCTAATTTGTCTTCTGTATTTTCATACTGCCAAATTCTCAGACACATATCAACATCAATGTGATCTTTATAGAGAACTATATAATCTAAAAAACATGCTTACTGAAACATTTACTCACAGGGTAGTAAGATACCCTAAACACGAAATGGGTCAATTCTTTATCTTCACCCTTTTAATCTCTCAAAGTAAATGACCTGAACAACTCTGCAGGAGACCCAAGAATTAGTCAATAAAAAGAAATATGTACTCTTAGGCAACTTAGACCATACTCCTGGAGTGGCGGTTTTATTCTAGAGAATGATAATGCATCTAGACTACACAGTCATGATCAAAATGTCAGATCTGAGATATATGCTAGCAGATGTTTCCTGCAAAGAGTTTCATGCCTCTGAGAATAAAAAGCAGCATTTCAAGACATTTTTAAAATCTTACTGGTGCTATTCAAAACATACTTTGCAAACTGGAAGATGTCAAAGACAAATTTTTCCATCTTTATTCCATTTGGTTTGTCTGGCTTAATTAACTGCCCTTGGGAATCCACATATGGAATCTTCTTTTGAGCCACATGGTGCTGTAACTGAGGTTCATAAACACTAAGAAGTAGAGGGGAAAAAGATATAATCACTTTCCAGATTTAAAATGCCAGAAAATCTGATAACACTCAGGAGCAAATGCGTCAACAACCAGAACTAAGATTTTCAAGGTGAGGAGCACTTGCTAAGTTTCATTCCATATTTAAATAATAAATGAACAGATTTTCCCCCATTCGTTTCCTTATTTTTTAAAAAAATCAGATAATGACTTCCACATTAAAAATACACACCCCCCATGTCTCTCCCATAATTTCTATGTCTTTTATAAAATGTCCTACTTTTTGTCCTTTTCCAAATCTCTTCAAATATGGGATAAAAGATGAGTATTAAAAGTTACTATGAATTAATAATACAGCTTCAAATGACATAGTAGAATGGGAAATATTTTGGAAGTGGAGTTGATATTTTAAAGTAAAGCTTATTAACTTTGTAAAAAGCAGACAGTCATCTTGAATGTCTAAAAGCCATCAAGTCAATCAAAAAGCAAGAATATCCTTCATTTTAAAATACGGTGAGATAAAACAGCTCTTATTTTATCCTTTGGGGCACCACCACGCTGATTTTCATGTACATCTCGAGTTCTTTCTTTTTTTTTCCACTCTTTAATGCACTAGTTCCTAAATGCCAGTCTGTGAACCGGCTGAACTAGAATGGTATGGGTAGCTTTTTAAAAACATACAGATGCCGTGGATCTACCTCCAGAAATTCTGATTCAGCTGATGTAGGGTAAACATCTGTATTTTTAAAAAGCTCCCAGTTGTAAAAGAGAATGTTTCATTTCTTATTTTTTGCTTCAACAGAACCTAGCACACAGTTGGGGGATGGGAGGGTAAGAAGAAAAAGAAGAAATGCTTCGGACTCCAGTTAACGCACTGGGGAGTGGGCTCCTACTAATTCCCACCTCATGATATTAATATATCTTACTAAGTAAAACAATCACAGTGTGAGATAAATGTCCGTTTGATAAAGTGATCCTCAGGAAAGATGAATTCTGTGGGATATGGACTTGGGGAGACTGCCTACCGCTCAAGTGACTTAGTTTCTGATTAACAATAAATACGATTTTAAAAGGTCCCCATCTTGCCCATACTTGACAACATCTCTCAGAAATGGTATGGTGAAGAAATGATTGGCAATGTTCCCGGCATTGAATAGCAGCCGTCCATCTGAGCTTCGTTTCTGAGCTGTCGCCAGAGAAATCTCACTGTATTCTACCACCTGGTAAACTCCATCCACTCGGCAAACCACGCCAACTGGTTCTGTAGGATTTGTTTTCTCTACCACCTGCCCAGCAAAGAAAGACAACAGTAGAGGAAGAAATTTCATTAAATGCATCTTTGGAGGTCTGCCATTGTCAAAGGCCACATTTATAATTTTGTTTACATTATCTTTAAGGCAAGAAGAATCTTTAGACAATCCGCTATGCACCTTTATATACTCTGACACACTACTTTCCAACTGGAAATGAGGTATGTTATCTCCTTCCGAAGTATCACCTAACGAAACTCTGGAGTTGAAATTCCATCACATACATATATATAGCACAGAGGAAATCACATTGGCCAGGGAATAATTAAACGAGGAGTCTATATCCCCCAAATAGCTTGTATTTTTTATTATTAAATGTATCCTTAACCACACTCAATTACTTTGAGAATAAATGAAATGAAATTTCTTCAGGTTTCACAAGACAAATGACATAAGAAAGGCATTTTGTCTCTCACTTTTTATTGCCCAAATCATTACTTCATTTGAAAATAGAATTTAATTTTCCTTCATAAATAAGGCATTTTCACTGTTTTTCAGGGATCTGATAAGAGGAAGGTTTAGAGCAGACAGGCCACTGGGCTCCCATGCCAACTTTAATCAGAAAACCTACCCATATTTATCTATTTTGCATACTAGATCTTGTTTAAAATAAGAGATTCTGTACTTTTTTAAAAAAAATGTTTGAAAACCAGTGATTTGATAATTTATCAATGGCTCTGTACTGGTGGGGGATCTGAGAAAAGAAATGTATCAAAATCAGAGGGAAAATGTAAAAGTACATAAATTTAAAAAACCTCACAGGTGATTCTGATATGCCACGACCCTTATCCCACGCATCACTGACCTAAATTATCTGGAAGAAAACTATGAAGGAACTGTATTCAGTGCACCAAAATCAAGGTTCAGATGAGATGAATATCCAACAGAAGTATCAAACAATAAAAAATATTTGAAGGTATTATTTTTTTGTCCTGTCCAATTATCAATTGAGCATGCTTCAAAGTATTTTTTAAAAATCTGTCCCCAATTTGACAAGTCTATCCTAAGCATACATGCAATATAATCTTCTTCAGCAACTGATTTCTTAAAATAAATACAGCCAGTAGCAGTTTATTCCAAACAATTAAAGCCACTGTTGCGAAGTTGGTTTACACAGCAATTAGAGATATAGGCCTTGAGTCTAGCTGTGTGAGGCAGGGCTACTGGATAAGTAGGCCTGCTGTGTAGTTTCTCTGTTTACCACCCAGAAAGGAACACAGTATTCAATGAAAAGAAACTTTCTACCAAAGAAGTAGATTAAACTGGAGGGAAACATTATATAGCAAAATGATTTAACCCAATCAGAGGCCTGTTTGCAATTCTTATCTGTCAACCCATCGCCACCTCTTTCTTCATGTAGTCTACCGTGGGTATCTTACTAGACAGGGAATTTTAAATAGATTCCTCTCAATCCCCTTTTTATAAATGTAACAAGGTTTACTTTCCAAATCACCTCCATATACTCCTACTCCCAACCAGCCGTGGAAAATAAAAATAAGCATATTCACATTTTACATTTCCCAAAGGTTTACTTCTATGACAACTATGAACCTCCAAATATAATAGAAGTCTAAATTATAGAAGAAAGCATTTTTAAAGTGCATGAAGTTGGAAATCAGTTTATATATACAGAAAAGATATACGATATAAAATTAAGAGGTTTGTTCAATATTTCCTAAGTTAAATCCTGAAAAGCTGAGTCTAAAATAACACTTTAACCTCAAAGTTACTGTAACTGCTTACAAAATGATCCTCAATTAACAATGGTTCCTACCCTTTTAGCTTTGTACTTGGCAAACTACCTCCCTCTTTTAAGCCTTTTCTCAAGGCTCTCACTCCATAAAAAATACTTAATGCTTCAAGATAGGGGCCTGTTAAAGAAGTACTGCAAAGACTTCTACTACCACACTATGAGTCACTCCCTAATTTACATGTTTTTAAATATATATTTTAATACCTTGATTTTCATATTAAAAAAAGAGGGAGGACAGATAACATAAATGTTTTCTAACATTTCTAAAGGTTTTTTAATATACACCGTTCTAGTCATTTTGGTTCCATCACAATATTTACTCATCCACCAAGTGACTACTACATTATACGCAGACACATGACTAAACAGTGAGTCTGCAGGAAGACGAAGTCTGGATTTATCCTAGAGAGCCCCCAGGTGATGGAGAAGAGTGACTGGCTAACACTTGCATCTCCGTGTGATCAGTGTACTCACGTCGCTTTAAAGTTTTTTGAGCTGCCAGCAAAAGCATAACTAGTATAAAAAGTATGGATATAATAGGTGATATAATACCAAGACTAGGAGTTGAGAAATATGAATTCTAATCCTGGCTCTGCTAATGTGATGAAGAACCTTGAGCCTGGGACTCATGAAGTACTGGATCTCGTTTGTGAGATCAAAGGGGTTCACCAGATGATCTCTGAGGTCCCTTCCAGGCTCAATGTTCTCTGATCATAGAAAGTTTAAATTGATTCTAAAGCTTATAGCAGTAAACTTTAAGTTTGTGTTTCAGAAAAAAGAGTGACACCAAGTGGGACAAAGTCAGAAATACTCTGTTATTTTTTTAAAAACTTAATACTTATGATCCGTTACACTATGTTTCTATTACAGGTTAGTAGCTACTTAAAACACAGTACAAATATTCGAAGAGTATTAGACCAGATAGAGGTCTTAAATAAATGAACTAAACCAACTCCTTTTTTGCTTTCAAAATTAAGAGGAGTCTTATTGGGCCTCTCAGCTCAACCTCTCAAAAGTTGTATTGGTAAATTTAAGATTTCAGCTTCTAGACATCATTGCATTAGATAGATTTCTAGATTAATTTTAAGGGAAATAACATCTTTATAATAGAAAATCTCCAACCAAGAATATTGTATATCTTATGGCAGGTCTTCTTTCTATATCCAGATTCTTCAAATTTATGTGAAATCTAATCTGTTTCTGTCAGAAGCCTGTATGGTTATTACATTTGGCATAAAGGTCTTCCTTTCACATCAAAATTATAAAATTATTCCAAATCTTCTAATACCTTTATGGTTTCACTTTTTAATATTTAACTGTGTAACCCATTTGAAACCGATTTTGGTATGAGCTTTGAGGGAGAGATCTTACTTTATTTTTAGCCAGTTATTTCATTCGTTTGCTTCCCTGATTTGAAATGGCATATTTTTATAGCATACATTCTTATATATACACACACAAATTTGTTTCTGACTGTTCTATTTCCATTAATCTGTCATTCCATTCTGGTCCCAGTGCCATACTCCTAGTTATTTTGTTTACAATTCCTTTTAATATCTGATAGATTGTCTCCAATCTCCCATCCTCCCTTATAATCATCCGTCTTTTTCAAGATTTTCCTGGATATCTTTACATGTTTATTCTAAATTTTGTAATCATTTTGTCAAATGTCTCCAAAATAGTATCACAGGGATTTTGATTGGGATTGTATTACATTTTATTTGATGAGAATGGAAAACTTTACAGATTTCCAGTGAAGTAATATTTATATCAATATTTTTAAGTCTTCCAAAGTGCTTTTAAGGTCTTGCATCTTTCTTATTTTATTCCTAGCTATACCATATATTTTGTTTGCTACCATAAAGACATGCCTCCTGTATCATCTGTGCAACCAAAAAAATGTTGAAAAGAACAATGTCAAGGACAGATTCTTATTGCACAGCACTGTAAACCTCTCTCCATCTCAGTATCAGTGTATTTGTAGTCATTCATGTAGTATTAATCTCCTTAATTGTTCTTATCCACAACCTGCATATTTCCATCTTATTCACAAGAATATCACGAGATACCTTGTCAAATGTTACTGAAGTCTGTATCTTCTATTTCTACCATCTTTCCCTTACCTATAACTCCAGTAACTTTGTCAAAGGAAAAAAATGAGGTTAATCTGATAGAACACAATTTGATATTAATAAATCCGTCCCAGGGCTAGTGATGATCATTCACTTTCCCAGGTACTTACAAATCATCCTCACATATTTTAAACTCTTACTTGTGATTGACAAGTATACAACATTACTTCTAAAATCAAGTCTTGCCAATTTAAGGAAAAGTGGGTGTGGTTTAGTTACTTTAGAGAGATGAATGGTTCCAAAATAGTCAAATCAGCCTAATGAACTTAGTTTGACTCCTGGAATAATGGATGACAGAGAAAGACCATTGGAAGCCTCGCTGCAGTTGAGAAAGGCATTACCTTTGCTCCACAGTCTGCTCCTTTCTGAATGCAAAATCCAATGAACCGGGGGTCTGCCACTTTTACTAATATGTTGTCAACACAATACACATGAATGCTCCAAATGCCTCTTTGCTCCATGTCCTCCACGATGTTCTGGGCTGCAAGAGCCCGATAAAGACCACCATTCCCATCTGGAAGATAAAATAGCCCATTAGTAGTAGCACACCAAAACCCATGACGAAGGTAACCCAAAGATTGCTTAATGTTTCCAAATTGGAGTAAAGATCTCTGAAAACCACAGTTTCACATTACAGAGCCAAGAAAACTGAATATCTATAAGGAAGGAATCAGGTGTCAAAAAGTTATACCCCACAATTTTGAAGGTTATTTGGCATTAAGCAACCAGGGAATAACATTAACAATGTAAGACCAGGCAACCCTGAAGACCATATGTTTCTTTTTTTTTTTTTGAGACAGAGTCTCACTCTCTTACCTGGGCTAGAGTGCCATGGCGTCAGCCTAGCTCACAGCAACCTCAAACTCCTGGGCTCAAGCGATCCTCCTGCCTCAGCCACCCGAGTAGCTGGGACTACAGGCACACGCCACCATGCCTGGCTAATTTTTTCTATTTTTAGTTGTTTGGCTAATTTCTTTCTATTTATAGTAGAGTCAGGGTCTCGCTCTTGCTCAGGCTGGTCTTGAACTCCTGAGCTCAAGCAATCCTCCTGCCTCAGCCTCCCAGAGTGCTAGGATTACAGGCGTGACCCACCATGCCCGGCCCATGTGTTTCTTTTTAACTCAGCCCCTTTTAATAATCTACCTATACTATGGAATATAAAATTATCAGACAATAATTATTTCATAACATTTCAAGTTTTATTAACATGTGTATGATTCAAGTTAACTCTATATTATAGCCCCAAGAATGACAATTTCACTCATCTCAAAAACAAAAATACATACGCATTTTATATCAATCATTTGTTAAGAAATCAGACTGATATGAAGGTCTATGGTGATTTAAACTAGGTGAAGCCTCTACTTTCTGCATCTATTTTTAATTCTGCTTTAACATACCATCAACCACCTCAGCCATAAGTTAAATGATAACAAAAAATTAGACAACTTCACAAAATAGAGCTAAGAATAGTAACTCTCCACGAATTAAGATTAAAAGAGAACTAAGATGAAATAAAAGCTCACATCTGTAGAGCACCACTGTTAACACTATTATTTCTTTCAGCCTTTCCTCCAAGTACAGATTCACATAAATAAAAATTTGTCAGTAGGTTTATTTTGATAGTTGAGATTATACTCAGGGCCACTGTATGTGACCACACAGGCAGTACCCTGCCCCATTCTAGTGGGCGCCATTAACAAACTATGATGAGCATTCAATACCTGGAACTATGCAAAGCAGTGGCCCTAATCAGACTATGCACGCAGTTTTGTATTTTATGTTCTCTTAATTAAACTATTGCAATGATTTCTTTGTCATGTAATATATCCAATTATTTTAATACTATATAAGAATTAATGCTATTTATGAACCATAATTTAGCTTCTCATTTATTAAACCCCATACGGTTTCCAATTTTTCACTATACTAAATAATATAGCCATGAACATTGTTGAATATATAAAATACTGGTTAAAGAGAATGAACATCCTGAATGCTACTCAAATTGCTCTCTAGGGCAGACATCCACAAAGATTGGCACCAAAAAAGTATAAAAGTGTATCCATTCCACCAATTTTCATCTTTTTAAATCACTTCTAAATTGCCAAAAAATATTTTTAAAATATCCAAATTGCTATATTTATAGAAAATCAAAATGTAATGATTTATGTTATTACTATTTCTAGTCACCATTAAATAAGGATGATTACACACCTGGAGCCATAGAAACTTTGTTCTTCTCTTCCAAAATAATTTTCCCATCAAAACTCATAGCAGGCAGCATTCCTTGCTGAAAAAAGATTACATTCTCTTTTTTTAAACCAAAGTACTTGTGCTTGGTGAAGAATTCCTTTGTAGATTCCATTGTTCTGCCACTGGTCATTATATACCTTGCAAGAGAAAAGCAGATCTTCTAAGCAATAGTGGTGCTATGTGGATTGGGGCAAAATAAAGTTTTGTCTGTTTCCTAAGCTAAAGAAAATCTGAGAGCACTTGCTTATTCTGACTTCCTTCATATTTTTCCTGGATAAGACACATTCATTAGCTGCTACCCAAAGGGAATTACTTCAAGTAATTTCATCAATCCTTATGTATAAAATAAATGTATTTAACAATATTAAACATACCTCCTTCAACAGAGAACCTGTAAGGGGCTTAAGTAAACATTTTAGAACTCTGTGGAAGTATATTCTAAGTTTAAAACTCCTAAATAAATAGGGAGAAAAGGGTAACTGCAATACAGTCTAATGATCTCTTGTGGTTCTTTTTATTAAAATTTAAAATGGAATCTGGACTCTGCTAAACCTCCATTTAGAATCATAAAAGTATAATTATACTTTCTGTTGTCACAAAAATCCAACCCATGCTAGTGGAGCAAAGGAAAAAAAAATTCTATCTAAAACCACAATTAGTGACTGCAGTAGTTTTGCCCTTACTAGAATGTAAACACATATCTAAGAAGGGATGTCTGTCTGGATGACTGATTTATCCACAGCACCTAGAAGCAGGTACTCAATATTTGTTGAATGAATAAATGAATAAAGAAAACAGTGTAATTTCCC
The DNA here is from genome assembly GCF_000956105.1 of Propithecus coquereli. Classification (NCBI taxonomy): domain Eukaryota; kingdom Metazoa; phylum Chordata; class Mammalia; order Primates; family Indriidae; genus Propithecus; species Propithecus coquereli. The sequence continues at coordinate 3,533,341 of NW_012138303.1, forward strand.
ACCACAGCAGGTATCCAGTAGATATCTGTCTGTTTAAAAAATTATCCTGGGTATTTTGAATTTTGGGTACAAAAGGTTTGGACGTGATTTAGAGGATGACAAAAGAGGTGGCTAAACTGTTCTGCATAAGAAAACAATAGAAATTCTGAGTTGTAAGGAGAGGGAAGAAAGAGAAAGAAGAAAATCCAATATGATTGTAGGAAGCCAGGGCTGTAATTGGAACGTTGGCTGCTTAGAACACAGATACTCCTCAAAAAAACCCCACAGGAATCAAGATGAAGACAACAGTTCACAGCAGGGTAGTATTCTTGTTGAGAAGAGCTAGAAAAGCTGGGAAAATTACAAAAACCATATTTTCAAAGGCATCAGAGAGCTCCAGCGGCAACATAGAATGGGGCTAAAATTCCAGACAGGGAGAAATCTTTCAAAGGGAGATAAGAATATGCAGCTGCCTTGTCCTCAGGGTATCTGCTTATTTGGGGTACAGGCTCATGGTGGAGAATCTGTCTTGGGCCAAAGGCTGCTGCTGGGGGACAGAGAAAGCAGCAGCGCTTGTGTTGATCACATGGGACTGAAAAAAACAAGATTGAGGACTTGAGGGATCTCAAACACACAGGCGGTTTCCCTCTGAAAATGTGCTAACTTCCAAAACTGCTCTGGGAAAGAGCTTAAAGAGCTAACCCAAAAACTCCTAAAAAGCAGAGCAGAATTTCCTGTAACCTGCCGGTGCTTAGGAGACAAACACTGACCAAGGTAGAGACCCTGAGAACACAGCATACTAGCAGAGGCTGGGGACACAGGTTTGGCCCATAGCAGAGAAATCAATGCAGTTTTCATCTGGCATGTGCATGGAAGAGGTGAAGGCTAGATAACCAGGTACTTAAGGATACGACTTTCTAGACCGAGAAAGCCCACTGAATATCCAGAGCAGTGGCTGCACATAGATCCATACCACAGCATCATGACATTTCAGATACTAAAGAAGGGACCCTAAATGCTTTCAGAGAGTGGGGAAAAAAAAGATTGGGAATCAGAATGGCATTAGACCCCTCAATAGCAATGCTAAAAACAATAGAGCAAAACTTTCAAATTTCAGAAGGAAACTGACTTTCAATCAGAAATTCTATATCTAGATGAACTATCAATCAGTATTAAGCTTCTAGACTGAAAGAGTCTACTGTACCCAGGGATATAAAAGTTGGTGTTGAGTATATATTGCTCATTAAGTCTACAGTGGTCATCTATTAAGCTATAATATATATTACTTTTAACATATATAGTAAATTATACCTCCCAAGAAAACAGTAACAAGAAATATGTCTCCTTATGAAGAAAGTATATATGCATTTTGAATATTATAAAACAATCTCTGTTCAGACACACTCCCACAATGAGACATATCTTACCATGGAATAATGCATTTTTTGCCATAGTATTTTTCAGCTAACTGTTGTAGCTTCAGGATACGCTCTGCTTGAATCTGAAAAAGTGTCTTATGGGATGGCAAACCAACATCATACATCCCCTTGGGATATGCAACGCCAAGTCTTGTCCCCTGCCCACCAGCAAGAAGGAGAACTGCTACTTTGTTCTGCGAAATCTGGAAAAGTCCTAGAAAAGAAAACACTTGTGTCACAAAACCTCTACAATTCAACACTTCAGTATTAAACATATATAGGTACCAGCAAAGACTCACCCTATCTGTATAAGGTATAGAGAACATGGAATCTACATAGACTCATAGAAGACTATCTTGTTAATTAAAACATTTTAATATTAAAACAATTAAATTTATATAACCCAAACAATGAATTACATACTTTAATGAACTAATAAAATATTTTTTGCTGATAATGTCTGGAGGCACAAACCAAGAGATATTATAAAGGTTTTGCAAGAACTCGACTACTTATTAGATGTGCAAGTCAAGAAAAAGATAGGATAAAAAAAAAGATACCAAAGTTTCAGGATAAATGATGATGCAATTAAATGACTTCCAGTCTGTAAATCCATAATAAATAATTAATCAATGAGAATGCAAATATACTAGGCAAGCTACTACCCTGTAAATGTAAAGAAAAGGAAGCTTCAGTTAGAAAAGCGGTAAAGTGTAATGGTTAAGAATCCAACCAACCAATCCTAAACTCTGAAGCTAGAATTTATTTATTTATTTATTTTTTTAGAGACAGAGTCTCACTCTGTTGCCCAGGCTAGAGTGCCGTGGCATCGGCCTAGCTCACAGCAACCTCAAACTCCTGGGCTCAGGCAATCCTCCTGCCTCAGCCTCCTGAGAAGCTGGAACTACAGACATGCGCCACCGTGCCTGGCTAATTTTTTCTAAATATTTTTAGTTGTCCAGCTAATTTCTTTCTATTTTAGTAGAGACGGGGTCTCCCTCTTGCTCAGGCTGGTCTCGAACTCCTGACCTTGAGCGATCCTCCCACCTTAGCCTCCCAGAGTGCTAGGGTTACAGGCGTGAGCCACTGCGCCTGGTCTGAAGTTAGAATTTCTGATCTGAAATCCAACTCAGCTGAATGAACTTGGGGGATCACCTGCAAAGGGCCTTAGAAAACTTTATAGGCTGATGGAAATGTTCTATATCTTGATTGGGGTGATAGTTATACGGGTATATACATTTGTTAAAACATAAAACTAGTGCATTTTATTATATGTAATTATATATTAATAAAATTTATTAAAATGCCTTTTTAAAAAAATGGGCCATCTATACCAGCTCAGAGGGATGTGAGATTCAGTCTTTTCGTTACTGATTTACTTCTGTCTGGAAGCCTGTCAGTTTCCATCAGCTGAATGTTTAGCAATAAATAGTAATCAAACAATGCTTGAATAAAAATGTTATTCTTTGAACCAAAATAAATTCAAGATGGATTCAAGATCCAGATACAAACAAATGAAACTATAAAAGCTATTTAAAGAGGCTCTCAGTTTGAATTTAAAAAATACCAAAATCTTGCCATATTCCATTCCTAAGACCCATCTCATCACTCAGAGGTGGACAGTCTTGGCACCACAAGCAGAGTAGCTTGTGGGAAGAGGCTACATGGAAACTGGGTCTCTGGCGGGAGATTCACCTCTCATATAGCTCATCAGAAAGGTCATGTTGTGTTTTCAAAGGAAACATTTCATATGGTAAAATCCAATCCCAAGACCTTTTTGGATTCAGTCTTCACACACTTTTAAGCATGACTTTATTTGGTACTGGATGTAGTTCAGTCTGCATAAGACATCACTTCAAAATTATGTGGATACCATCTCCATTTTGAGGTTTTACCGTGGAGAATAAAAAGGAACTCCCATCTTGAAAGTTCTGAAACACCTGATCATTAATAAGAATGTGAATACCAGTGGGACCCTGTCTGTAAACCTGGTTAATTTGGTGGAAAGGAATATTAAACAATAATGCAGTTTTTCGGGTGACTTCTGTCTGAGGCAATAATCATTTCCTTTAAGTAGATTGTATGACAAACACAGGGTGTCCCACTGCCATTCTCACTCCACTGCCTGCAGCCTACTCCTGCTCCCAGCAGATGTAGGTGGTTCCAAGAAACAGAAGAGTTTACAGTGGCTTGTCAAAGGTCAAATGCTTCCTGGATAAGTTCCTGCTTGGACTAGTTCCTCCTATACATTTTAACTTGGACATGTGCCTGGAACAGGAAGATAGCATAGGTCCTTGCAAAGTAGAACGCTGTCAGAACTTTCATTTAAATTGTCAGAACTCCAGAATAAGTGGAGTGCGGTAAACAGGCTATTCAACAGTAGAAATAAAGGAAAGCTATCCAAGACAATTAGTCAGACAAGATATTTTAAGTCTTTAATTTTCAATCACATGTCACAGCTGAAACTCATTTCCCCAAAACGTTAAGCACAAAAAACAGACTAATCAGGGGAATCTCTATTTGAACCAGTTTTAGATACTAAGAGATTACAGTGAATTTCATTAGGCATAATAATGGCATTGTGATTAGTAAGAAAACACCCATATATTTACAGATGGATTTTGAACCCTATGTGGGTAAAAATAAAATGATGTTTGGGATTTGGCTTACAATACTGCAGAAAAGAAAGAGGGATAGAGAAAGCAAAAGAAACAAAAATTTGATAATTTTTAATCAAGATGGCAGTGGGAGTTCATATACTAAATTTGCCTCTAAATATTTATTTCAAAATATGCTTGGAATTTTTCATAATAAATTCTTGAGCAGGCTACAAAACTGTACACAAACTATAATCCCAATTTGTGCATATGTGTATGTGTGAAAGAAAATACTGCAAAATATTACTTGTGAGTATTTATCTCTAGATGGTGAAATGCCAAAGATTTGTATTTTTTCCTTTGTAATTTTTAGTATTTTCCAATTTCTCTAAAATAAGCATATTACTTTTAAAGGGAAACAATCTATTAAAAACTAAAAATATCACTATACCAGAATTCAGAAAATGTAGAAGAGATGATGTTATGAATTCATTTCTTCTAAACAATCCATTTACTTTTCTACAACTCTATGGTTGAGAAGTGCCATTACAATTAATAGGAAAATGTCCCACAGGCAAAAATATAAAAAAGCTAATATTGAATAGCAATTAGTTATTATAATAAAATTGGCAGATAATGTTTTGTGTTCAAGTAAGCGTTTGTTTTAATAAAGAATGGTGATTGTTATTAAGCAAACATATTTTCCCAGTGTATTGTTACTAAAATGACATTCTCAAAGCTTCTAATTTTTCTTTTAAAATCTCAGCTTTGCAAAATAAGTATTTTGCAGTTGCTCCTCTATATTCCATTTTCTACAACTGGCCAGAAAACTTTAAGAATTAAATTAAAGCAAGGGGTCTCTTCAATAAGGACCACAGTGGTCACTTATGTATTCATGCTTCAGAAATAAAGAATTTTCCACTCTAGGCGTTAAAATGTCCACTATCATGTCAATAACTACCAGATACTTTGCAATTACTATACAATGCTTTTATTTCCCCCATCCAGAGGGGGTAAAAAACTGTCCTTGATACAATTGCCAAGATCTTCCTACCACCTGAAATACAATTCCATAATCTTTATACTTACTGCAGATACCTGTACTACTGAGAACTTATCACAGAAATTTCATTTTGTTATGAATTGTGAACACATGGTAGTTTCTGGCTAAGTGAAAAGTGACACTACAGTGTCAGTACAAGTCTCCTTCTTCACCCCTACTGTGTAAGCCACAAATATTGTCCCCTTGACAGTAAGCCAAAAGGAAGTTTGCTTTGCACCTTCTTATACTATACTTGGTAATAGTTCCAGATTATAGTTTAAATGAAAGTCATAAATGTAGACTAGTTCCACACAGTCCAACAAAAAGGTCATAAAGAAGATTAAAATCATAGGAGGTCTTGATTGTTGCTTATGTTCCCCACTAGACAAGGTCAAAGATTTGACTTTCCGTAAAAGTTAACACTAAGACTTCATCCCCTTAAAACCCCAAGGAGAAATACAGGCAGCTGGGATACTAGAGGGTAAGAAGAGACCTGTGTGTGGCTTTTGGTTTGGAGTGGTAGCCTTTTTGAAACTCAGGGAAGGAGGGAAGGATTTGTGAACCCAAAGTTAACAGGAGTCACGGTATCACTAAAACTCTTCATTCACAAGTATTCATCTGGAAGTCATTCTCTCCTATCTTAGAGGCAAAGGCCCGTCCTAAGTAAAAAGCTGGTTAGCCACTACCAAGCATTTCAGATTTCAAAGTCACCTCCTTGAAGAACATCCAATTATTTTCAAACTGTTTTTTTTTTAATCTCCAAATCCTTTTAAATAAAACTTCATGTAAAGAGCAAATACAAAACAGAAGAAAGTAGAACTGCTCTTGTAGCGGGAAGATAAAGGGGTGGGAGACCTACCCGCTTAGTTATCTTCTCCCCCATCCCTAGAGGAGACAGCTCCTCAGCTGTGGAACCCTAGGGCTCTTTGGAACACTTTGAAAACCAGTAAATGTATGAGCCTAAACAAAGATATGAAGAGGTGTACAGAAGGCTGATAATGCCAGTTATCTTTCTTTCAGTTGGGACAGGGAGTGCCGAAGCGTGGAAGATAAAATATTAATAAAAATAGCCACAATGTAGTACAAATATAGACTATAAGATTGTATCCATAATATTATTGCACATCTATAAAAGTAAATATATATATATAATCAAGTACTGGGTGGTAATGTGAGCAAATAAAAACAGATTTTATGAGGTTATGGGCTATTTCTGTTACGTTGAAATTATTTCTGCAATAAAATAATGTCTTTTAAAAAGGAAAGAAAATTATTTGCTCGTTCTGCTCATTCCCAGTTGAGGCAATGAGGCCCAGATTTGACAAGGATCAAGTACAAACACTCAAGGGCCTTGGCTACAATATTTAGTCAATCTTTTATTTACAGAGGAGTAGTAGACTATAAAAACCACAGCCCTCAACTCCACCAAAACCTACAGTTGAGCTATCCTGCTATTCACAAAAGCACAACTTAGGATTAGTTATGAGGACAGATTTTATGATATACTTTAGAATAAAAAGCACGGGGGTAGTTCAAACATTTATTGACCAATTTATAACTGCCAAACTATTCTAAATGCTACACGACATACACAGATAACATGGACATGGGCTGCTCTTCAAGAGTTTACAATATAATGAGAAAGACAGAGGTAAATGACTCTTTTTATATGGCAGAATGAAATAAAAGCATGAACAACTGATTCCAACTTGGGACACTGAAGAAAAGGTCATGGATCAAATAACGTGGGGTGAACTTTAAAGAATGAGTGTAAGCTCCCCAAGTGGCAGCGCCACCGCACAACTCCAAGAGATGATCTTACAAGGTGACCCAGCTAGGTAGAAAAGGCAAGGCCAGACCACGGTAAGGATAAACATGAGCAAAGGCATAACATAATGTTCAGAGAAAAGGTGAACTATTCGGTTCAGCTAAAGTGCACAGAGCAGGAGACAAGATTGGCAATACCACTAGGGCCAGGTTAAGGCAGGTTTTCAGACTAAGCCGGCTTACCTTGGAATGTTTTAACTCGTGCTTCAGAAATCTAGAAGAAGTATGGAAATTGAGGAAAGAGAGACACTGGAGACAAGACCTGAGTGAGAGAAGCCTTGAATCGGACATCAGAAATGAAAAGAGAATGCAGAACTGGCAACAGGAGATACTGCAGAGAGGTCTTAGCAAGATAATTTGTCACTTTCTGCATGGTCACCTGGTTTAAGGTGGTATGATACTCAAAATATTAGTGACATGATCCAGCTACTTTACAACTTGAGTCTATCTCATAACAAACGTTAGAACAAATATGCACACGCTCAGTACCTTCACTTTCCCAGGCCTGAAGCTGATCTTGATCCCTGGTAGCACTGCCCAGCACCTCTCGAGGGACAGGTTCCATTCGTGCATCCACTTTCTCTTGGTGAGAGGACTGGTTAAATCCTTCAATGGCCTTTTGGAAAAAGAAGTTTAGCTCCTCAAAGTTCATGGCCTGGAGCTCTGCATAAAGTTCTACCTGTTGGGCTTCTTCAAGCTCATTCCAGAAATGTAAGAGGTGCTCTTGTCCAGCTTTGGACAACCTGAGTTTGAGGTCATTAACATTCATAATGTTCTTACAGTCAAGCTTTCTGCCAATAGGGGTGTAATTTATGCACCTGTAAACCTAAAAGGAAAAAGGAATTAATAGCAGGTCAAAGTCCAACCTCCAAATTCGAAGGGTTTTTTTCCTACTAAAAAATAAGTACATTTTTAAAACTTGGTATTAAGCATATTAACTTCTATCTTTCCATCACTCAATATTTGTAAGAGACTAAACCTGTAAGACAATAACATGTACCAGTCATTGCGTTAAGTACTTTACCTTCGTGGTCTTGTTTAGTTTTTAACAACTCTATGGCACAGGTACTATCATTATATTATCACTACTTTACACTTGAGGAAACTGAGGCAGAGAGGCCAAGCAACCTGGCCAATTGGTGGAGCTGGGAGGTGAGCCCAGGCAGTCTGATTCCAGGGCTCAAACTCTTTACCACATTGAGATGCATATGTACTGCTCCTCTGATCACTGAACTACCACTGAAAGAACACTTAACTGCTTAAAATTTCATCTGTTCTTCTTTTATCTCTAATGATAGAAAACAACTCCATTGTATTAAGAATACAGCAATATTCAGTAAGATAGAAGCACCTATCATCATGAAAAGCACATTTCATTTTAATAGCAACTTCTACAGAGAAGCAATAAAAACATATCCATTATCTCTCCTCACTAAGAACTTGGACCCTAGTTAGAGACAGGCGATACATAGATAATAATCAGTGAATAAGACAACGTTTTTTACAGCGCATTCTGTGATAATATAGTAAAATGTTAAACTGCATAGTGCTAAAAAATGAGAAAATGAGGAAACATTTAATCTACCAGGCTAATAGAGAAAATGTAAGAGGAGACAGTCATTGTCTAGAAAGAGTTCGCAAAAGAGGTGTGATTCTAGCTGTTCGTCAAGGGTTTAGCAGGCTATGTAGATAAGATTAACTATGTAGAGAAGATTAGGAAACAAGCAGCGCATGGGGGCCATGAGAAGCAAGCAGGGGAGGGATGGGAGCAGTAAGAAAGTGAACATCTTGGCCGGGCGCGGTGGCTCACGCCTGTAATCCTAGCTCTCTGGGAGGCCGAGGCGGGCGGATTGTTTGAGCTCAGGAGTTCAAAACCAGCCTGAGCAAGAGCGAGACCCCATCTCTACTAAAATTAGAAAGAAATTAATTGGACAACTAAAAATACATAGAAAAAATTAGCCAGGCATGGTGGCGCATGCCTGTAGTCCCAGCTACCCGGGAGGCTGAGGCAGGAGGATCACACTTGAGCCCAGGAGTTTGAGGTTGCTGTGAGCTAGGCTGACACCACGGCACTCTAGCCCGGGCAACAGAGTGAGACTCTGTCTCAAAAAAATAAATAAATAAATAAATAAATAAAGTGAACATCTCATGAAGAATGATGGGAAAGGGCCTAGGGTAGGGCTAGACCACAGAGACGCTTGAAAACTAAGCAAAAGAATTTAGACCTGATAGAATCATAGGAATCCAACAGGAGAAGTGATAGAATAATAGGAAGCCAAACAGGGCAGTGTCACTATGCTTTAGAGATGAGAGAAAGGAGCAATGGCATAGAATAGATTGTAAGAAGGGACAACTAGAAGCAGGAAAACAAGTGGAAAGACAACTGCAGGTATGAAAAACCAAAGGCCTGAAGCAAATTAGTTGCAAAGGAAATAAGACTGAAAGGGACAGATTTGAGGGTCACTGTAAAGAATCATCACTGCATTATCACTGCTTAGATGTGAGGGATAGAGGAGCAGGTCCAAAGAAATAACCCACTTATCTTCTCCTCCCAGAGGAATAGTGAAAAGCAATTATATGTGGCAGTGTAGAGCACAATTCTAGGTTCAGCTGAGTCACTTAACTTCCCCACGTCTCAGTTTCCTTTCCTGCAAAATAAGATTAATACTACCAACTACCTCATCAGCACCATAAATATCAAACACCATTTAGCAGCTCAGGTCAAGAGAACCTACATCTGTGTGTTCCCTCAGATGATAATAACGCTTAAACATATCACAGTGCAGCAGTACAACTCGAATTGCTTTATAGATACTAGTTTATTTAATCCACGAAACAACTCTAAGATACTGGTATTGGGATTATTTTACAGAGGCAGAGATAACATGCCCAAAGCCCCAATGCTGCTATTTCTGTTGAATGGCTGTGAGCCCACAAAAAAACCTCCTAACTAAGTAAGTTATATAAATAAGTTACTCCTAAAAATTTCCTTTCAAGGTGCAAATGTATGTTAACAGATAATTTAGGAAGGAAAATTATTTAACTTTCATATGCCATTATTAATTCATTCAACAAATATTTAATGAGCACTTACTGTCCACCAGACACTACTTGGGTGATGAGGACACAAAGTGAAGAAAGTGACAACGTGCGTGCCTACTTCCAGTGTAGGAGACAAAACATAAAATGTCAGGTAGTGACATGGCTATGAGTCAAGGCTGTGAAGAAAAATAAAGTGGGATAAGGGGCTACAGAGCAACAGGCGTGATAGTGGGTATTTCAGACGGGAGTCAGGGAGGGCCTCTGCAGGGCTGACATTTGAGAATACATCTGAGTGAAGAGGAGGCAAATCAAATCAGTGTCTTAGGGAGGCACATTCTAGGTAGAGAAAGCTGCAACGGAAGTGGTCCCAAGACAGCAATGTGCTTGGCATGTTCAAGGAAGAGCAAGAAGGTCGATGCAGCTGGAGCCAAGTGGCTGAGGCAAACAATGATTGGAAATGAGGCAGGAGAAGCGAGCAGAGACCAGATCAAGTAGGGCCTTGTGGTCAAGGTAAGGACTGTGGGGTTTCGGAAGCCACTGAAGAATTTGGAGCAGGGGAATATTACAGTCTGATGTAGGTTGTTTTTTTTTGTTTGTTTGTTTTTTTTTTTTGAGACAGAGTCTCACTCTGTTGCCCAGGCTAGAGTGCCGTGGCGTCAGCCTAGCTCACAGCAACCTCAGACTCCAGGGCTCAAGCGATCCTCCTGCCTCAGCCTCCCGAGTAGCTGGGACTACAGGCATGCGCCACCATGCCTGGCTGATTTTTTCTATATATTTTTAGTTGTCCAGATAATTTCTTTCTATTTTTAGTAGAGACAGGGTCTTGCTCTTGCTCGGGCTGGTCTCAAACTTCTGACCTCAAGCAATCCTCCCACCTTGGCCTCCCAGGGTGGTAGGATTACAGGCGTGAGCCACCACACCCGGCCTGATGGAGGTTTTAAAAGGATCATTCTGCTGTCCTGTGGGGGAAAAAGACGATAATGAAGGTAAAAGGAGAAGCAGGCAGACCAGTTAGAGAACTACTGCTGTAATTTAGATGAGTGATGATGATGGCTGAGAGTGGTGGTGAAAGTGGATTCTAAAAGTGGTCCCAAATGATTAGGTAATGGGTTGAACTTGTGGAGTGAGAGAGAAAGATAGGAATCAAGCAAAGATGACTCCAAGCAGTGGTGTCATTCACTGAGGATGGGGAAATGCTACAATAGGTGCAGGTTCAGGGATATGTGTAGAGAATGGGGAGACATTTAAGATGCCTATTAGACATCCAAATAGAAAAGCTGATTAGACAGAAAAACATAGTAGTCTAGACTTAAGAGGTGATAGCAGAATTAAAGATAAAACTTCCAAGGTCATCAGCCTACATGACATAAAGTTATAGACTGAATGTGATCATCTAGGGAGCGTACACAGATACAAAAGCTAAGAAGTCAGAAGACAGCCTTGAACACTCATTAAGGTATTAAAAGGCATTTCTATTTATATAGGTTTCAAGAGTTATGATGCTGCTGTTTTTAATTTTTTTAAGTCACATAAAAGACAGTTGAGAGGAATAGATTTATATTAAACCATTTTCCAAGGCATGAGGTCTTTCCTAAGATTTCATCTATACTACTGCCTTTGCGCAGATTTAAAAAAGCATATTATAGTGGGAAGATCAGCAGGGAACAGAAGAATAAGAAGTCTTAGCTGTTGGTCCCTCCCTATCATTTGACCCTGTGCAAATCATTTTACCTCCCTGTGCATACACTTCCTCATAAAGGTAAGACAACCAGTCTTTCTGTCATACCCTCAAGAGAGTCCAGAGTGGAGAGAGTTCTGTCTACTAAAAAGCATATGCAAATATATTATTATAACATTTTAAGATATAAATCAAACTTCTCCTTAAAAGTCATTAGATACTCATCCACCTTCAGATGCTTGAGAAAATGGATCCATGCAAATAAGAGAACATAGGTTCAACTTTGATATCTGGGCCTAAACCAACTTTGATATCTGGTCTGCAAAGGTTGACAAGATGCCATGTGCTCATTTACATGTGTGATGTTCATAACATAAAAACCATACTTGAATTTTGAACAAACATAATCTATCCATGATGTTTATTTGAGGTGGATATAAGCACCTCCATGTTATAAAAATAGTACCATATCTCCCATTAAAGCTAGAGAGGTGAATGTGTGTGTAATGCTAAGCAGCAATGAATAGGAGAGTTAAAGATAAGGATTTTGGCCGGGCGTGGTGGTTCACGCCTGTAATCCTAGCACTCTGGGAGGCCAAGGCGGACGGATTGTTTTGAGCTCAGGAGTTCGAAACCAGCCTGAGCAAGAGCGAGACCTCGTCTCTACTAAAATTAGAAAGAAATTAATTGGACAACTAAAAATATATAGAAAAAATTAGCCGGGCATGGTGGCGCATGCCTGTAGTCCCAGCTACTCGGGAGGCTGAGGCAGAAGGATTGCTTGAGCCCAGGATTTTGAGGTTGCTGTGAGCTAGCATGACGACACGGCACTCTAGCCCGGGCAACAGAGTGAGACTCTGTCTCAAAAAAAAAAAGATAAGGATTTTTATTTTGACAACCAAAATCTGAAAAAAGCTGAAAATTGGCCTCTGAAATTATGACAAAATTTGGTATATGTCCATAGCCTAATGTAAAATTTAGTATATGGCCATAGCCTGATAAGTGACAAATTTAATAATAGTTCACCATTATCAATATTAGAATTTATATACCAGTATTAAAGAAATCCAGTATTTCCCCCTCTTTTTCTGGTCTCCTCCCTGCCCCTATCTCTACGGCTATACATATACACCCAAAACGGATAAGTAAACCTCTTAGAGCTTTTGAAAAACAGTATTGGGGTTGAGCCATAGCCGCTAACTGAATCCTATATACGCTTGGCAGCATAGCCTATGAAGCGTTTCTTAGTCCCAGCTAAGCGAGCCAACTGACTAATGGTGACGGAACAGGCAACTGTCTTGAGTTTCCTGCAAAGCCTTGGGTTCACACGCAGTGAATTTCACTTGAAAGTCCTTAAACTTTTGCACCACATAATGACACACATGTATTATCATAATCACTATTACCTGATTTCAGATTTTGTAAACCATGTACAAATAAATATAGCACAGCGTCAGGCCAATCTTGATAAAATCTTCAAGAAGCCATATGTTCAGCATGTGTGCTCTCAGCCCTCCAATACCACCAACCTTCTGCTTGGCGAAATGAGGGGAAACCCAGAAATTTCAACCCTCTCTCACTCCCAGTATTAAAACCAAACAAAGTGGCAAGCAAGCAGGTTTCGTCCCACTGTCCGGTCCCCCACTGGTGTCTCCTGTCCTTCTTGCCAGCACTCTCAATTCTTTTCCTCGGACATTCAAGACACACCAACTCGCTCCCACCTGACAGTTCCAAAGACCGCTTGTCCCCACTGAAGGCCCCCAAAACTTGGTATAACTGTCCACAAGGCTCTTGCCTGAGAACTTCAAAATCCCTATCGCCCACCTAGGAGAGGCCCCACTCCCAACCCAACCGCCTTGACGACCCCCTCTGACTCCAGATACTGGCTCAAAGCTCCTTCCCCAACGCCACCAGTCCACCTGGGGAGCCCCCATCCCATCCCCGGCCCCGCCACCCACCGACAGCCCAACCCACACACCCTCCAGCGGGGTAGCCACGGGCAGGGTGCGACTACCGGGCGCACGGGTAGGGTGTGGGCGTGCAGGCGGGATCCTCAGCGCGTGCCAGGCTGCCAGCGTGTCACATACGTGCGACGAGTATCCACGTCTGCACGCGTGGCCGTGGGAGCGTGTGTGTGGCAGGGCCGGGCCCTCCGCCCGCCCTGATCGCGGGCCCCGCCGTCCTCTTACCGGGCTGGGAGCCCCTCACCTCCCTCGGCAGCTCCGCCTGGCTCGGGCTCCTTCCGCACGGCCACTCATCGGCGCACCGCACCCGCTCGGGATATATACCCTCATCCGGGAGGCCGGGGCGGCGGGGCGGGCCGGGAGTGGGGGCCGAGGGGAGCGCCAGCCTCGGCCACCCCGCCCCTCTCGCCGCTCCTAGTGGCTGCCAGCAGGGGGAGGAGCGGAAGCCAGCAGCCCTGACACGTCAGCGCCCGGAGCGCGGGAGGCCGGGCGGGCGCCGGGGAGGGGCGGGGCTTACGCGTCACTCATTCTCTGGCCCAATGGGGATGGCCCCGGGAGTTCTGTCAGCAGACGGCCCCGCCCCTCCAGTGCTCTAGGTCGGGGTGGGAGGGGGTGTCAGTCGCCTGTGCTTGGAGGGGAGAGGCCCGGCCCCGCTAGGGTACCGCTGGGCGGGTCCCAGGAACCTTGAGTTGTGCCGCTCGTAGTCGTCCCCTCGGCCCAGCGGCGCGAGGGCACGCCCTGTCCAGAAGCGGGCCACGGAGTTGGGCAGGGAGCTCTGTCCTCGGTGGCGGATTCCTGAACATCCACGCGGGTGGTTGGGAAAGAGTGGCGGATTTCTCTGCGGAGAACCCTTTGGGACGGGCGTGGCGCGCTCTCTGACCTTGGGCAAGTTATTTCATCTCGAGTTCGCCAGATGCCTGGCAGGGCCCCAGACTCGCTCTCTGGTGGTGTTTTGGGTTCCAAGCGGGTGAAGCCAGGCCCGATTCCTTTTACACAAGCAGACACCAAAGGAAAGAGGAAATGCAAGCAAAGGTATTAGATAACCTGAGCTAGCTATATGCGCGACAATGAGAGTGAGCCCAGGGTCAGCTTTGCGTGTCTGTGGACTTAACCTCGCTGGGCCTCAGTATTCTGCGAGAAGACAGTGATTGGACTCGACGACCTCCAAGGCCATTCCAGGGCCAGTATTTACAGTCCTGTTATATAACCTTGTGCGGGTGTGCTTGCACAGGTTATATTTTCAACACTGCGCCCTTAGAAGTTGTGTTTACATTTAAAGTTGTGTTGCATTTTGCAGTTTTTGCAAAAAGTCCCATATGTTAAAATACCAAAAATACCTAGATTTAACATAGAACCAAAGAAATTCAGGCATTTAGATGCCTTTCTTCTACTTTCTTGAGTGCAAGGACCCTTTCATTTCTTTTATCAGTTGCAAAATCACCCATCACATCAAGTAACAACAACAGCAAAACTTAAACTTGGTAAGTAATGCTGGTAGATTTACATTCAGGAGATTGAATACTCTCCGTCTTTCATGATCCCAGACCATCCTTCATGTATTTGAAAGCTTTATAATGTAGTGATTGGGTAAGAGCAGGGGATCTGAAGACAGAATTTCGGCTTCTTTATTGCTTATGATCTCTGGCAAGTTAGTTAGCTCTTGGGCATCAGTTTGTTCATCTATAAAATACAAACAATAATAAAAATGCCATTAGGACTGTTGTGAAGGTTAAACCAATCAATACAAATAAAGTATGTAGAACAGAGTAAACACTAAATAAATTTTAGTTATTGTTATTTATTGAGTTTTTATTCTATGTTGAAAATTTGAACTAGGAGACAGATTCAAAATCATGGTTCTAGTCTTATTAGCTGTGTGACTTTGAGTAATTTGTTTAACCTCTCCAAACTCCAATTTCCTCCTTTATAAAATGAAGATAATACCTACTTCACATGAGTGTAGTAAAAATTAAGTGAGAAAGAACCTAACATAGTGCCTGGAGTATTACAGGCATTCTGTAAATCTTAGATGAATGCATTAATAAAGAGCAGTCATTGTTTAAAAACCCTTTAAAGAAAAAAGGTAGAAATGGGGTCCAGCACAAATGTATTGTAAAATCAAATTTTTACTTTTACCTTTATTGCTAATTTTTTTTTTTTTCTGGTTACTAGGTGAAAGAAGAGCCTTAACCTCATCTTGCAAGCTAACTGTCCAGCAACTTCTTACACTAAAAAGTTATTTCTGCCCTTCAAAATACTTTTGTATACATGGTCTTTATTTCCCACCCCACCCCACAAGGTTTTGGTGTATTCTTGTAATATATACATGGTCTTTTAAGAGCTGATTGAAGAGAACAAGGCAAGAATGCTCACTCTGCCTATGATTATTTAACATTACACTAAAAGTATCAGCTATACAATTAGACAAGAGAAATTATAAGAGGTTTAACAATTAGGAAAAAAAATAAGTAAACATACTTTGATTTGCAAATGACATGAGAGAATACCTGGAAAACCCTAGAGAGTCAATGATAAGACTAACAAACAAAAGATTTCAATAAGGTAGCAGGCTATAAAATGAGCATATAGAAATCAATAGCTTTCACATATACAAATTATAACCACTTAGAAGATATGATGGTAGAGAAAATCCCATTTACAATAGCAATGAAGAAAATTAAGTAAGTATAATAAACCTAACACGAAATGTGCAAAACCTGTATGAAAACTGTAAAACATTCCTGAAAGCCACTGAAGATACTTGATCAAATGGGAAAATAGCTTATGGATTCATAAATTACACTCCTTATTAAATTATGAATTTATAAATTAGACAAAATTGATACTAAAGTTCTCATGGAAAACATGCAAGAATAGCTCAGAAAACACTGAAAAAGAAATGCTGTAATCGGAAGCCTACCTACCAGATATTAAAATATTCTATGCATCCTCCATTATTAAAAAAAATGTGGCACTGGAACGTGAATAGATAGACCAGTGGAATAGACTAGAAAGTCCAAAAAGGACCCCAAGTGCATATGGAAATTTACTATATTATAAAGGTTGCATCTCAAACTACCAGAGCAAAAAAAAGGACATAATACTAAATAAATAAATCATAATATAAATAAATGAATAATAATAAATAAATGGGACACCTGGGTAGCCACTTGAGAAAAGATAAAACCCAATCCATACTTCATACCTACAAGAATAAACTCCAAATAGATCAGAGATCTAAGAGTAAAATACTAAATCATGAAGTACCAGAAGAAAACATGGAATACTATACAGCTGCCAAAAAGAAAAAGAATGAGACTAATATGAACTGATATGTAGTGACTTTCAGGATGTATTGTTACATGAAAAAAAAAACGCAAGGTGCAAAAGAGCATACATAAATGAAAGAAGGGAAAATAAGAAAAATGTACATACATCTGCTTATTTAAAAAAAAAGTGTGATTAGTTACCTAGAGGGGGTGAGTATGAATCAAGTGGAAGGAGGGAGGGGTTGTGGTATGTTTCTAAATATAACTCTTTGTATAGTTTTATTTTTGGAACAATGTTAATGCTTTACATATTATTCAAAAAGTGAAATAAAATGAACAAGTGGGGTGGGGGTCAAACCCTGAAATAGAAAACAAACAAAAATAAATCAACCTCATAATATCTTAAATAGCACAACTTCACTGAAGGGGGCCCCAAGAAACTAAGTCAAGTAACTTTTGAACACAGTATTTTTTTTACAATTTATTGAAGTTGGCTTATAATAAACTATAGATATTTAAAGTGCATAACTTAATGATTTTTGATATATGAATTTACCCATAAGTGCAGGGTTTTTAACTACATACCATCAATTTAAAGACAAAAAGAACTGTAAGGAAATATTAAACTCTAGTTAGTAATTTTCACAGTGGTATGGGTTAGCAATTCTGGAAATATTCTGTATGTGTTGTGGATGTCAGCAAATGACTAAATATATGGAAGATAATGGGAGACTATTCTTTTACTGTTATGGAAGAAAATTACAAATATGGAAAGGGAAAGAGACTATAATTAATTCCTTAGTGCCACAGTGGAGTTGAATTTATCAGTATTAACTCATGGTTTTTAATCTAAATACAGAAATAGATATAGATATGTGTGTATATATGATAGAAATATACATATAAAAATTTAGCTGGGGGCAGTGGCTCATGACTGTAATCCTAGCCCTTTGGGAGGCTGAGGTGGGAGGATCGCTTTAGGCTGCATGTTCAAAACCAGCCTGGGCAACATTAAGAGATCCTGTCTCTACAAAAAATAATTTAAAAAATTAGCCAGAGGCAGCGATGTATGCCTACAGTCCTAGCTACTCAGGAGGCTGAGGCAGGAGGATCCCTTGAGCCTAGGAGTTCGAGGCTGCAGTGAGCTATGATCACACCATTGCATTCCAGCTTGGGCAGACAGAGTGAGACCCTGTCTCTAAAAAAAAAAAAAAATGTATATGTACATATGTATAGATATGTATGTGAACATTGTACAGACATACTTGTATTTTCTAAGAGGGCCTAGAAATGAGCACTCCTAGCAATTGCAATGAACATACCTATTGCCCAGATCTAGTGTCTAAATACCATTGCCCTCTGAAAGGAAATAGGGCTACTTGAGAAATGTCTGATTCCAGAGCTGGGCAGGAAAAGTCCAGGTAGGTCTGGAACATCTCATAGTGTAAGAAAGTAAGAAAGTACTCCCAAACTAATGGGGACATGTAAAATTGAAACAGAAACCAGCTTGAAGCCAGTAAAACAATTTGAGCATCAAAGTTAAAACATTATAAAAATGATTTATTACCCATTGAATAAAATAAGAATTCATAGGGCACACTGACATAAATAAACAAAAAAACAAACAAATAAATAACAGAGAAGGGAAAGCACTTCCTTTTAGCAGAGCACCAACTGATAAATGTGGAAGAAATGATGGAGTTAAAAATCATCGTAGTACTATTATAGATTCAGACAAGAATCATCAATGGATGCTAAAACCAGTGAGTGAAATCGGAGTCACTGACAGGATATTTGCAGTTTTAAATTATCTTCCCACAAATTATTAATTACAAAGGGAAAATATTAATTTTCCAGAAGAGAAACCTGATGGACATCATCTTAACCAAATGAGCAAAGTTAACATCATCAGTGATGGGACAAACTGACTTCATGTGCTTCTTAAAGTGATTCCCTGAGGATATAATTTTCTTCTTCTGCCCAAAAATTCATATCCTCAATCATAAGGAAAAATTAGACAAACTGTGTCTGCAGATTTGTCAAAATAAACTGCTTTACTCTTCAAAAACGTCCAAGTCATGAAAGACAAATAAAGGCTGAAAAACTGACCCATATTAAAGGAGACTAAAAATACTTTCCAATGTGATTCTAGATTGTATCCTACAATCAGGAAAAAGAAATAGCCATAAGGACATTATTGGAATAATTAACAAAATTCGAATATGGATTTTGGACTAGACAATAGCATTGTATTAATGTTAGATTTTCTTATTTTGATTATTGTGCTGTGGTTATGTAAAAGAACGTCTGTGTTCTTAGGAAACATACTACAATATTTAGGGGTAAAGAAGTATGATATCTGCAATTTATTCTTAAATAGTTCAGAGAGAAATATATGTGCATACACATGGTGGAGAGGAAGAAATTTGGGAGGTACAGTAAATAATAATAAAGCAAATGGAGGAAAATACTAACGATTAGTGAATTTGGGTAAAAGGTATATAGAACTTCATTGTATTGTTCTGCAAGTTCTCTGTAAAGTTGAAATTATATAAAAATTTTAACATACAAAAAATTAAAATACAGCTAATGGTAGAGTTCTTCATTGTCAGTCCAAACACAAAAGAAAATCTTTTTTAAAAAATTTCAGAATATTACCGGGGCACAAATGCTTCGGTTACATAAATTGCCTTTGCACCACGGAATCAGAGCTACAAGCCTGCCTATCCCCCAGACAGCACACACCACACCCAGTGGAAAATCCTGGCGGCTCACGCCTGTAATCCTAGCACTCTGGGAGGCCGAGGTGGGAGGATCGCTCGAGGTCAGGAGTTCGAGACCAGCCTGAGCAAGAGTGAGACCCCGTCTCTACTAAAAAAATAGAAAGAAATTAGCTGGACAACTAAAAATATATAGAGAAAAAATTAGCCGGGCATGGTGGCGCATGCCTGTAGTCCCAGCTACTCGGGAGGCTGAGGCAGAAGGATCGCTTGAACCTAGGAGTTGGAGGTTGCCATGAGCTAGGCTGACGCCACAGCACTCTAGCCCGGGCAACAGAGCAAGACTCTGTCTCAAAAAAAGAAAGAAAGAAAACCTTTAACCCACTGAGCACACAGCTCTGGAGGAAAATGATTGAAGAAGGGTGTGATAGTCAGTGTAGTTTGCCTGTCCTGTGCTACATGCCCTCTGGCGTCCAGTCAGAATGCCACACCACTTGAGAAGCTATAAATGCCACCAGCAGTGCTGTTTATGGTGGCAGCTGTGCGTCCTTTGGACAGGAATAATGATAAATGCTTTTCTCTGAGTCTCAACCTTCCAGTTGGAAACAGTAAGGCTCAGATGATGAGTGTAAGAACTTTTACGGAGTGGGGATTGCCTGGAATCCCTCAACGTTTGTATGTGGGTGTCCCTGAGATCGAACTATTCTCTTAAGAGCAAACAGGCACATTTTCAGCATTCAATAAACAACAAATTGATGTTTGTTCAAAACCTGTTTATTGGGTTATTCTGTGCTAGACTTTGTGACAGACACCACAGGGAATCAAGAGTCTGTGTCCTTAAGGAATTTATAGGGCAACGATAGAGATAGGAGAGACGTTCCTTTTTCAAAGTAAAGAGCCGGTAAGTGCCATAGTGAATGCACAAATAAAGGATTTCGGACCTCAGAGGAGGAAGAGAATAGAGGAATGAAGTTTCCCAAAAGGACAGGCCAATAGGGTTTGGGAAAGAGTTGGGAGGCCTCACTCCTTACAGGAGACTGCCCTTTGATACTCAGCCTGGTGATGGAGACATTTGCATGTTTTCCCACGGGCAACACCATCACCTTTTCTAATTCTTGCTGTCTTTTTAATAAAAAAAAGACCAAGGAATTTGTACTCAGGTAAAGAACTTAGGAAGTGAGATATCTACCTAGGAGTTGCTATTAAAAAGCTGTGAAATTTGAAGCAATGAAAAGGGAATATTTACTGAAAGGTATGTATTTTTAGTGGTATGTTATGATCTCAGCTTGGTTTTTAAAAAGATAAATGTATAATACTTTCATCTATTAGACAGATAGCTCGATGACAGATGATAGATAGATAGGTAGATAGAAGCTGTGAAACCTAGAAAAAAGTCACCTAAATTCCCTGAACTTCAGTTTTCTCATCTACAAAACTAAGGAAATAATACATCCTGCAGAGTTGGAAAGAGAATTGAAACAGAAAAGGTGTAGCACACAGTAGCTATTCAATAAATGTTAGACGAACAAATGAAAGACAGAAGAAAAGAAAGAGGAAAGAGAAAGAGAGAAAAGAAGTGGAATAGCCCTCCATTAAAAATACAGAATCATCAGCTCTCTGGGAGGGCGAAGAGGGAGGATCACTTGAGCCCAGGAATTCAAGACCAGCCTGAACAAGAGTGAGACCTCGTCAGTACAAAAAAAAAAAAAATAGAAAAATTAGCCAGTCGTTGTGGTGGGCACCTATAGTCCCAACTACTCGGGAGGCTGAGGCAGGAGGATCACTTGAGCCCAGGAGTTTGAGGTTGCAGTGAGCTATGATGACGCCAGTGCTCTCTAGCCAGGGTGACAAAGCAAGACCCTGTGTCAAAAATAAATCTAAATAAAAATACAGAATCATCGGCACTCTGGGAGGCTGAGGCGGGAGGATTGCTTGAGGCCAGGAGTTCGAGACCAGCCTGAGCAAGAGCCAGACCCAGTCTATACAAAAAAATAAAAAATTAGCTGGGCATTAGGGCGCACAGAAGGCTGAGGCAGGAGGATTGCTTGAGCCCAGGAGTTTGAGATTGCAGTGAGCTGTGATGATATCACAGCACTTTAACCTGGTGACAGAGCGAGACTGTGTCTCAAAAAAAAAACCAAAACAAAAATAAAAAACAAAAAACAAACAAAAACACACAGAATCATATTGGGATTCCAGAAGAGATGTTTGGAATGAGCCATTACTATGAACAAATTTAAAAATACAGGAAGACATACAACAGTATGTTTTTTCTTTTAAGAACAATGGGATTATGGTGATTTTTATATTCTTTTGGATGCTTTTTGAAGGCTGTTTTCTAAATTTGCTACAGTGGAAATTATTTTATAATTTGGATAATGTATAATTTTTAATTTCAGAAAAGCAGGTATGTTAACAACTAGAAGAGCTGCTTGCTTGTTTTTCCCTGCAATTGTGCCAGACATGTGCCAATCTGTCCACACTCCCTTGCACATCCTGTGATGATCCACCCAGGTTTTTCTAACAGTGGGTTGAAAGTGAGCCTGGCTATACCAGAGTCATCTTCCCTCCATTGTCCTGAATGCAGTGGCCTCAGCTAGTCCACTGAACTTTTAAAAATGCCCAGCTTATTCCCCAGCAGTAGACGTGATGCCCCAGGAGAGTCTAGCCCAGCTCAAGCCTCAGCTCGAGGCAAGGCATGAGCATTCGTGATATCACCGTTTCCAAGAGCCTACAAACAAATGGGCAGTGGAGGGTTTTGACTTTCCTGCTGCCAGTTTCCTAGGACATGAGTATTTCATTCTCCCAGGAGATCATCCTGACTTAGCTCACCACTCCTCCCACACTAGAAATTTTCTGTAGTTCAGGGTATGTCTTGAAATACTGCAAAATGACACGTACACCCTATTCAATGACAAATCTTTTTGCTCAGTGTTTTCCACGCCCTCTCAAATAAAGTATATGCAATCCTGCAGAGGATTTTGATCTGTAACGTTGTCAGAGAGGTCTCTGTGCATCTGCAGTGGGTGGGATGCTGGGGGTGATATACAAAAATGAGTAAATGTACAACCTCTCAAAACTGATTGTAACCTCAGAAGTGCATACGTAACAAAATGCAATGAACTGGAGAGTAAGCAGCTAAAAGTGTGTTGGTGTGTGATAATTACGGAGACACACAGCCTCAGGACTCCACACTGAGGTCTGGTTTTTACGGTGTGAAGGAGGGGACTTTAAATTCCATTCCGGCGCTGTTGGCCAGAGATTATCTGGTCTACCTCTCTTAATTCGTAGATGAGGAGACAAAATTTCTCCAAAGTGAAGTGGATCACTGAAGCCCAGAACAAGTAGTTAAGAAGCAGAAGCAAGATTAGAAGTCAATCTATTGCTATTTAACAGGGTTTCTCTGGAGGTAATGAATGTAAAAATAATCTAATCGTTAAAAATCCTAACCACCATAATATATGATTCCACATTTTCTTCTCTTAAAGCTACAGGGCTCATTACCATTATGGGTTGTAGGTCAAATATTTAATGCCTGCTCTCAGGAGCCCACTTGGCGGGCTCTTTCCAATGCAGGTAGCCACTCAGTGATGCTGTCTCCAGGGGAAATTCCTCAGAAACTTAGCCTAGGATGGCATCTGGCCTACAGTGAAACTAGAATGGCAACATACTTTGTTCCAAACCTGCCTCTCCACCTGTCTGGTCATTGTTCAGCCACGACCTCTGCTTAGCCGTTGACCTTTCATAATATGGTTTCTCAGATGTGAATTATCTCTCATAATATGCTTTTCATGATTGGGTTTCTCAGCTCTACTTTAAGTGCAGTACGTTTCAATTTATTGTGCATTTTATCTTTGATGCTTCTCAACTCAATACAAGTGACACACATACAAGGTATATCACGAGTTATTTTCGTTGGAGATACCTCCTAGTCACCTATTCCTTTTCTATGAATGTTTGACAGATGAAATTTGTTTTATATTTTTCAGGAAATATCTTTAAATAAGGGAAAGATCAAAATGGGATGTCACTTCTAAAATATCTCAGGTACAACCAGAAATCCCTCAGTATTTCTTGCTCTAGGCCCCGTTATCTCCCCTTGGCCTGTATTACTTAATATTAATGGAAGAAAGAATCAGTGTCGCAACAAAAGCCTGGCAGTGCTAACTGGCTGGACATCAAAATTGACGTATAAAGGTGTGGTTTCAAAACTTCCCTGTGTTCTCAGAGCAGCTGGGTAATTATTTCCTGTGGCCACACAAAACATTCATTTATTCATTTAATTTGTCTTAGACTGCTTAGCATAATAGGCAAGAACATGAACTCTGAAGCCAGACAGTGTGAGTTTGAATCCCGGCTCTGCAGTTACTAGCTGAATGACCTTCAACAAGTTAATTGGTGTCTCTGTGCCTCCTTTTCCAAACATGGATAATAATAGGACCTACCTACTAGGGTTGCTGTGTGAGGGTTAATATTTCTAAAGTGTTTAGAGCTGTTTCCGACACAGAATAAGAGTTCTGTAAGTTTTTGTTTAAAAAATAATATTTGCTAAGTTTGGCTTATTGGGTATCAGGTATTGAGAGTAGACTGCTGTGGGTTTGGAGAGGGTTGTACAATCTTACCCTCTCCTTGAGTGTGGTCAGGACCTGGGACTTGCTTCCAACTATTAATAGTAGAATATGGAAAAAGCGATGGGCCATATGCCCTGGGCACATTCTGCTATATGACAAAGGTGAGAGGATGCCACTCCCAAGATAGTGTTACATTATGTAAGACTCCTTCTTGGCAGCAGAATCACTTTCACCATTCTGCTGGCCTTTTGAAGAAGCAAATTGCCATGTCGTGAATGGCCTCTGGGAAGGACCATGGCAGAGAGCTGCATGCAGCTTCTAGGAGCTGAGAGTAGCCTCCAGCCGGCAACAATGCAAACAAACAATAGCAAAACAATAACAACAACAAACCCTGAAGATTGCAATCCTGCACATGCAAGGTGGCAGAGGGAGCTTGAGAGTGGATTCTTCCCCAGTCGAGCCTCCAGGTAAGAAGGCATCAGAGCTGCCACCTTGACTGCAGCCTGGTGAGACTTTGAAGCAGAAAACCCAGCTAAGTTCTCTACCAGCTAAACCAGCTAAGCTTGATGGCAGCCTTGTGAGAGCCCCTGAACCACACACTCATGTAGGTGAACGGATTGGAGACAAACACGCATGCTAGCTGTTCTGACTTTAAGTACATCTCTACCACACAAATACTATATATTTCTCTAGCACACTTATTTTGCCCTTCTCCTAGATGACTATTTCGCATCTTTTCTCTCTGAGACCTCTATTATCTTATCCCCCATGCTCACTCTCAACACATAGCCTTGCTTCTCCTTTCATTGAGGAAAACAAAAGCAATCAGAAGAGAATTTCCACAAGCTCCCACCACTACAACCACCCATCTACTTCTATCTGTGCCCATATTTTTATCTTATCTCCAACTGCTTGGAATAAAATATCCATGGCCCAATCCCTCTCCCTGTAAGCTATTATTAATAATAGATCCCATCCCCTCATACCTACTCAAGGACATCATTCCAGGACTTGAATTCTTACTAGGTATCTCAAAATTAGCATGTCTTTAACTGAGCTCCTGATTGCTTTCTGTACCTTTCCAAAAAAAAAAAAAAAAAACTGCTTCTCTTTTATCTCTGTGGTTTCTCAGGCCAAAAATCTGAGAGTCATCCTCGACTCCTTTTTCTCATTTTGGATCCAATCTGTAGTAAATCCCACAGGCCTTACCTTCAAAATATATCCAAAATCTTATCAGTTCTCACCATCACTTTCTCCCATCCTCATCTCTTACCCGGATTACAGTAATAGTCTCCAAACAGGTCTTGCTTCTACCTTTGCCCCTTTTAAGGCCATTCTTGATATAATCAGCAGCCAGAATGATCTCTAGAATTATCGTTCCTCTGCTCAAAACCTTCTAATGGCTTCCTGTCTCACTCAGGGTCAAATGCAAAATCATCAACGACCATAAGGTCCTACAGGATCTACTCCCCCCAACACCTGGCCCACTCCTTCCCTCTTCTCCCCTATATGTTCTCCACATGCTCCTGCCTTCGTTCACCAGACTCCAGCATCATTGCTCTTAGAATTTGTCCTGAGAGCAGTGGCGAAGCCCTGGTGGGTTTTTATAAGCCATCCTTCTGTCTTTGCTGCCTATAAAGTGAAACAGAAAAAAAATATAGATGGTTAATATCCCAGACCTGCATACCCTATGGGTATCAGGCCATTACGTTACAAAATTGCTGTGATTGGCCTTGCTGACGCAGCGAGGGTATGAAGAATCTCTTAGGATCCAAGATGATGCTACTTGAGACTCCTTTCTTATTTTCCTTTTCATGATGAAAAATTAAAAGCAGAAAATTCAAAGACCGGAAACTTTTAGTATTTTTAAAAGAAAAAAATTAGATTCTTAATTTTTTTATCATACAAGTATTATATAAACATTAAAATTTGAAAAGAGAAAAGAAAGGAAGGAAAGAAGGAAGGGAGGGAGGGAAGAAGGAAGGAAGGAAACCACCCCATGGGCCTGCTACCTAAAACAATTCCTACTAACACTTCAGTATGTTTCTTTACAGATTGGAAATTCTAATTACTTTAAAAAGAGTATTGGCTGCCATTTGCAGCAACCCTAGCCAGGGGAGTGAGAGGCAAAGTGACTTCATGCAGCACACCACACCCTGCCCTAGCTGAGATCATTTCTCACCCACAGTTTTAGAAAGACACCCTGGGGTTTGCTCATGAGCCAGTGGCCTTTCTGGTTTTTCACTGAGCTAACTTCTGACTGGGTTTGTCTTGGCTGTCAGGCTGCTTTTTAAAAGATATTCTGGATTCTTCTCTTGACAGAAAAAGAATAAATTCAATTGCATGTATGCCCAGCAATTATAATGAATGTGTGATAAAATATAAACAGGCCACCCAAGAATAGAATAAATTCTTTTGACTGAAGTGAACATACAAGCTTTTTCTTCCCCTCATCAGAACACCTCATTAAATTACATCATGATGGAATTCTACAGATATCTGTTTGTTTTTTAAAGATTGATGTGTCCTTTAATTTATCTGTCACTGAATACTATTCTATTAGTGTTAGGTTTTATTAAGTTCGATTGTAACTAATAAAAAGGTTGTAATTTTATTTGGAGGTCATTTTTGTTCGAATAACTTTAGAAGTTATTTATTATTGGTCATAAAAATACACCTTTAGGCTATGATTTAGTACACAAAAATAGTAATCTGCTAAAAAGTAATTTAGGAATATAAAAATATGCAATACATGAACTTTCCAAATGGCAGTTGGTGACTCTTTGATATGCATCAATGATAGCTGGTTGGGATTATTTTTGGAATGAGAGAGGCATATATTAAATTAATAATGTAACATATTTCCAATTATATGCTTGAAAGTTTTCTGACCACAAAAATTAAGATAATTTCTAGTAATTATTTTGCTCTTTTTTTATCCCTTAATCTTTTCACAATTGATAAGTAAAAGTATCAATGAACTGTGTCCTAAACATGACTTAGTGTTATAAGATTGGCAGATTTCCAGAATTTCATTATTAATTATACTGACTTGCCATTTTTTTTTTTTTCCGATACAGAGTCTCACTCTGTTGCCTGGGCTAGAGTGCCATGGCGTCAGCCTAGCTCACAGCAACCTCAAACTCCTGGGCTCAAGCAATCCTTCTGCCTCAGCCTCCCAAGTAGCTGGGACTACAGGCATGCGCCACCATGCCCGGCTAATTTTTTCTATATATTTTTAGTTGTCCAGCTAATTTCTTTCTATTTTTTTAGTAGAGACGAGGTCTCGCTCTTGCTCAGGCTGGTCTCAAACTCCTGAGCTCAAATGATCCACCCACCTTGGCCTCCCAGAGTGCTAGGATTATAGGTGTGAGCCACCACACCTGGCCCTGACTTGCCATTTGTTAAGCACAGTGAAGTAAATTTTGGATAAGTTTAGTCCAAAATTGGTTTAAATAATGTATGCAAATCCTTTAGTTATTTATAACTATAGAAAAATTTATATTACTTCTAAGGTGCATATTGTGAAATATTAGTTCTAATTTATAACCTTTTTAAAAGTGTTAAAGTGCCCCTTAAGGGATTCTATGCTGTTATAACTTCTTTCAGAAAACAATAGTACTAAGAAAAGAGCTAAATATCAAACCAAGTTAATTATGGTTTAGAAAGCATGGGCATTTCTAAATCACAGAGCTCTTCTATGTTAGTCTGCTCGGGCTGCTACAACACAATACCATAGACTGGGTGACTTAAAACAACAGATGTTTATTCTCACAGTTGTGCAGGCTAGGAAGTAGGAGACCAGAGTGCCAGCATGGTTGTGTTTGGGATTGCCGACACATGCCTTCTTGCTGTATCTTCACATGGCAGAGAGAGAGAGAGCAAACAAGCTCTCTGGTTTCTTTTTACAAAGGTACTAATCCCATCATGGAGTACCCAACCCTCGTGGCCTCTTCTAAACCTAACTACCTCCTAAAGGCCCCCATGTCCAAATACCAGCACATTGCAGGTTAGGGCTTTAACATATGAATTTTGGGAAGTTATAATTCGGTTCACAGCATTCTGCTCCTGGAATTCTGTCCCCCAGAATTCATGCCCTTCTTACATACATTCCATCCCAACAGCCCCCAGAATCTTAACCCATTCCATCAACAATTCCAGAGTCTAAAGTCTAAAATCTTATGTTACCTATTATCTAAATTAGGTATGGGTGAGATTTGAGGTGAGATTAATCCTGAGGCAAAATTCCTCTCCATCTGGGAACTTGTGACACCAGACAAGTTATCTGGTTCCCAAATACAGTGGCAGGACAGGCATGGGAGAGACATTCTCATTCGAAAAGAAAGAAGCAGAAAAGAGGAAGGGGTGATTGGTCCCAAGCAAGTCCAACACCTAGCAAGGCAAATTTCACGGCTGGAGAATAATTCTCTTTGGTTAGATGCTCTACTCCCCAGGCCCACTGGGGTGGCAATGTCACCCAGTTCGGGAGGCACCATCCACACCAAGGCTCTCTGCAGTGGCCCAGCTCCTGAGTGGCCTCGCCACTGATGGGCAGCATCCCAACAGGTGGCCCCATACTTTGAAAACCAAGAGGAGCGAACCCTGCCCCCTGGGACTGTGGTGGGAGAGGCACAATTGCCTTTGGAGTCATTTTTCCCTTTTTTTGAGGACCTGCGCATGTTCTCAATAACGACTGAAGTGTACTGAATGATTTTTGTTAAATTTCACACACATTTTTTATATTCTCATTTCATCTTCATAACCTATTAAGTTAATTCTGATATTATTTTCATCTTACAGACCAATAAACTGAGGCTGAGAAATGTTAAGTAACTTTTGCAAGGTCTCACCCAGTGGCAGATTGCAAATTTGAACACGTTTGATCACAAATTTCATACTGTTAATCACGGTTTTGCTGAATCCTTATCTCCAATCATTTAATTTCCAAAATAGTAAATACTCTCTCTAGCACCTATTCAGATAAATATTTCAGAGTAATGTCTCAAAAAGACAGTATCTATTACCTAATGAATAAGCCTACATGTTAAGCTAGTAACATACTGCAATAAGTTATATTTTACCTTGCAAAAACATTCATTATTTCATGAATGCTCACATCATATATAGTTTCATGAACTTTTTTTGTCATATGCCTAAGATATTTGGTTTCAGGTGTTTGCATTAAGGACAGGAATAAACATGCATTTCTGACTTCTGTGGTGTCTCTAAAAGTGTTCAAGACAAAAACAGTTGATTTATTAGATAAACATGAAATGTGTTTGTTTATCAATACTTAGGATATAGCAACTATTAGAACTATCCACATCATTTATCTCAAGTTACTCATATTAAACATGCATTTTTGGAGGACAGAATCAACTTGGAAGGACATTTATAAATCATCCTGTCCTACCTCCCAACCATTGCATGAATCACTTTTTCAATGTCTTTGACAGAAAGGGAGCTAATGAAATGATAAATTAGGTATTATGAGATAGTTATAAATGTCATAAAATCTCTTTGGTCTGTGAATAGATAGTTTTGTGTGGCTGCTATAAAAAAATATTATAAGCTTAGTAGCTTAAAACAATGCAAAATTATTATATCACCGTTTCTGTAGATCAGAAATCTGGGTGGACTCCATTGCACCCTTTACTTAGGGTACCAGGGCTGGACTCAAGCAGTTGGCAGGGATCTATGGAAGGCTCTAGGGAAGAATCCACTTCCAAACTCATTCAAGTTGTTGGCCACATACAGTTCTTTGAGGTTATAAGAAATAGTCCCCTATTTCCTTGCTGCTGTTGGCCCAGGGCCAGGCTTTGCTCCCAGAGGCTGCCCACACTTCTTCTTGAGCTTTCCATGTGGCCCCTTCCAACAATGGCGGGTAGATTTCCTCTCACACTTTGAACCTCTGACTTTCCCTTCTGGTACATCTCTCTGACTCCAGCTAGAGAAAGTTCTCTGTTTTGAAGGGCTCCTTGATTGGCTTGCCTCCCCCTTCAGGATAATCCAGGATAACCTCCCTATCCTAAAGTTCATAATCTTAATTAGATCTGCAAAGTCCCTTTTGTCATATAATGTGATATATTCACAGGTTCCAGGGATCAGGCAACTGAGGGGTCGGGGTGGGAGGGCTTCTGCCTACTATGGTAGAATACGTGCCTTGCTTGAGATTCCACCCATTTTTCTCAATATTGCCACTCAGTGCATTCCTTTATCATGTCATGAGTAATTACTGAGCTCTTATGATGGATCAGGCAACAGGTTTGGTACAGGGGATACAATAGTGACCAAGCCAGAAGCAATTCATGATCAAGTGGAGCTGTAGAAGAGGCAACTATTCAAATATAATTACACTAATAAATATTGAGGTACAATTCCGATCAAAGTACACGTAAGTACTTTGACACTGCTATGATGCTATACCAGGACATATTGTGAAGTTGACATTGGTTTGAGGGTGTGGGTTCAAGATGGGCTTTCCTAAAGAAGTGAAATCCTGGTACATATTTGAAAAAGAGCCTTTACATCTCTGAGGCATTTTCATATTTTTTATCTTTACATGATGCCAAAATAAATCAGTGCAGTGTGAGTAAGGGGTAGCATATGTGTGTGTATGTGTGTGTGTGTGTGTATGTGTAAAACATATGTTTGTGAGTATTTTTTTATAAACCACTAGCTTTAGAGGGTGTCAATCAAGGTGGTTTATCTTTTACTTCTCCTTGTCTCTACCCAGCAGAAAATGTGTTGGGGGAATTTAGGCACTAACAGAATTTACCAGTGGAAATGAAAATTTTTAATATAAATGTGGATTCAGACTGCTTTGCTCTTAAAAATTATTACTGACAGTGGGATAGACTTCCATCAGGAGAAAACTTGGAATACAGAAGAAAAGAATTTTAATCTGAGGCGGTGCTCCCCCTTCTTTGTAAGAAATATTAATAAAAAGTGATTTACAGCCAGGGCAACAGGCCCAGGAAAGAACAAATGCTTCAATAACCAGGGTATGTTGTCTGAAAGGAGCAGCCAAACCAATAACAATCTTTAGTGTTTTGTTTTGGTTTTTTTAACTTTTAGATGTAATGTCCTCAAAGAAAAGAAAAATAAATGCCCTGTGGCTGAGTTTGAGTTGTACTCATTTTCCAGGTGACGGTCAATAGGAGATCATTGGCTGCTCTCACTGGTGGGTAAGCTGAATTGGAAATGGAGCACCTGCCCACCCCCACTTGCACCCCATCACTTTCACTCCAGGAAGTGGAGCTGGTTCCTCTTCCTCCTGGAGCTGACACAGACCGAGTGGAAGAGAGGCTCCACTATCCAAGCCAGAGGCGTTCCACGTGAATGCTTACAAAGAGACTAAGAAGAAAAATTTCCTTTTCCAGTAGTTGAGACTGAAATTTCCCGAGGGAACAGTGGCCATGGGTCTACGCATCTGAAGGATTTTGAAGGCAGAGGCTGCAAGAGAACAGAAAACTAAGGGAACAGAGGATGTGTGGATGAAGAGATTAATTGATCAGTCAGTTTGGACTCTGAAAACCCATATGGTAGCCATGGTGAGGTTCCACTCTTGACTCAATCCTAGGGGAAGTGATCAGTTTAGGACGCAGGTGGATACTGCACCAGAGTTCAAAACTATCTCAGATGGATCCAATATGTGCCCCAACTGCACGAAGGTTTTCTTTTTTTGGCCTCCTGAGATCACCATATCTTTATTATCCAAATAAAAGAATTCCAATTTCATGTCTTTGGGTTCCCCACAAGCAGAAAATCAGGTAATCACCTGACACTGCCTGTACCCAAGGAACAGAATCTTTAATATACAGAGCAGTTTGACTCTCATTACTTGCACACACTAGTCTGTGAGTACCATCTTTACATAGCCCAAAGGCCCACTGAATTGCTTCCCCAAAGGCAAGAGAAATTCTCTCTAGAGCTATAAAATGCAGCTTGTAAAATTATAATATTTTTGGAATCCATGTCTGCCACTCAAAAACTATTTTTAAATGATTGAGGTTTTCCTGGTTTCTTGTTCAAAGCTTATAACCAGGATCTTCTCTCATTTAGAATATTTTTCTTTAAAATTTGATAGGCTTTTTATTATCGACAATGTCCTTGAATAGGAAAATATAATTTTCATGTATAACACAAATTCCCCAGATGAGAAGGAAAAGTATGTCAACCCAGAGGCTCAAGCTGGGCTTTTAATTCTGCTGCTAACCCAGTGGGATCAGCAAACCTGCCCTCTCCTGTACATGGGATGTGAGCATTTGTTGGGTTGTTCTAACAAAGACCAAAGCTGCCATACTTACCCTTGATTGAGAACTGTATTTTTTTACAAGGAGGGTATTGTTTCAGGTTGGTATGGAACTTCACAAGGGTTAAATATGAAGTGGTGCAAGAATAAGGAAAGGCCTGTGAATTCAGGTGACTGGAGGGTTGAGACACACTAGAGAGAGATTCAATTCATAACCTCTGAGGCCTGTCATTATTAGCCTCTGTGTGTGTGTGTGTGTGTGTGTGTGTGTGTGTGTGTTTTCCTTCAAAACTAGAACATTAATCTTTGGTCATGTTCTGGAACTCAAAGAAATATTATGAGCAATGAATACAGTATGAATTTTATCAAAGAAATGTAGTCTATCTACATGGAACATATACATGTATGTGGGGCACATATACAAAATAATTCAGTTTTGTTGGAGCCAATTATGGAAAGCATAATTAAAGAGAGATTTAAAGCTTGAAATTCTGGCTACATTGGGGATAGACTATTTGAATTAGGCCATGAAACTCTATTTCTGACACATTAAGCAAACCGGTTAAGTAACAATTGGCCCACACAGGGCCACGTCTACATTAATAATAAATTTTTCTTTGTGAATTAATCATTTGCCAAATTACTGAGTTTTTCATTCAAGTAATAATCCCCATTTACCTACTCACACAGCCACAAGCTATAAGCAAAATGAAGGGCTCGTTATCTGTGGAAGGAAAAGATATTGTTAAAAATCTCAAACAAAAATCCCCCCAAATTTTCATTTAGACCTGACAATGAAGTTGTGTTAATGAGGTTAACTTTAATATATGCTAATTTTTATACGAAGTAAAAATATTGATAATAGCAATATTAATTTTTTCCCACAACATCAAAGGGTAGAGAATAGAATTTATATTTAATCATTCCTTGCCAGGCTTAAGAACCTAATACAAAGAATAATAACAGTAGTAATGGGGAAAATAAAAGCAAAAAGCATTAATAACTACCATTCTGGATCCATTGTAGATGACATGTTTTCCACAGTTGCAAGTAACAATGAGTTTTCTGAATGTAAAACTTGTTAGAAATAAAAAGTATGGGTTTGCCAAAAAAAAAAAGACAAAACTCTGCTATTAGGGATGTTCCTACCATCAAAAACAGTCAGAATGAGCTGTGTACTGAACCAACGTGGTCAGAAAACTGGGGATAACACTGAAGGGAAAAAGTTTTTGCAAAGCTCGGCTTGCAGCCTGAGAAGAGTAATTAGGATGGTGACAAAAACAAAGCAAAAGGAAAGAAAATTAAAAAACCCACCTCACTGGTGTTTCACATGAATTAGCTCATTTAGTCTTCACAACAATTTTATGATGTAAATGCAATTATCATCTCTATGTTACAAAGGAGGAAATCAAGCCTTGACGAGTTTAAGCGCTTGCTAAGGTCATACAGTTTATGTGCGATAAAGTCTCCCCAACTCCAGAACTGCACTGGAGAGTCATACAACTCCCTTTATCACTCAAACTTACCTTTTTATCTTCATTTCCAAGCCGCCTCCTTTGCCTGGTCCTCAAATCTCTAATTCTCAATCTCTCTCTCTCTCTCTGTCGTCCTCTCTCATACACACATTTGGCATCTGATCATCCCTCTGTCTTTTTCCCTACTAAAACTGGGCCTTTAAAAAAATAAAAATAAATAAATAAAACTGGGCCTTTGTCAGCAGGCAAGTGGCCCTGATGTTCCATCAAAAAAGACACTGGGGAAATCCGGCATTAAAATGGAACATTTGGTCCTTAACCCCTGTCCATCTACATACACTTGTGATACCAACTAATGTCGTAACATAACCAGCCCTTGCCAGATCTTCTCTACTGCTTAAGGGTTAGCCAGCTAGCCAATTTCCCTGCCCGTTTCTTTGGAAACGAAGAAGAAAACAATTGTGTCATGAGCATGAACAGACGTAAATAAGTGGGTGGAAGCCATTCTGAGCAGTAGAATTCCAGTTTGTCAAAACCACAGAAGTGACTCTCAAAACACCACTTTGAAGCAGCCTAGATTAGGGGCTACGTAGCTCCATATGTTACTCATCATCAGAGGCAACCTCCAAATTCTCTTTCTTGGCTACCATTCAAAAGTCAGGTGCTTAGACTCTTGATGAATGTGCAAAAGTCTAAGCAGTGAGGATAAGAGTCTCAGCAATGATAAGAAGAGAGAGCTTTACCACAGCTGGGAGGCATCCTGATTCAAAGTGTTAAGGAAGAATGCTTAGTCCCCACTCCTGATATTCCATGTGGAAGGAGCTCCTATACAGTAGCACTCTTGCCATCGCTCTACCACCTTACACACTTCTTTCCAGAAGACTGGTGAATTTGGGAACAGGAACTAGGCCTGCACAATGCATTAATCAAGGATCTCCAGAGAGACAGAATCAACAGGAATATCATATGCATATATAGATATGTATGAGGGGATCGATTAGGGGAATTGGTTCACGTGATTATGGAGGCTGAGAAATCCCACAATAGGCTGCCTGCAAGCTGCCTTAGTCCAAAGACCTCAGAACCAAGAAAGTTGATGGTACAATTTCTAGTTGGAGGTGGAAGGCCTGAGAAGCCTGGGTTGGGGAGGGGAGATAGGAGAGGAAGAGCTGGTGCAAGTCCCAGAGTCCAAATGCCAGAGAGCCTGAAGTTCTGATGTCTAGGGGTAGGAGAAGAGGGTGTTCCAGCTCTAGAGAGAGTGAATTCACTTTTCCTCTCTGCCTTTTTGTTCTATCTGGGCCCTCAGCCAATTGGATGGAGCCTTCTCACATTGAAGACAGATCTTTTTTACTCAGTCCACTGATTCAAATGCCAGTCTCTTCTGGAAATACCCTCCCAGATATACCTAGAAATAGTGCTTCACCAGTTATGTGGGTATCCCTTAATCTAGTCCACTTGACAACCCAAATTAACCGTCACACGTAACTCTTCTTTTCTTTGGTTGTGCATAAAGCATGTACTCTCAGTCTTTTGGCACACTAGTGGGACTCTGTACTTTGAGGGGGAGGCTGTGACTGGATGTTGTCTGTCTAATTCTGTGATGCAATGTTAGGAAACTTGTAGCCATGCACCTAAGCTACATTCTCCAGCTGTTCTATCAGTAAACAGTAGCAGTTTGCTCTCCACTGCCTACTTTATCTCAATATGTTCAAGACTTGGTTCAGGGGTATAATTTTTTTAGCACTCTAATGATCTGGCAGAAATAATGTAGCATTCCTATTATAACATGTTTTTTTAGCTGTAAGACAAATAAGATGCAGTCACTCCTCTCAAAGATCTCACATGCAATGGGGAGAAACAGAGAAATGTTATTCAGGGTGGTGAAATTCTAAGAGGTGGAGCACAAGATTCATGGGGGGCATCAAGGAAGGAATAGTTGATTCAGCCCAGGGACCACAGGTTTATAAAGATGGTGATACATGGACTGACACTTAAAGGATGAGTAGATATTTGCCAAGAAAATGGAGGAAATACGCGGCAGACATCGGAACGCTGGGTCCAGCGTCCAAGGTAGAGCTGGGGAGGAGTGAGCAGGGCATGTGGAGAAGAGTTTGGTAAGGATTAGAAGCAACTGGGATGCTTGTTTAAAACACAGATTACCAGGCCCATAAATTTGTTGATTCGGAATCTCTGGATTAGCCTGGGAATCTGTATTTTTAATTAGGAATTTTTGATCACAAAAATTTGGGAAACACTGCCTAAATTTGGGGAGCCATTAAAGAGCTTCAAGAAGTGGAGGAATCTGACCAGAACAGAATTTTTAACATTTGGCAGAGTTGAGCCTGAAGGCAAGGAGATCACTATACAGTTTAAGCAAGAGTTATGATGGTCCAAAATATGCCGCTGACAATTGGTATGAAGTTCAGGGACTAAATTTAAGAGATATATAAGATTTAGGATGGGAAAGACTGATTGCATGTTGACAGTGAGGGAGGAAGAGAACTAAATGGCTCCCATGTTTCTGACTGAGGGCACTGGGCAGATGGGTTGTTATCAGAAAAGAGAATACAATCAAGGTAGGTTTTGAGAGATCTCTTTAACTAATGAGCAATTCTCCCTCCTCAAAGAATTTCCCACTCTCAAAAAGAAGAGTCCACAATAGTCTTTGTATGATGTGCATCAGTATCTGGTCATAGATTATTGGCCTAGGATGAACATTTAAACACACTGTGCTAATTAAATGTTATCTTCTGGGAATTTGTGATTGGACCAAGAGAAAGCCAGTTTTTAAATGTGGCTGGAATTTTAACCACCTGTGCAGTGGGCAGTCATATCCCACCATGGGATGGGGAAGCAGTGAGAAGACAATAAGAACAGAGGAAGAGAGAGAGAGACTAATGATGCAAGCATACTCCAAAAGAAGATGCAGAGACTAAGATACAGGGAAAAAGATAACAAATGGAGTTTGGGATATATGGAGATTTGAAGTATCCATGGAACACCCAAGTAGAAACATCTAGTAGGCTCCTTGCTATATGGGTATGGTACACAAAAAAAGGGGAATGGCTAGGATGAAACATTAGCCTGTGTTTGGCATACAGGTGGAAGTTGAATGAGAATGGCTACAGTCACCTAGATTGAGCTTAAGAAAAGGAAATCGCTTATATTTGGCTATCTAGGTACTAAAATGATTCTGATTCTGGAGGAAAGTTAAAGACTTGTTATTTCCAAGGGTCTAAAAATGATCCTTTGGGTGTTGTGGCTAAAAACAGAACATTCTCTAACTCTTGGAATTATTAAATATGATTAAGGCCTATAAAGATAATTAATCTAATAATACTATAAGTAATGAGTAATGACAGACATTAATAAAGAGAAAATCTCTACATGCAAATCGGACATAGTATTTATTCCAGAGGAGTAAAAATATTCATGCTCAATGTCTCCCATTTCCTCTCAGGAAAGACCAACTACTCAGTAGACAACTTTGATGACTCTATTTGCACTTACTTTAAAGAATGCAGAATTTCAGGATGTAATATTAATATCACTGACTTTGCTAAAGAAATTGGCAATGATTTCATAGTTTAGCTACAAATGAGGACCGGAATGCCTCATTGAGTCAAAAACTTTACCACAGCTCCCAAATGAGCAGTGGCCCTGGGATTTTGTCTGGGATGATTTCCAAACATGTGTTAAGTGTTATTCGTTATGGAATTTTGTGTAATAAAGTTTTTTTTATTACATGATCACTAGGACATTTGTCAATTATGATGGTTTCTTGGACCATACTTGCTCCATCCTTTTCCTCTTAAAGTCACACATTCCTTTAAAAATGTTTTAAAGTTTAGGTCCTGAAATTGATGCCATTTTCAGCATGCCATCCCCTTGCTCCCAAATCCATAGTCAGTGACATAAAAAAAGGATGGGAAGGAAACATACTGTTTTTTCCAAATTTTCTTTGAGCATGGAATTTATGAGAAAAATGTAATTTGAAACAGCATAAAAAAAAAGCATCTTGAGTCTGTACCTTTTTAGCAATGACTATATATTAAATTTTCAAGCCACACTTGAAGACAGTTAAGTTTTTGTAGGTATTATTTGCAATTTTCTCCTGTATATTCAGGTATTTGGTAATTATAGTTCTAGTTTCACCTGCAAGCATACAGTCTAGTCAGTGTTGCTTCCCCTGAAAAAGGAAATACACTTTTAAAAAAATTTTAAATTTTTTTTTTATTTCAAAATATTAAGGGGCTATGAATATTTTAGGTTACGTGGATCATTTTTGTAATGCTTGAGTCCTGGCTGTAAGTGTGCCCATAACCCAAACAGTGTTCACTGTACCCAGTAGGTAGGTTTTTACTACTTACTCCCTTCCTCCCTGCCCCCAGTTGATTTCCACTGAGTTTTACTTACATGTGTGCTCATCGGTTAGTTCCAATTTAATAGTGAGTACATGTGGTGTTTGTTTTTCCATTCTTGAGATATTATACCTTAGGAGAATGGTCTCCAGTTTCATCCACATTGTTGAAAAGGTATTAATTCACCTTTTTTATGGCTAAGTAGTACTTCATGGTATACATATACCACATTTTATTTATTAATCCACTCATGAACTGATGGGCACTTGAGTTAATTCCACATCTTGCAATTGTGAATTGTGCTGCAATAAAGATTCAAGTGCAGGTGCCTTGTTGATGAGTAACTCTAGAGGAAAATATAGGAAAAACTTTTCTAGATATTGGCCTAGGCAAAGAATTTATGACTAAGACCCCAATGGCAATCATGGCAACAACAAAAATAAATGGGATTTGATTAAACTAAAAAGCTCTGCAGAGCTGAGGAAACAATCAACAGAGCAAACAGAAAACCTACAGAATCGGAGAAAATATTCACAAGCTACACATCCAATAAAGGGCTAATATCAAGAATTTACAAAGAACTCAAGCAAATCAGCAAGAAAAAAACAACTATATTAAAAAGTGGGCAAAAGACATGAACAGAATCTTCTCAAAAGAAGACACAAATGGCCAATAAACACATGAAAAAATGCTCAATGTCACTAATCATCAGGGAAATGCAAATTAAAACCACAATGGGATTATCACCTTAACCCAGTTGGAATGGCTTTTATTAAAAAGTCCAAAAACAATAGGTGCTGTTGTAGATGCAGAGAGAAAGGAACACTATACACTGTTGGTGGCACTACAAACACTACAACTCCTATGGAAAAACAGTATCAAGATACCTCAAAGAACTAAAAGTAAACCTACCATTCGATCCACCAATCCCACTATTGAGTATCTACCCAAAGGAAATACATTTTTAATGAGTGTTTGTTAAATTACAAGAAAGGGATAGATTTAAGTGTTCAGCCTAAGGTAGTTTTCCCAAACTGTGTTCTACAGATCACTAACATTCCACAAATTCTCAATAGCTACTTCGAATACAAAAGAGCCTTGATTAGGTCCTGGGCTGGGAAATAAAAAGTTATAAAAGAAATTATATGAGACAATTGGGAAAAAATAAATATAGACTACGCTAGGGTTTGAGTGTGTCCCCCAGAATTCATGTGTTGGAAATTTGGTCCCTGGTATGGCTATGTTATCAGGTAGCCTTTAAGAGATGATTAAGTCATTAAGAGGGATTCTTGCCAGACAGGGTTAATTCTCACAGGAGTGAGTGAGTTCTCGCTCTTGTGGGACTGGATTAGTTACTCAGAAAGGGTTGTTAGAAAGCAAGGCCGCCCCTGGGTTTTGCTCCTTTAATGGGCACTCACTTCTCCCTCTGCTGCATGTTATGACGCAGCACAAGGCCTTCACCAGGTGTGATGCTGGCCCCACAATCTTGACGTTCTCAGCTTCCAAAACCAAGAGCTAAACAAAACTCTGTTCTTTATAAATCACCCAGTCTCGGGTATTCAGTCACAGCAACAAAAATGGATTAAGACTGTGTATCAGATGTTTCTGTATCAACATTAAATTACGAGGGTGTGATAAAGGTGTCATGGTTATGGAGGATAATTTTATTCTTAGGCAAGTCATGCTGAAGTAATTAGGGGTCAAGTGTCATGGTATTTGCAACTTTTAAATGGTTCTCAAAAAACAGTTACGTTTATGTATAAAAAGAGGGAGAGAGCAAGACATGAAATCAAATGTGAAAAATGTCGACAACAGGGGAAGGGTATATTGGCATCAACCTGTAACCAGCTCTTCCACAGGTTTAAATAGACTCCTGACTTCTCTGAGAAAATTGGGAAAAAGTATGCAGCACATCCAAACCTATTTAACGACGGAGTATTTCCAACTTATCTTGCCCCTCAAAGCTACTCTTAACATCACACAATATGCTAATATTCCAAGGATATAGTTTGGGAAATTCTGAACTAAATAATGAACGCTTCTCCTCTAATTTCAGCTTGTTCAGTTACTTATTATTTAATGAAACTTTGGCTTTCATTCTTACTTTAAAGATGAGCCTTTACAGGCTTGATCCTTTCTCCTGGAACATTTTATTTAAATATGTTTTAACATACAGTTACATATATGGTTTATATTTTTTAAACAAAAATTAGCATACTGGCATATTAGCTTCCCAAGTGGCTCTCTACTGCCAACCGTACAAAACTGAGACACTATGGGCCATCCCACTCAGGGGACCAAATGCAACCTTTACAAAGTGCTCGTTTCCACCTAAAATGCAGTTCTCTTTGAGAGCTTTATCTTCAAAAAGCTATTCCAAAATCTCAACTTAATTTTCCTTAGTCTATCACTAATCCCTCTTTAAAGGACTGTCTTAAAAATGTAAATGTTCTAATTATATAGCAGTAATCTTTTGCTACTGGTCTCATGAATGTTTTCCAAAAGAAACATCAATGTCTCATTGCTTTGCCAATTAATCGTAACTGCACAGGCTGTTCAGAGATCCTCTTGCCAGGTCTTCACAACTCTGGAAGACATTTAATTTAGCTGGTATTTAAATATGCAGCCTTCAATCATCCACTTTTGTTTGAATGAATCTGAGCATTATTTTTATGTCATATGTAAATGAAGATGTTGAAAAATACATATGGATGTTATATATTATAATTTATAATATATATATGCAGGTGACATTATACACTCCATGAAAAACAGGCTTTTGGAAATGTTTACATAGATGTGTTGCAATTCCTTCATGTTCCAACCTCTAAGTCAAGAATTCTTGTTAAAAACTGTAGACTAGTGAAGAGAACTACAAGTCACAATGTAACACCTCATGTTTTTAAATTAGAAATATACTCCATGCTTAGAAGAGACTCTTAAGGACTTTGGTTGTTCAGATGCACAATTTTATCAGAAAGAAATGAAAAATCCCAATTCCAATTTTATCTAACAGAAGGAAATGAAAAATCCAAATTCGTTGACTTTAAGACTATGCAAACTCTTTCACAAAAATAATTTGCTGTATTTTAAAATCCAAAGTCTACCTTTCCAAATTTTTTTGTAACTTAATTGCCAATATTGTTATTAATATTATTCATGCATCAATAGATTACAATTTATAACTGTTTCCTTTTTCTTTATAGTTAATTGAATAGAAATTACTGAACTGCCATTCTGTGAAATACTGGAGTCATCCATATTCAACTGGCTGCCAGATTCTATGAATTCATTTTCAACTCCACAAACACTTATTGAGCAATTACTATAGTCCAGGCATGGTGCTAAGTGCTAGGAATACAGATCTGAATATGGTGATCCACTAACCTAAGGACTGTACTTGGGGCAAAACAAAATGGTAAATCTAACCATATAAATGCCAAGTACAGAGTTGGTACAGAGGTACTAATAATTTTGGAGGGATAGAGGGAGTACAGGGACAATAACTAGAGAAAATGACAATTGAGCTGGTTTAAAAGATAAACAGATTTCATCACATAAGTAACGGAGGCAGGGAATTGAATGCCATTTTGATAAGAGGCTCAGACATAGGAAAAAGCATGGAATTTACAAAAATATGGGTAGAAACAGCTGAAGCATGAAGTATAAATGGGGGAAGAGGAGATGGCAGGACTGATAAGTGGAGTCAGACTATGAGTCTTAAATGCCAATTTTAGGGGATTAATGGGCAGGATAGGAAACAAAATAAATCTTAAAGCAGGGGGTAGCATGACCACACTTATTTTTAAGAATGAAAACTGCCAGCAGTGTGAAGAGATTAGAGGAAAGGAAACTGGAAATGGGGATCTTTTGAGAAGCTCTAGTAAGGAGACATCAAGGCCTAAACTAAGCAGTACCAGAGGAAATCAAACAGGGAAGCAGGATCTCAGAGGAATCATTGGCTTGAATAGAAGGCAATCTA
Organism: Propithecus coquereli; assembly: GCF_000956105.1. Classification (NCBI taxonomy): domain Eukaryota; kingdom Metazoa; phylum Chordata; class Mammalia; order Primates; family Indriidae; genus Propithecus; species Propithecus coquereli. Next base: position 3,575,520 of record NW_012138303.1, read on the forward strand.
GCATAGTGATATTGAGCACAACTTTAGAGCTAGACATTCATCTGCCTGTGTAAAACCTAGGAAGTAAGCTAATCTAAATATCCATTTCCCCAACCAATAAATGGAGAGAATACTAGTACCTTCCTCATAGGCCTGTTGTATGGATTTAGTTGGGGGGGGGGCAGTAATGCACAAAAAGCATTCAGCACAATGCTTAGTGCAAAATAATACTCGGTTAGTTCTATTATTACCCCAACTATCAGGGAGAAGAGATGGAGAATGATTGCCAAGCAGCTCTTGAATTGGGCCTACTTCTGCTTTTCAATCCCACAACCGGTACCCTGGTTTACACTAGTGAGTGGCTCTCAAAATGTGGTCCCCAGACTAGCAGCAGCAGCAGCCTTCTGTAAACTTATTAGAAATGCAAATTTCTAATAAAACCCCATGAAGAACCACCCCCAGAAACTCTAGCGGTGGGGCCAACAATCTATTCTAACAAGCCCTCCCAGGTAATTCTGTTATATGCTGAAGTGTCACAATTGCTGATTTAAACATTCATTATCTCTAAACTGAGCTATTACATCAGACTCCTAGGGTGTCCCTCCTAACAAACAACTTTCCCTTAAATTTATCATCCAGATCAGTCATTGATTTCCTAAAAAAAAATGCTAATGTCACTCCTACACAGACCAGTAGTACATGAATATCACCTCTAAGTTTTACGAAATGTTGGACAAGTTGACTTAACCTACTCGGGCCTTCATTCCCATATGTAATAAGAGAACATCAAATATAATATGAACTAAAATGGCACTGCTTCATAATTGATAGTGGTTTATTTTTACTATTGCACTTATTATTTCATTTGATCCTCATAACATAAAAATACAACTAATGTCAAAATTAAGACCCTGGATTAAAGCTATCTGACTTGATAATAGAGCCAAAATTAGAACACAAATCTCCTAACTCTGAATGCTGGTTCTTTTCATTGAACCAGGCTGTTGCCACACTATTAATATCAGGAACATTTTTTCAAAATACAAAATTACATTTCGGTATTGTCAATTTGATACACTATTTCCCAAAATGAAAATTCATACTCTTTAGAAACAGATGGTTGAAGTTATATGGAAATTTTTTCAATAGTAGTTTTTAGCAAAAATTAAATCATGAAACAAATACATTTACCTGTTATCTGCGTATTTATCCTGAATGTGGAAATAGTTGAAATAAAAAAGCAGTTTCTTTATTTTTAAGCTTTATTTTATCACTCTTATCAAACACACATCAGAAAGCATATCAACAGTGCATCTTATGGTAAGTCAGTTTACACCAAAACTGAACAAGGCAATTGTGTTTACAGAAAAAGTTTTCAGCAAAAAAGTATGCAATACAGTCAATTGAAACATCATGTTCATACTTTTTAGGTATATAGGAAATTGGAAAATAAAAGTCCTTTGCTACTCAGCAAGAAAAAACAAGTTTAAAAGACTAGAATGGAAATCAAAAATTTAGGGATTTCAGAAAAGAACTTCCTGGTACTGACACACATCTACATTTATAGTCCCACTTAGTTAATTTTTTTTTTTTTTAAAAAAAACCTCACAAACAATAAGGCATCACAAAGAACAGAGAACCATAGTGCCAAGAAATACCAAGACCAATATGCTATTGAAACAACTGGTAGAAATGTTATAGACAACTATTCACTATGTATTGTAATATTTTTATAGTTCTGAGGTGAAGGTAAACCAACAGGAGAGAATACTCCTTATAACTGGCTTTGGTTTAAGTGATCTTTCACATTTTTTCTAACCATACCTTCTTATCAAAAACATAGTAATTACATGTTATTGAGGGAACATAGTACTAGGTTTTAATATTCACAAGCAACCACTCCAGTGCTGACACAGGACACCATAAACTTAAAATTTATTGATCATAACTGGATTTCTAGGAGTGATCCAAAGATAGCAAAGATGGAGCCCTTTTTGGGAAAAATAAAATCCCTTGTATCCCAGATTTGACACTGTTAAGAAGCTATAATTAGGAATGTTAAATTATTTAAGATTTTTCAAAAGAAAATTTAAGAATGAAAGAGTAAATCCTTCTGGAAAAGATAGGACAGCTTTACACTCTGCAAAGTAAATATTCTACAGAGGTTCAGCTTAACTTTTTTCTTATTTTAATAAATAAACACTACTTAGCTCCATAAGGTGCTGTAACTTTGCAGCTAGTGCATACTAATGCCACCCATGCACCCAATGTGCAAAGGGAAACATGGAGATGGCTAATCCCCAATTTCTTTCTGATCCTTAATTTGCATGAGTGGTAATGTCCACTAAATACAAAAAAGCTGGAGTACAAATATTTATTTTTTAAAATTAGGCCAAACTGAATATGGATATTTAATCTGGTTTCACAAACTCTTACAATAATTTTCTGGGGAAAGAATAATGAGGAATGTGTAGAAAAGGCAATGTTTCTATGGTACAGGTACCAAACCTAGATTTTTAAAATAAATATCATTTTTAGATCATTAACTATATGGAACATTACTAATACCAGTAAGGGAGCCATTTTCTTCACCTCATCTCTCTTTTTATTACTTATCTTTCTCCTCCTTACTCTTAAATTCAGCAGTCTTCTGACAACCCATGCTAGTAAAATAATATAGCTATACATAATTCAAATAACTGAAGAGATTTTGAGTCCATATATGCATGATTTTAGAATACCTCATCACATTTGCTTTTATATACTCATTGTCCTGATAATCATGAATATTATTAAGAGGAGAAAGCAGGGAAAGGTAATTCCAACCTGGGATGAAAAAGTGATTACAAATAATTCTCTTGCTGAGTGAGAGTCAACAGCTTATAGCAGCAAGTAGCTCTGATTTTTATATAAGGGTTCCCCCCACCCCCAAAAAGAAAAATGAACAATTCTAGTTGGTTTTTCTTTCCAGAATGTGACTTATTATACAATGTAGTACAAAATAAGCTCTCTTCTTATGCAAGAATTAATGATCATATAAGGCAAATAAGAATGCTTTTCTTTGCCTTTAAATTAAAATACTATGAAACTAGGTCACAAAATAAACATGGCCTTCAGAAGACCCATTAGTTTTTTTCAGGTTACTGTGATAGCTACCCAATTTAATGGGAAATAAAACCCAGGCAATCACTTGATTAGTTTCCCATGAATTCTAGCATTTATGGTACAACCACCACAACTGTCTTGATTATGACAACTTTCTGAAAGGCGCAAATAAAGCAAACTTAAAGCATTAATCCTCATAAGTAGTACAAGGAACATCAAAAGTGCTGAGCTGTAGGAAAATGAATAAAAATTTCATGAGGAGGACAAAGTTTGTATAAACTATGTATCTTACATCCTGAAGATCACCTTAATGACCACCTATAAAATATAAAATTTCCTAAACACTCTCTGGTTTATAGATATTTCTTTTACAGCCAATTTCTCCTATAAAATTACAGCAAAAATAGTTAAAATTATTTACCTTCTTCTTAAATATCCAACTTGCAAACTGCATGCCACTATGTGAATCTACTGGTCATCATACAATTTAAAAAATAGTGAAAAACATCTGGGGGAAGTGGCTAGTATAAGAAACATGATATATCCTGCGGTATCAGGTAGAGAAGCAGTCAACTAAAACAAAACAAAGCAAACAAAATCTTTAAAATTCTGGGTATTCTAAAAACTAAAATATCCATATTTCTCTATGATTAAGAATGGAACTTATCTAAATATGCTACAAGAGGCTCAGATGAGCTCCATATGATGGAGACAACATTTTTATATTCATTGCAGAAGCTAGTAAGTGATACTAACTTGAAAGATTACCATCTCAAAATAAAGGTGATTTATTGAGCACCTTAAGAAGAAATGGGAATTCTTTTGAGCTAATTGTAAGCAAGGACTGGTCTGTATGTGACCGTAATTGACAATAAATAAATAAATAATATCAGAGAGCTAGAGTAGTAAGATTTGAGGAAGGAACCTGATATTAAAAATGAAACTTAGATGCAAGGAAGAATTAAATTCTGCCAGATAACTCTGGCTTTTCCATCATATGTAATATCAGAATAAAATCAAATATGGATAGTTTTACACATACCAAAAAAAGGTAAACCAAGGAAATTTTGGACTTTTATACTATGTGACGCAATCCAAAAGTTATTCCAAGAGAAAGGCAGAGGTGCAATTAATTAGCGTCATCTGGGAAGCTTTCACCCAAATGAATTTTAATATTTCCAGGAAACACAAGGCACTTGCTTAAATCTTTAACTATCTATACATCTGTTAGACTAAAAGTCATGATGTGATTCCATCTGTACCCTAATCTGAATAAAGCCACCTAGCATGTACCCTTGCATAAGAGTTTAGGTAAACACATGGATACTGAGTGTCTCCCCCACTCCCTCACCCAGTAACTATGTTATTATAGTTACTATCAGTTACAATGGTGCTGATTTTTATTAAATTAACTATAAAAAACAAAATGTCATGCTGCCAAATGTAGCTGATAGTAGAAATTATGTAAAACAGGCCTAATTTAATAAAGTCAGAAAATAAGACCTAAGAAAATGATGCCAAAATGTTAGTTACCTGCATTTGATGAATGAACTAACCATGAAACAGCATCTCGTAAGTGCTCTAACTCTACATTTAATCTATTCCAGAAAAGTAACTGATGCCCTTACCAGGGTGAAAGTCCAGTGTAATAAGACAGAAAAAAGGCTTATGCCCATAGTTTCTCTTCGGCTTCCCCTACATGGCAGCACTGTTTCTGGCAGCATTCCTTATAATAAATTTGCTCAAAAGTTAAAATATAAGTAACATGAATCTAGAAGGCAAGTTAAATAAGAATTCAGAGATTTTCTTTTAAAGGTTAATTTAACATATCTCAGCACTCTTTAGCAGCTGGAGTACCAAAAAGAAGGCAATATTTTCTCTCAATGCAAACAAAGAGAAGGATGAATAAAACTATATTTATGGTTTTTGTTCTAAGAGCAGCTATAGTTTTGGCTCAAGGCATAGCAGAAAGGGAATTTCTCTAAAAAGAGTTGCTATATTGATGGCCAAAAAACAAGGAAGACATCCAGTGGTAATAAATGCAGATCTCTTATTGCAAGAGGATAATTTTTTTTTAATTCCTTTAAAAGGCAGTCAATACTTACTTCTAGCTAGTGCTATCTCTTACTGAGGTGTCCAACTCTACTTGTTCTCCTCTAAATACAGCATTACAGTTTTAATAGTGGCTAGCTAGCCACCTTCTCCAAATATGTTTCTAAAGAATCAAAAATTTCCTGTAGAATAATCACTCTCTATGCCTTTTGGGAGGCAAATTGTGCCACAGCAATACCACAGAACAATAAAGAAGTAATTGGGGAAGGTGAGAGGCAAGGAAGCACAGGTATTAATTTAATAAAAGAAAAACTACCTGAGATAAAATCTGCCCAAAGGAGTAGGGGTTAAATTACATGAACCTCTGCCTCATTACCCTGCCTCTCAAAAAGAAAATTTGGAGATTTTCAATAATTCTATGGAATCAAAATCCCTGTGCGTATATTTCATCTTAAAAGAATCATGAAAATTGCATCTTCTGATAATATTTGGTTCCGGTTTAAGAAAGATGTTAAGATTAAACTTCTGATACTGTCAGAGGAAGGAGGGAGAGTCTGCTAACATCATCTTTGGTAGAATGGGCTAAAAGTTATAAAATGACAATTTAAATCATAGGAGGCATCTTTTTTTAATTCTGTGGCTTTAACATGAAGTATTTAATTCAATCCATGGTTAATTCAAGGCTCATCAATTATTGCCTCAGCTCCCTTAAAATCTAGTTAGTATCTTCTGTAAAAATATGCTACAGTGTTAAACACTAAACATACGCATGACTACACCAGCAATAAGATGACGATCAAAGAATGCTGTTAACTTCAGCATTAAGATGTTAGCAGCACACTGCATGACTAAGCTCAAAAGCCTACCTGCAGTTGATTTGTAAGGATTTCTCTTTTCAGGGAGGGGGATGAGAAAGTTACATGTGCTAACCTAGAATACTTGCCCTTAAAAGGAACTCACTAGTATTCTGTATTCATCAGTATATATGTAAAAACCTGATGTTTCTAATCACCACAAAAGGTGCTACTCATACAAACATTTATGATTTAGGAGAGCTTAGGTCTTTACAATACTGGTTCTATTCTCCTGAATTTTGACTTGCAAACGAACTAGCTAATCAACCTCTGAAAGGGCCAAAATAAAACATAATAGTTATTCCTTCTAAGGGCACGTATTGGGGACCATGCTGCAAGACCCTTTGGTAATTCATAAATCAGCCTCCTCCTACCAAATTTGGCTTCATAATAAATATTAAAAGAGAGTCTTCAATAACTTGGTAACTGTAAATAACTAAAATGTCAGTGACTGAATAGAGAAAATAATTCATTCTCTGAAATGTAAATTCTAATTGGACTCTCAGTAATCTGCATGGCACATATAAGGAGAGATTATATGAGGAGGCTTAAAGCAGGGAAAGATATAAAAGACTTTTTCCTTAGGAAAAAATTAATAAATAAAAATTTCATTCAGGTAAGGAAAACAGGCAAAAAATTCATAACCTGTATACAACTTGCTTTGTTTTATATAATCAGTGCTTTATAAAGGTTTTCTAATTTTTATACCTTTAAAGACAATCTACCATAAAGTGAGAAGAATCCATAATTATAACTCTTAAAACCATGTAATCAACCTGGGTCCACGTACTCATGTATACTGGCATCCTCTTCTCAGGGACACATTAGATTGCTATAACTCCTTTTAAGAATTCTTCTGAGCTTTTCTTCCTTTCTACTTCTACATTATTGTATCTATACCTTTCTTAATTTCCTTGCAGTCAAAAGCCAGACTACCTGGGATGCTGTTCCTCTAGCTTTTCTTCAGCTACAGGTAGAGGCAGAGAATGACGGAAGGGGGAGGGGACAATGAGAGAGACAGAAAGGAAGAAAAAAGAATCCTTGATTATTTACCCTCTCTTTGACTATTTTTCTTTTCCCTTCACTGTATATTTAATTCTTTCTTTTTGACCCACTCCAATCTTCCATCATAGTAGGAAGAGCCACATCTTGAGAAATCTTACAATTATAGGAGATTTAGTACAAAATAGATGAGCCAATACAAGGTCTAAAGTAGACTGAAGGATGGGGTGATTTATAGGTAGCAAAACTTTTTCTTTGTTCCAATCACTTTAAGAGTTTCAATTTAACCCTAAGCTAGACACCAGTTAGCTATGAGCCTCTCAGGAATGAACTGTTTTGTCATTACATTCTATCAGACTGACCAACTCTCAAAACACATACACTAAATCTTACAGATGTGAAACAGGTGGGGAAGAGATGGGTACAGACGGAATTGGCTCACAAGATTCACACTATAAAGTATACTGACCCACATTTTCTCTAATCTTTCACACCTGCACACTCACGCAAGCATACATACTAGACATAAAAATTGTGCAAGATCAAGCATCAGCTTTCTATTTTAAAAGCCTTAATTTAAAAAAAAAAAAAACACATAGATAGGCTCACTGCAGTTTCTTTAAAGGAATATTCAGTACTACAGTACTCCTTTAAAAAGATTCACAACTCAGTGTTCAGAACACAGTAGGTAACTGCTGCTTGACAATTACTTAACATTACTGAGAGCATCCAGTACCAGCTATGGATATCAACAATAAGAACCACCTGACAACATAAAGGAATAATCTCTAAGTGATGTCATCAACCCTAACAAATTTGTTAATAATATTCACTACAACATATTCACCTTTGCTTCATGGTCACATGAAATAATTAATTTCTTTTTAGGTTACATACTAAAGAGCAGTACCTGCTCTACTGCACAAAAAAAGGTTGCCCACATGGATGCTCTAAAACCCCTCAATATATAGCTGAGGGGTCTTGTCCTACTCAGTGCCAAATGTCTGCGATGCAGTCACTGCTTGGGCAATGGCTGCATGTTAGTAGGATTAAATAAATGTAAAAAGTACTCCCTTAAAATGGTAAGGGGGGTACTCCTGCATTCAGATGTGGAATACAGTAACCCAGGAAATGGAAGAGGAGAAACAGGAAATAGTCCTTAGGTTACTGATTAAAGCAAGGTTTGATACAGATATCCCCTCTTGTAGGCACTCAGCGGGTAGAATGTAGCCACAACAAACTTCCCGTCAAACATCCTTCCAGTCAACAATTTCTGAGCAGCTTTGGAATCACCAGCGTTTGCATACTCCACGAAGACCTGAAGGAGGACAGAGAAAACAAAATAATTTCATTTCCACCAAGATTGTATATCACTTGAGGATCTTGTTAGAATGCAGATTTTGCTTCCATAGGTCTAAGGTGTGGCCTAAGTTTCTGCATTTCTAATCAAACTCCCAGGTGATACCAATCTGCTGGTCCATGAACCACAATTTAGAACAGCAAGGTTTAGAATACTTCTTTACAATTCAGTTCAATTCTGAAAAATCTATCAAAGACAAGTTGGGTGAAAGATGTAAAACCTTTTGCCAAGTTCATATAAGAGTGATGAACAGTACTAGACACTTGTCAAAAGTAGGGCTGAACAGCCCAGAGAGCAACTGCATTTCAAGGGTGCCTTGAAGATAATCTGCACTTTTAGAAGTGGAAGAAGAAAAATATATTGTTCAAAAGCTGCTGGAAATTATACCTATTAAAAGATCTGTGGAAACTGTAAGCCATAACTATAGTAAGGAAGAAGTTTAAAACTAGGTAATTTCCTTTTCCAGAGCATCTGAATTCCTACCTGGGGTAGAAATATAATTTACAAATTCTTTTTGTTTTGACCTAAAGCAAAAGTTACAGGAAGGCAAAAGGATTTGAAATGATTGGTTCTCAGCTGCCCCATAAACCAGTGAATGAGATAAAGAACTGCCTCTCCCTCCTTGGTTGTTTGCCTCATTCGTTATGGTAACAGTCTTTGAACTGATGTTCCAGCATCCTGGGACACTCAGAGACTTGCAAGGGGATGTGAGAATAGATCATTTTAGAAAATCAATGTCGAGATCCTCAACTTTCATTTATACCTTTTCCTAAAATCAATCTACTTATAAGTTCAGGCAGATTATCCTTTTTCATATCCTCTTTCACAGGAGCCCTTCTTCCCACTTGACAAAACAAACTTATTTCCATAGGGTATAAAAACTACCAAGGCATGAAAAAAAAGACAATTCCTAATATAGTACCCTATTTCTCATTGAATCCTCCTTCACTGATAAACACAGCCCTACACCCCACCTATGACTGGTCATCCACTGTCTTACGCAAATTTTTCTGTTAAGGATGATGTATGACACGAGACCTAGGATATTTTGGGCCTGTGAGAGGATTTTCCAAATTCATATGTACTGAAAAATGGAGAGGTGGGACTGATTTTGCCTCTTCTACCCCATGATTATTTTCAAGCTACACATAGCTCTTAAAAACAAAGTAGAGATTATCCAATATTAAAAAGTGCACATATATAAAGGTAAGTGGTACTTGTCAGCTATTCTTAAAACCCATCCCTAAAATGTATCATTACCTGGAACTAAAAGTACTTCCAAATGGCCAAAGCAGTATAGCCGGTCAGGCTTTTTAAGTATAACTGCTTGGGAAAAATGCTATTGATAAAATTTTATGTGCTCTCTTTCAGAGTAGGGTACTTCATATAATAAAATCTCTATTATTGAACTATATACTAAAATAAATAATTAGTTAATGCTCATTTTATTTCATCTTAGAAATACTTTATAGCTATTTTTCCAAAACAGTAAAAGTAGATGTTGGCTTTTTCATTCAATACAAAAGGAAAGTTAGAACATGATGTCCAATGAGAATAATGAATCTATTTCTGATTTTTTTACCTGATTAATTAATCCCAAACTTATACACCAAAGTTCAATAAATGAGCAGACATGCATTTAGAGAAGGAATAGCATGCTTTTTATCATACTCCTTGCGTTACAGGTAACCTATAATTTTACACATCACATTATTCCACACTAAATAAGAGCAAATTATTATTATTTTTTTTTTTTTTTTTGAGACAGAGTCTCACTCTGTTGCCCGGGCTAGAGTGCCGTGTCGTCAGCCTAGCTCACAGCAACCTCAAATTGCTGGGCTCAAGCGATCCTCCTGCCTCAGCCTCCTGAGTAGCTGGGACTACAGGCATGCACCACCATGCCCTGCTAATTTTTTCTATATATTTTTAGTTGTCCAGCTAATTTATTTCTATTTTTAGTAGAGACAAGGTCTCGCTCTTGCTCAGGCTGGTCTCGAACTCCTGACCTTGAGCGATCCACCCACCTCGGCCTCCCAGAGTGCTAGGATTACAGGCGTGAGCCACCGCACCTGGCCGAGCTATATTATTTTAATCTTGGACTTTTTTGTAATTGTATGAGATGTATTCATAATGTATTAATGTTTTTCAGTGGTTTTTATGTTTCTTTAAAAAATCATGTTTATTTGAATTGTAAAATTCAAATGAAAACTGGCTTTGTCAACTAGGTAATAGACATTTTCAACAGCTAAATAAATTAAATCTGTGATTCCAAGAGTTTATCAAAAGCTGCTTTCACTCTCTTCTTAAGTATCAGTGAAAACTTCTCAACATAGCAAATTTCCTCTCATTGATAATTTTTATTCACATTATCTTTAAAAGTACATACTTCTCTCCTGAAATTATTTCTCCTGTTTCTCTATTCTGTGTCATCCACTTCATTTTGGCCATTGGGGTAAACATTGAGTCAGATCATGTTAATTCCTGATTCAAAATCTTCCAAAACCTTCTCCTCATTGAGAGTAGAAGTCCTCCTCAAATCTATCAGGCATACCTGCTGTTTCTTTTGTCTAGAATTCTCTGTCTCACTTCCTTTAAACCTTGATTCAAATGTAACCTTCTCAGCATGTCCTTCCCTACTACCATTCTTGAAAGTGCAACTCCCCTTACCCCAGTATTCCTTAAGCCTCTTCCTCAATCTATTTTTCTCCCTAGCACTTATCACCATTTATTTTTTGGTCCGATTTGATCATTGTTTTATGCTAAGTGCCTAGAACATAATAGATGCTCAATAAATATTGGTTAAATGACTAAACAGCATTTAGCATGCTCCTGACACTGAATGAGGTGAATACTATTATTACTAGATTGGCAATAATTTTTCACTAATACTCAAATAAAATTTCTTCAATATTTTTTCAGTTGCCAAGAATTTTCATAATACTAAGTCATAAGATACATAATAATCCACAACCAAAGTCAATTTCACCCCTCAAAGGATATTTGGCAATGTCTACAGACACTTTTGGTTGTCACAATGGGGGTGCGGGGACATCTAGTGGGTAGAGGCCAGGGATGCTGCTAAACATTCTATAATATAATGTACAGAACAGCTTCCCCAACAAAAAATCATCAGGCTCAAATGTCAATGTGTCAAGATTAAAAAACCCAGAGATAAAGTAAAAGAATATCCTGTTTCTCAAAAATAAAAACACTACAGATAAAATAAAGATTTTCTTATACTCTCTGTCATGTAATTTACAGAATTTCTAAAGAAAATGCTGTGATTACAGTTTAGGCCATACATTTTACAAATGGAGGAACTGCAGATCATCACAAAACTAGTGACACCGAGACTGGAACTCAGGATCCAGGATTCTCAGTCCAGCATACTTTCCTTCTTTAAATTACCACTGATAGTTTCTATTACAATGAGAACCTAACCTAACTGATTTTCTCCCTCTACTTAATTAGAACAAAATTGAACCAAAATTTTTCTTTAGCCGAACTTGATATAAATTAGCATGAGTTAGTTGGTGCCACTGTTTACAACGGTTCAAAAGTAGATTAATATTTCTTTAAAAACAAATTTTAAGTGATTAAAAAATATAAACATATTATAGAACTTTTAGAAAAAGTAGAAAGCACAAAATAAAAATCATGCAAAATGCAAAATTCATAATCCTTAGTAAAATTTGTGTATATCTTTCTATAAAACTAAAACATTTAACACAACTTTAATAACCTCTGAATAACTCCACAATTACAAAAATATTCACTTACTTGTCCTCTGCCAGGATTTTCCTTTGGAACAAGTAGAGATACCACTGGTCCATATTTTTGACACTCCTCTTTTACATCTTCTACAACATCTGGGTATTAAAACACATGACAGTAACTGCTTTGATATAATTAACAAGCATTCAATATTTTAAAATTTTAAATCATCAAAGAATTCAGAAATACATATCCTAACTAATAAGGTCATTTTCTGTATCTTCTAAAATTAAACTTTATGAATATAAATTCAAAGCATTTAAAAATTTTCTTTTTATATTTTAAATTTAATGTTCTGAATAGTTGACACATTCAAATAATTCAAAATTTTAAAAAATAAAATTTTCCCCCCACCTTCCCAACGGCCATTCCATTCCCCATTTTGAAGGCAACAAATATTATCAGTTTCTTCTGTATTCTGCCATAATCGTAAGTGTACATAGGCAAATATGATTATGTATGCTGTAAGTAAAAATTTCCAATCTTGTTTCTTTATTAAACAACATATCTTTAAGACCTTTCAATATCATTACATAAAATTTCTTCATTTGTTCTTATGATTGTGAAGTATTTTACTCTATGCATGTTCAATAAACTAGTATGTCCTTTACATAATTAAACAAGAATTTCCAAACTTTTTGCCATTAAAAACAATATTGAATAGATAAACCTGCTCGTATCTCATTTCACTTGTGGATGCCTAAGTTGACATTCTAGAAATGGAATTGCTGGATCAAAATTGACATGAATTTGTAATTTTGTTAGAATTACCAACTTGTTTTTTCATGCAAGTTTACCAATGTAAATTCTCTCTAGTGATATATGAGTATGTCTGTTTTCCTGTCCTCTTACCCACAATGTGTCAATGTGGATAGATAACAAAGATATTGTAGTTTGGTTTTAATTAGCATTTCAATAATAAGTGAGTCTGAAAACACATGTGAAATGCATTTGTATTTCCTTTCCTATAAACTGTCTGTAATAATAGATGTAAATATTTTGTCTTAAATTATTATTTGTCTTTAAATCTTTCTTAGGGTAGTTTTTGTCAGTGTAGAATTTGTTGAATCATTATTTTATTGCTTCTGAGTTTTTGTACCATATTTGAGAAAGGCCTTTCCCTCTCCAGGAATATTAAAAAATAAAATTTTCCAATAATTTTTTAATTTTAAAAAAATTCTTTCCTTTCTTCTTTCCCTACCTGCCCTATTTCCTTCCCTCAGCCCTTTCTTTTCTTTCCTTCATTATTTCATTCCCTCACTTGTTTTTTCTTTTTCAAGTATTTTAATCTTTACTTGATTTGAAATTTATTTTGGTCTACAATGTAAAGTTTGAATTTAACTTCCTTCCCTGCCCCCATCAAAATTACAAGACAGCTGTTCCAACACATATAATAATTTCTAGCTAAGCAAACTTACCTATAACTAATACATGTTATTTGATGATGATCCTGCTAATCAGAACAATGGTATTTAATGGTACTATATTATCTGTTGCACTTTAGATCATGTGGCGACTCTTAAACACAAACATTTAATGGCAATATTTATGCAAAATTTAAATACTCAGTGTATTTAGAAGCAGAAAAATGTGTTACACAGCAAAATACAAAGAAAAGAGTAGATACAGTCTCCCTAAGGTTTATTCAAAAAAGCCCAATCTTGAGTTTTATAGAGATTAACATTGTGTGGAGTAGAATGAGGTGATGAAGACAGTAGGTAGACAGGTTTAAAGGATGTAAGTAGTATTTTGAATTGATATTCAGAGATTATTTAGAGCCACTGTACCTTAGTGACCTAACTAAAACAATGCTGAGGGCAAGACTTTCTTTCAGATAAATAGACATCCTGAAAAGCTAAGACTGGAGACTCTTACAATTATCACAGACTCAAAGAAAGCACATTTGTTTCACTCGGCAGATAACTATATTAAAGCTCAAGAACATGAAATGATTTATCCTCACAAGAGGTATTGTGGTAAAATTAGCCTTATCTGTAATGTTTTAATTTTCTACAGGAGAATATTAAATATTAAGCAATTGATATTTTGAAATAGAAAAATATTAATAAAAGAGCTTTAGAGACACATAGACCTGGCTCTTTTAATTTTTATTATTAGGTTGGTGCAAAAGTAACTGCAGTTTCGGACTGTGAATTTTAAATCACTGTAATAATAAGTAGGCTCAAATGCATCTTTATTAGTCAAAATAGGAACCATTACAATCAACACATTTTTGCCAACGAGAAATAACTTTGTTTATTCCTGCAGCGTAAAAATCCATGCTTCAGGATTCAACGAACTCTTGGAAAGCATTTTCTGCATCCTGCTAGTTCTGGAAGCATTTTCCCTGCAAAAAGTTGTCAAGATGCTTGAAGAAATGGTATTCAGTTGGCAAGAAGTCAGGTGAATATGGTGAATCAAGCAAAACTTCATAGCCCAATTCATTCAACTTTTGAAGCACTGGTTGTACAACGCGTGGTCAGGCGTCATGGAGAAGAACTGGGCCCTTTCTGTTGACCAATTCCAGCTGCAGGTACTGTAGTTTTTGGTGCATCTCATCAATTTGCTGAGCATACTCAGATGTAATGGTTTCACCGGGATTCAGAAAGCAGTAGTGGATCAGACCGGCAGCAGACCACCAAACAGTGACCACGATCTTTTTCTGGCGCAAGTTTGGCTTTGGGAAGTGCTTTGGAGCTTCATCTCAGTCCAATCACTGACCTGGTTGTCAATGGTTGTATAAAATCCACTTTTTGTCACACATCACAATCCAATCAAGAAATGGTTCGTTGTTGCATACAAGAAGAGAAGATGACACTTAAAAACGATGATTTTTTTGATTTTCGGTCAGCTCATGAGGCACCCACTTAATGAGCTTTTTCACCTTTCCAATTTGCTTCAAATGCCGAATGACCACAGAATGGTCGATGTTGAGTTCTTCAGCAACTTCTCGTGTAGCTTTGATGATCGCTCTCAATTGGTCATTGTCTACTTCCAATAGCCAGCCGCTATGCTGATCTTCAAGGCTCTCATCTCTTTTGCAAAATTTCTGGAACCACCACTGTACTACACTCTTAACTGCTATACAAAATTGCCTCTCTAGTAATAGGTTGATGTAAATGCTTCACAGCTGTTGACCCTGGTCCAAGTTTGGCCCGCCTTAGTCCATTCCCCTCTACTTCCAGAATGTTCCTACTAAACTACAAGTTTGATCATATCTTTCTTCTACTTACAATTTTTAATAATTCCTTACTGCACTCAACAAAGAACAAGTATTCATTGAATACTTACCATAAGCCAGGGACTGTTCTGTGCTTGATAAAAAATTCTTTCACGTAGGTTATGTTCCAATGTTACTATGTCTGGGATAAAATCCAAATTCTTAAACATAGCAAATAAGTTTGTACTCTGGCTACCTCTTTAGCTTTTAACTGACCAGATTATCACCACTATAATTGTATATTTATAAATTTGTCTCCTCTACTATACTAAAGACAGGGAATAATCCCAGAATGGCACAAAGAAAGTACTCAGTAAATATGTCTTCAATGAATGAGTAGTTAAAAGCAAAAAAAAGAAAGCTCAAATGGAGAAATAACAACATAAAGAAGGGCTAGAAGAGACAGACCAGAGAGATAGAAGTTGCTGGGAAAATTAATCTTCTTTATTGATTTGGTAAAGATGATATGTAAAAGAGTCAAAAGGACATTATAAATTAGGGAAATGTGAGAATCCTATGAATAGATAAATCTATTCCAGACTTAGTTAAGAAAGATGCATTAGAATATAACTTAGAAAACACTAACCTTCATATTCCTCTTCATTCTCAAGATAATCATCATCCAACACATTCAGCAGTCTTAGCACTGGAGTAGGAAGCATCACCAGATCTTCAATATGAGGGGCTGTTAAAGTTCACCATAATATAGTTAAATATAAATCCCCCCAACTAAATTGGTGAACACCAGGCAAAGGAGCTTGGCAATATAAATTACTCCTGATATCTTACTTGACTGTCAAATGACCAAGAAAAAAACAAAAGACATATACAACTTACCAAAAGGAATGCTAAAGAATGGGCTGCACAACGCCATTTCAGCAGGAATTCTTCTGCTTGGATCATCATGAAGCATGCTAAAACATGAAAACAGGTATGTTTATAAACTGCCAGATCTTTTGAAAATGCAACCATCAACAAAAATAAAAATGTTTAAATGTTCATCACAGCATTAATTATATTAGCATGATTATTCTATCATTCATCTGTAAAGAATATAAATGCCATTTATTAGCAAATGGTTCAATAAATCATGATACATACTTATAACATTATACTGTGATCTAAAATAATGTTTTTGACTAATAAATGAAACATGGAAAGTGACCCAAACTCTGTAAGAGTGAGTAAAAAAAATTAGACACAGATTTAGGGTAATGCAATTAAAAAAAAAAAAAAGTGGTGGGATGATGACTGAATCTTGTCAAATATCCCTAATAATAAAGCAACTCGATAGCAAAACAAAAAACCCACAAACAACATCTATAACGAAACTATAGGGACACACCAAATAGCCAAAAACCACATACAGATGAACACATTAACCTACCACTTATGATATAGATATGAAAGAGCAACATGAATCAAAATTAGAAAATCTCAAAAATTAGGTTATAGAACTCAGGAAAGAATTAGAAATTTAAAACATCTTCATAAAATAAGATTATGCTAGAAGAGATATTAATACAAGGCTGAATAAATACAAGATAATATTAAATAGAAAGCGGAAAGGAGAAAATTTTTAAAAAATCAAAACGAAATAATGAAAGAGATAATATGGATTCAAGAGAAAGTGATAATACCGAATGTAGGTAAAGAAAATCAAACATATGTAGACGAGTAACCTGTAGACCTAAAAAAGAAAAGAGAACAGAAAACTAAAACTACAATTTAAGAACACTTTTCAAAAACAAATAAAAAGACCTGAACTACACGTTGAAAGGCACACCATGTTCCTAAGAACCTAAGAATATTGACCTAGAACAATCAAAATCAAGATATATTCTGATAAAATTACTCGTCTTTAAAGAAAAAGATGAAATCCTTTGAGCATCTAGACACAAAGTGACTTTTAATAAAAAGACAATTCGTGAGTTATCAAACTTTTCAATAGAAACACTGTATGTCAGAAGAAAATTCAGTATCATGTTTAAAACACTTAAGAAACAAAAATATATGCCAAGGATTTTTCTATCCAGCTAAACAGACTTTCACGTACAATAAGCACAGTATAATAACTATTAACATGCAAAAACTCAGAGACTATTCATCTTATGATCTAGAGAATAAGATTCAGCAAACTAAAATGATTAGAAAGACATCAACACAAGGACTGATGGTGAATATTAAATATCCAGTTACATGCAGAACTAAAATTAAATGAGAGAGTACTAAAACAGACAGCATACAGTATACAGTGGCTACATATATGCACATAAAACTCTTTTTAAAATGGGAGAATAGGAAGACCATATGCAAAAATAATTTAACTATTTTAATTAATCTTATTAGAGTACTATTATTCTGAGACTGTTTTATGTTTATTGTAGAGTAAAGCAACTGGGTAATTATGAAATATTTTAATTCTGGCATTTCCTTTATTCTTAAGAACCACAAGTCTTGATGAGGAAGAAAAGAGATACAGACATAAAATAAAAGTAAAAACTGTGTGGTCCTGAACTTGAATTGGAAACATCAGTATGAATTCTGTCCACTTAAAAGGCCTAGAAACAATGACCCCCCTAGTAGCAACGAGTATTCCTAATACAGAGACTGTGGTTTTAAAATACCATTTCCTCTAAAAGAAACCAGGCTTCTAGGAAAAATGGCTAATTGCAGGTCTGGGGAAGGAAATGCATAAGATGAAGTGGGAACATCTTATCATACCACATAGCAAGGAAGCTATCAAAGATAATACAGTCTGCCAAAACCAACATGCAAAGGTTTCCATTTATCAAAGATGGGACAATTTCAGCTTCAAATAAGATAAAAACTGCAATGAATTAAAATACATAAAATATATTTAATTCCATTAGTTTATAATGAAACTTTGAATTTTAAAAAAGGGAATGATCACCTTTAGAAGATGACAAGGAACCAACTCATTATCTTGAGAACTAGTAAATAAAAAGAAAGAATATCAAGCACTTACAGTCAGCCCTCCATATCCATGAGTCCCACATCAACAGGTACCCCCATCCACAGATTCAACCAAACATGGATCAAAAAAACTCAGAAAAAAAAAGAAAGTTTCCCCTGCAGCCTCCAGCAGGAGTTGGCATGAGGTCTGGCTGCCGCTGCTGAAAGAGTATCCTGAAGCCGCCATCAGGAGGAGACCTCAAGAGAAGCTGGGCACCCGTGGCTCAAAGGGAAAGGGAATGGTTTAGGTTTAGAAAAAAAATTGATTCAAAAAAGACAGAGGAAGATGGTGGACTAGAAACAGTCTGTGAGCATGCTGCTCTCAAGGAAAGCAGTGTAAATTGCAGGCAGATGCCTACCTACAGATAGCTCTTCTCAGAAGGAACACTGTGAAATCACAGAGAAGCAATGTGGGACACTCGGGGTGAAGGAGAGCAAATAGGACATCCCCAAGACACAAAGTAATCAACCTAGCCAAAGCCAAAATGAAGGAGAAAATTCTACCAACCACTAGACATAAGCAACAATTGACTTACAAAGGAAAACTCATCAGACTAACAGCAGACTTCTCAGTAGAAACCTTACAAGTCAAAAGGGAGTAGGGCCCCATCTTCAACCTTAAACAGAAAAAATACCAGCCTAGAATTTTATATTTATATCCTGCAAAAAACTAAGTTTCACAATTGATGGAGAAATTAAGTCTTTTCCAGACAAGCAAACAGTGAGGGAATTTGTCATGACCAGACCTTCCCTGCAGGAAATACTCAAAACAGCCTTATATATGAATTAGTACTACAGATACCCACCAGTATAAAATTGCCCCAAAAGGCTAAAACTCATAACTCTTATAATAAAACAATAGCACAGGAGGGAAAACAAAGCAATAAGGTATTAGCCAACATGATGAACAAAACAGCATCCCACATATCAATTCTATCTCTTAATGTTAATGGTTTAAATGAGCCACTCAAAAAACAAAGGTTGGCTGAATGGATGAAAAAACACAATCCAAGTATCTGCTGTTTCCAGGAGGCCCATCTCAACCACAAGGATGCACAAAGGCTCAATGCGAAAAGACAGAAAAAAATATTCCACACAAATGGAAACCAAAAGAGAGCTAGTATAACCATTCTCATATCAAACAAAATTGACTTTAAATCAACAATAGCATAGAAAGACAAAGATGGGTCATTATATAAAGGGAGCAATTCAGTAAGAAGACATAATAATCTTAAATATATATGCACCTAACACAGGAGCTCCCAGATACATAAAATTAACTCTACTAGAGCTAAACAAGGAAATAAACAGTAGCATCATAATTGCCAGAGAATTCAACACCCAATGGTCAGAACTAAACAAATCATCAAAGTAGAAAATAAAGAAACACTGGACCTAAATGGGACCCTGAAACAAATAGACCTAACAGACATTTATAGAACATTTTATTCAAAAATACTCTACTGAATATACATTCTTCTCATCAGCATATGGGATATTTTCCAAAACTGATCATATCTTAGGCCACAAAACATGTCTCAACAAGTTTTTAAAAATTGAAATCATATCATGTATCTTCTCAGACCATAGTGGAATAAAACTAGAAATCAATTCCAAGAGTAACACTCAATTCTACACACAGTCATGCAAATTAAACAATCTGCTGCTGAACATTTATTGGGTCAATAATGAAATTAAGATGGAAATCAAAAGATTCCCTGAACTGATTAACAAAGGGGACACAAGCTATCAAAATCTAAGGCATTCAGCAAAAGCATTCCTAGGGGGAAAATTCAGAGCCTTAAATGCCAACATCAAAAGTCAGAAAGATCATTAACAACCTCATATCACATCTCAAGGAACTAGAAAAGGAAAAGCATACCAAACCCAATGCCAGCAGAAGAAAACAAATGACTAAGCTCAGAGCAGAACTAAAAGAAATGGAAAACAAAAATAAATAAATAATACAAAAGGTCAGTGAAACAAAGAGTTGGTTCTTTGAAAAGATAAACAAAACTGATAGATCTCTTGCTAGATTAACCAGAAATAGAAGAGAAAGGACCCAAATAAGCTCAATAAGAAATGAAAAAGAAGATATTACAACTGATACCACAGACATACAAAACATCATCCATGAATACTATGAAAATCTCTATGCACATAAACTAGAAAGTGTAGAGAAAATGGACAAATTCCTGGAAATACACAACCTTCCAATACTCAATCAGGAAGAAATAGAACTCCTAAACAGACCAATAATAAGCAGCAAAGTTGAAGCAGTAATAAAAAGTCTTCCAATTAAAAAAAAGTAGCCCTGGACCAGATGGATTCACAGCCAAATTCTACCAGACCTACAAAGAAGAACTGGTATCCATATTGCAGAAATTATTCCATAACGTTGAGAAGGAGGGAATCCTCTCCAACTCATTCTACAAAGCTAGTATCACCTTGATACCAAAGCCAGGAAAGGACACAACAAAAAAAGAAAACCACAGGGACATCTATATTGACAAGGGACAAACATCCCTTGTCAATATAGATGCAAAAATCCTCAATAAAATACTAGCAAATCGAGTTCAACAGCACATCAAAAAAATAATCCACCATGACCAAGTGGACTTCATCCCAAAAATGCAAGGATGGATCAACATATGGAGATCAATAAATGTGATTCACCACATAAACAGAAGCAAAAACAAAGACCAGATGATCATCTCAGTAGATGCGGAAATAGCATTTGACAAAATCTAGCAGCCTTTCATGATAAAATCTCTTGACAAACTAAGCATACAAGGAACATATCTCAAAATTATAAAAGGCATATATAACAAACCCACAGCCAAAATCACACTGAAGGGGAAAGTTAAAACATTCCCCCTAAGAATTGGACAAGGGTACCCATTGTCACCACTTCTGCTTAACATAGAAGTCCTAACTAGAGCAATCAGGAAAGAGAAAGAAATAAAGGGTATCCAAATCAGGAAAGAGGAGGTCAAACTATCGATTTCATAGATGATATGATCTTGTATCTAGAAAACCCCAAAGACTCCAGACTCCACCAAGAGACTCTTGGAATTGATAAATAAATTCAGCAAAGTCTCAAGCTACAAAATCAATGTAGACAAATCAGTACCATTTCTATATACCAAGAGCAGTCAGGCTGAGAGTCAAATCAAAGATTCAATACTATTCACAATAGCTACAAAGAAAATAAAAATACCTAGGAATATACTTAACCAAGGAGGTGAAACATCTCTACAAGAAGAACTACAAAACACCAAGGAAAGAAATCTCAGATGACACAAACCAATGGGAAAACATCTCATGCTCACGGATCGGTAGAATCAACATTGTTAAATGTCCATGTTACCCAAAGTGATTTACAGATTCAATGTAATCCCTATCAAAATACCAATGGCATATTTCACAGATCTAGAAAAAATAATTCAACACTTCATTTCAAATCAGAAAAGAGCCCAAATAATTAAAGCAATCCTAAGCAAAAAGAACAAACCTGGAGGAATCACACAGTACCAGACTTCAAACTATACTACAAGGCTATAGCAACCAAAACAACATGGTATCGGTACAAAAACAGACATAGACCAAAGGAACAGAATAGATAACCCAGATATAAAACCATCTGCCTACAGCCAACTGATCCTTGACAAAGCAGACCACAACATACACTGGGGAATGGAAGCCCTACTCAATAAATGGAGCTGGGAAAATTGGAAAGCCACATTGCACAACAATGAAACAAGACACCTATCTCTCATCACTCACAAGAATTAATTTAAGATGGATAAAAGAATTAAATGTAAGGCATGAAACCACAAGAATTTTAGAAGAAAATGTGAGGAAAACTCTTCTAGATATCAGTCTAGGCAAAGAATTTATGACTAAGACCCCAATGGCAATTACAGCAACAATAAAAATAAATAAATGGGACTTGATTAAATTAAAAAGCTTCTGCATAGGGATGGAAATAATCAACAGAGCAAACAGACAACCTACAGAATGGAAGAAAATGTTCACAATCTACACATCCAATAAAGAGCTAATATCCAGAATCTACAAAGAACTCAAACAAATCAGTGAGGAAAAAACCAAACAACTCCCTTAAAAAGTGGGCAAAAGACATGAACAGAAGTTTTTCAGAAGATAGACAAACAGCCAACAAACACAGGAAAAAATGCTCAACATCACTAATCATCAGGGAAATGTAAATTAAAACCACAATGAGATATTGTTTTACTTCTGCTAGAATGGCTTTTATTAAAAAGTTCAAAAACAGTAGATGCTGGCACAGATTCAGGGAGAAAGGAAGACTTATACACTGTTGATGGAACTGCAAATTAGTACAAGTCCTATGGAAAACAGTATGGAACTCTGTCAAAGAACTAAAAGTATACCTACCATTCAATCCAGCAATCCCACTACTCAATATCTACCCAAAGGAAAAGAAATAATTTTGTCAAAAAGACACCTGCACTCAAATGTTTACTGCAGCACAATTCACAATCGCAAAGATCTGCAATCAACCCACGTGCCCATCAATTCGTGAATGGATTAACAAAATTTGGTATACGTGTACCATGGAGTACTACTCAGCCATTAAAAAGGATGAATTAATCTTTTACAGCAATTTGGAATGAATTCGAGACAATTATCCTAACTGAAATATCTCAAGAATGGAAAAGAAAACACCACACGTACTCTCTAATAAGTTGGAACTAACCGATGGGCACACAAGTGCACAGAGGGAAGTAAAAGTCACTGGAAATCAAGCAGGGGCTGGGGGAAGGAGGGGAGGGGCAAAAGCCCACCTAATGGGTATAATGAACACTATTCGAGTGATAGGCACTTTTATAGCCTTGACTCAAGCCATGTAACAAACACATTTGTACTCCTTTAATATTCTGAAATTTAAAAAGAGAAAAA
>NW_012138303.1:3598835-3613378 GCF_000956105.1 Propithecus coquereli
ATAAGAATATTTTTGAACAGCTGTACAATGTGTTTTAAACTAAGTGCTATTAAAAAAGAGTCCAAAGTTAATGAAAAATTAGTTTATAAAGTAAAAAAGTTACAGTAAGCAAAGGTTAATTTATGGTTGAAGAAAGAAAACTTTTTTTATAAATTTAGTGTAGCCTACATGTGCAGTGTTTATAAAGTCTGCAGTAGTATACAGTAATGTTCTAGGTGCTCACATTCATTCACCAGTCACTCATTGACTCACCCAGAGCAGCTTCCAGTCCTGCAAGCTTCATTTATGTGCCCTCCATTTAAGTGGCCTATACAGGTGTACCATTTTTTATCTTTCATTCCATTATTTTTTACTGTACCTTTTCTACATTTAGATATGTTCAGATATATAAATACTTACCATTGTGCGATAATTGCCTACAGTATTCGGTACAGTAACATGATGTATAGGTTTGTAGCCTAGGAGCAATAGGCTATGTCATATAGCCTATGCATGTAGAAGGCTACCCCATCTAGGTTTGTGTAAGTACACTCCATACTCTGATGTTCGCACAAAAACAGAATCGCCTAACACCACATTTCTCAGAATGTATTCCATCATTAACTGACTAATCATTGTACGTATTATTACATATGTTCAAAAAAACACATTTGTACTCCTTTAATATTCTGAAATTTAAAAAGAGAAAAATAAAAATAAAGGATAATATAAATTTTTAAAAATTCAGTATACCAACTATTTACATAGCATCTACATTGTATTAGGTATTATAAGTAATCTAGAAATGATTTAAAGTATATGGGAGGATATATGTAGGTACATACAAACACTACACCATTTTATATAAGGGACTTGAACATCTTTTTGGTATCCTTGGGGGTCCTGGAACCAATCCCCTGAGGATATTGAGAGACAACTGTACTTTTTCTTTGGCTAATCAAATGAAGAACAAATGACAGAAAATCACCATTCTAAAACCCCTAACAAAGTAATGGATCTAGGCATTAATATCAACAGTTGCTAACTCATAAAACAGACATAATCAAATTTTGTGCCTGTTTATGAAAAAAGAAAAATATTATCTACCATCTTGTAGTCTCATTAAAAAAAAAAGCAAATCCTCTAGATACAACTACCAATTTAGAGGAATTAAACAGAAATATATTAACTATACCATAATGAAACAATCAACAAAATTCAGACTGTGGAATATTATACTGAGCCAGGAATCCAGGTTGTTCAATAAACAAACTAAAAGAGAAAAAAGTGGGGAAAGAGATGGCAAGGGAACCTTTAAATTGAGAGAGACTTAAAAGGGATTTTTTTTAGAAGAGCAAAACTAAACCACTTAAGCTTTAATGTGTGTTTAAGGATGTACACTTGGGTAATAAAATTATAGTGAAAACAAATGATTACCATAAATGTCAGCTGTTGTGGTTACTTTTAGGTTTGTGATTGGAATGGGACACAAAAGACTTCTGGGATTGCTGGCAAAGTTCTATTTCTTGACGTGAATGGTAGTTACGAGGTGGTTAGAATGTTCCTAAAAAATCACTAAGCTACACATTGATTTTATTGGCAGTTTCAGTATCTATGTTTTACTCTACAAAAAAAGGTTCGAGTAATCTGCCTGTGTACACAATACAATATGCAAAGAATACTGGAAAGAAATACACCAAAGTGCTAACACTAGAAGGTAGGTTTGTAATTTTTATTTTCTTCATCACAATTTTCTGCAGTTTCCAAAGTTAGTATTATTTGTATAATCAGGAAAAAACCTATTACTGAAAAATAAAGGTCAATACTAGAATTTAAATGATTTGACTTTCGGGCTAGAATCCATTTTATAATTTTACACTGCTACCTTCTCAATGTAAAATCTAATTTGTAATATCCACTATCAATCAGACACTAACAGCTATTTACAATTAATCTGAAACACACACACACAAATAACTATGTGTAAAACTGATGAGATCTGAATAAGTTCTGTGGATTGTACCAATGTTAATTTACTGGTTTTGATATTGTACTAGTAATGTAAGATGTCACCATTGGAGGAAACTGGGTAAAGGGTAGGGATCTGTAACATTTTTACAACTTCCTATGTGTAATTATTTCAAAATAAATACTCTAATTCAAACATGAGATCCATCCTTTTCTAGCATACTAATTATTTTATTCATTTCTGGCCCATAATGTTAGAAACCTGAAAAGCCTACTATTTGATAATACAGTCATGCACCACATGACGATGTTTTGGTCAACAAGGGACCGTATATACGTACAATCGTGATCTCATAAGATTATAACAGACCTGAAAAATTCCCATTGCCTAGTGACAATGTAGCCACTGTATATGTCACAGCACAATGCATCACTCAGAGGTGTTTATGGTGACATGGTATACACAAACATACTGTGCTGCTAGTCATATAAAATTGTAGCACATATAGTTGTATACAGTATATAATACTTGATAATAAACAACTGTGTTACTGGTTTATATATTTACTATACTGTACTTTTTATCATCATTTTAGAGTATATTCCTTATTAAAAAAAAGTTAGCTGTAAAACAGCCTCAGGCAGGTCCTTTAGGCGGTATTCTAGAAAGCATTATCATCATAGAAGATGACATCACTATGCCTGTTACTGCCCCTGAAGACCTTCCAGTGAAACGAAGTGTGGAAGTAGAAGACAGAGATATTGACGATCCCAACCCCATGCAGGCCTAGGGGCTAATGTGTGTGTTTTTGTCTTAGTTTTTAAAAAAACAGTATAAAAAAATAAAATTAAAAAAACGTTTAAATACAAAAAAGCTTATAAAATAAGAACATAAGAATATTTTTGAACAGCTGTACAATGTGTTTTAAACTAAGTGCTATTAAAAAAGAGTCCAAAGTTAATGAAAAATTAGTTTATAAAGTAAAAAAGTTACAGTAAGCAAAGGTTAATTTATGGTTGAAGAAAGAAAACTTTTTTTATAAATTTAGTGTAGCCTACATGTGCAGTGTTTATAAAGTCTGCAGTAGTATACAGTAATGTTCTAGGTGCTCACATTCATTCACCAGTCACTCATTGACTCACCCAGAGCAGCTTCCAGTCCTGCAAGCTTCATTTATGTGCCCTCCATTTAAGTGGCCTATACAGGTGTACCATTTTTTATCTTTCATTCCATTATTTTTTACTGTACCTTTTCTACATTTAGATATGTTCAGATATATAAATACTTACCATTGTGCGATAATTGCCTACAGTATTCGGTACAGTAACATGATGTATAGGTTTGTAGCCTAGGAGCAATAGGCTATGTCATATAGCCTATGCATGTAGAAGGCTACCCCATCTAGGTTTGTGTAAGTACACTCCATACTCTGATGTTCGCACAAAAACAGAATCGCCTAACACCACATTTCTCAGAATGTATTCCATCATTAACTGACTAATCATTGTACGTATTATTACATATGTTCAAAATATCTTATTGTACTTGGATCTATTCAGATTATCAGAAATACTGTATCTGTTGTCCCCAGAGAGCTGTCAATGGTAAATATATAAAGTATAATTTAAAAAACTACCTTATTCAAAATATTTTTGGTGTTTTTTTTTTTTTGGTCATCCAAAAAAGCAAACCCAGTCTTTCATTAATAAAGACATTTTTTTTTTTTCAGACAGAGTCTTGCTCTGTTGCCCAGGCTAGAGTGCCGTGGCATCAGCCTAGCTCACAGCAACCTCAAACTCCTGGACTCAGGCAATCCTACTGCCTCACCCTCCCGAGTAGCTGGGACTACAGGCATGCGCCACCATGCCCAGCTAATTTTTTCTATATATTTTTAGTTGTCCAGCCAATTTCTTTCTATTTTTAGTAGAGACAGAGTCTCGCTCTTGCTCAGGCTGGTCTTGAACTCCTGACCTTGAGTGATCCTCCCGCCTCGGCCTCTCAGAGTGCTAAGATTACAGGCATGAGCCACCGCACCCGGCCAATAAAGACACTTTAAAAACCTGTTTTCCATCAAGTATATAGAATTGCCAGAGCTATAAGAGGCCAAAGGAATAATGGTCCAGGATCTATCTTCCAGTAAGTAGCTGCCAAGAAGAGCTTAACATCTGGTACTCACTATAAATAAAAGAACATCCCTTTGAAAATAAATTTTGATTACTTATGCTCCTTATAGAAAGCTACCCTGTATAGACTGTCTAAACTAAAATTCGTATTTCTAGGGGAGCAAAACCTCTACATTACTGATCAAACCAGACATCATAATATAAATCCATTCAGTAAGTAAGAGGAAAAAAAAAAAGAAAAAACCACTTCATATAGTAAATATACACAAAGCAAGCTTACAGCACACATACCATACCTTTTGATAAGGTCTCTTAGGTGATAGGCTGGAATTGCGGCATTCACCACGGCTTTACTGGCAAATATGTGATCGATAATAGCAGAACTGTTTGCCTAACAAAAGGGAGAAAAGTCTACCTTTGGTTATTCAGTTCAGTCTGTAGTTTTATTGAGTACTAGGCAGATAGTATTATACATGGTGAGTAACATGCAACAGAAAACACTCTAGTCTGAGAGCTTATAATTTTAATGAAGGAGATAATTTATATAAGTTTCTAGAGAGGAGGAAAATTTTTTTCTCCATTCTCAGCACCTAGCACAGTACCCGGCACTCTATGAACATCTACTAGATGAAAGAATAAAGAAACAAGCACCAAAGCAACCACATAAAAAGGTAGTTTAATGCAAAGTTAGAAAATGAATGTGTAATAGGTGAGTCAGGTTTTGGTTTTCAGACAGAAATAAAATAAAGACAAAATGAAACACTACATTCGTCATATTATTCATACTCTAAATCTTCATGGAATGTAACACTTTCTCCTTCAATACTACGCTAACTCAGAATTTGGAACTGTGTACATGAGTAAAAAGACATGATACCATTATTATCACTAAAATGTATAGAATACTTACCATGGGCTGCACCCTCTGTTAAAAACTAAGTATCGTTTCTTTTTTAACCTCAATACTTTTACGAGATAGATGCTATTATTATCCTCATTTTACAGAAAGTAAACCATGGTTTAGTGGACCTAAATACTTAGTAAGAGGCAGAGGCAAGGTATGAACCCTAGCAGTTTGACTTCAGAACCTACGCTCATACCCACTTAGCGATTTTGCCTCCACAGAAGGTGATAAAACAAAATGATGTTTTATCTAGAGAGGCATATATTAGGGATCCCATTAGTACACATCGTGCCTTCAAATTTCACACAAATTAAAATGTGACCTAGTTCTGATGAGCTCTGGACCAAGCAGATACAGTCCAAAGGGCTCAATGACAGTCAAAGCTAATTCAAGTAATTGATCTATATTTGGATTAGCACTAAGAAAGAATACTTAGCCTCCTGACTGTTTTGGAATACCAGTGATAAAGAATGATACTGATTTTACTCCCATAATAGCATTTTCTTTTACCCCAAACAAGCATTAGGTATACCCACTAGGCTATTAAAGTATTCCTTCCAGGAATTGCTACACCAGAAATCAGTGACTAGGGGATTAAAAGAAACAAAACTCTACATGTTATAATAGCCATACACTATGTATTAGATGCTCAAAAAAATACTTGTTACGTAATATTAAAATACTCAATATCAAATACTTGTTATTTAATATCTAAGTTCCTAACGTCTAATATTTGAATGACTTTTTTGTCTGCTTATAAGTTAGGAATTAACTACAGTATGTTTTCAAACATATTGTGGGGCTTTAATATTGTGATGATATCAGTATCCTTTAGGCTTGAGGATTGGTAAATAATACAGTATTTTAGAATTATTATTGATTTTGATATTAAGGTATTAAAATATTTTTTAAACCATAAAGCATTGTGTAAAGATTATCATTTAACTTAGAACATGGTTGTATTAGTAATACTTTAAAACCTAATATAATTAAGTTGCTAAACAAAAGGATCACTTTTGCTTCTTCTGGAAAATGCATTCATTCAAACATTTCATCAAGCACTTCCTGCATGCCAGGCCTCAGGCAAGGAACAGTAAGAATGTAATGCTTACTAACACATTTGTTGCCATAGGAGAAGTGGCATTTCAGGTACCATAAATACAAAAGAAGAGTATGGATGAAAGAAAGCAATAGGAGTCCTCGACAAGAATCATAATAAATTGAATACTCTTAAATTAGGATTAAGAACCCCAAAGCAAAGCACTAATGCGGTTTACCTTCCATTCCTGAGATCTGACTGTATGTTTCAGTTTCATTCCTGAGAACATTTCCAGTAAAATGATTCCTAGGCTCCAAAGATCAACAGCTGAGGTACATTCTGTATCACTCTGCAGGCCAGCCTGGGCCAAGCAATTTTGCAGTTCTGCTTCCGGAGCCCGATACCCGTCTGTCTGAATATACTTGACATCCTAAGAAGATGAATAAATATTACAACCAATAAAAAGCTGCTCAGTTTCCATCCATCTTTTCAGTATATTTACTTCTCTAAAAGTGCAGTAAACCACTGCCAAACCAAATGCCAAAACTTTTTAGTCCTTACTTATCATAATTCTTTGGCTCATTAACTGGGCATTTCTCAGAGGCAAGCTGTATATTTTCCATATACCTACTCATAAAGATGTCTTCATTGGACAGTCTCTTACCTATTAGGCACTGCTGATAAATAAGGACGCTCTGCAAAGAACTGATAAACTATCGATAATGGAGGATTTGCCAGAACTGTCACATGCATTCTGCCATGAAATAGAGTCCCAACATTGAAAACACCAGGAATAGTAACTTAGCACTTAACCAAATGCTCATAAAATTAAAAAAGCATTCTATGTATATTAAGTACTTTTAATAATTCCAGAGCTCTCTTGTGCTTCACTAGCTCCTCCTACCTAACCCGAACATATGTCCTTTTTTCATATGGCAGCACTAAAATCCTTTTGACTTGCTTCATCCCCAGGTATTTTAGATAAAATGTCTCATAAGTCCCTACTAAACTATACCTGTTATTTAAAAATATCTGGCTTAGACCCACTAGATTTTAAACTATGAGGGAAAAGAAAAGGTTATTTCTTACCTGATTGCCTTCTTTGAAGCTAAGTCCAAAGTCAATGAGTTTAAAACATTCATTCTCTGCACTCCACAATATGTTACGTGGTTTGAGGTCTGCATGGACATAACCCTCATGATGAAGAAAAGCAAGGGCCTCCAGGACGTCTCTGGCACAATGCTGTATCATCCACATGGAACAACCCTGGTGACTAGAATATAAAAGCAATTCCGAAACACTGACATCCAGGAGTTCAAGCAACAGACATCGTGACGGCACATTTGGAGAGAAATGGATTGTAAAGACTCCATACAAAGTCACTAAAAAAGAAACAAATTATAATACCTTTAAAATCAGACTCAAAGTAAGTTAGCACTAAAGTAGATAACTCTGCAGTATAAATTTGGGATAGTCTGAATAAGGACAACTTTGATGAGCAAACTTCCACTGTAATTCATTTTTCCCCTGAGTAAAACCTTTGGGTAACTGGGTTATTTTAATAAAATGAGACAACCTTCAACAGCTCATTACCATTCAAAGATATTAATATGGCACAATGATTCAATTTATGTCTCACCAAGTACGTAGTGGTGGGTCATATGCACTTAGGGTGCCAAATAAAAATGATTAAAAGTAAAAATCCAAATATTAAGTAACTCTCTTAAAAGGAATGTCACAATGCGCAAAAACCAAACTGAAGACTGCTTCTTAATCCAAAATAGCACTCTATAAATATTAAAAGAAGAGATTAAGACTTTCCAGATGACATTTTAACCTAATCTTGCAGAGATTCAACAAGTCCTTATGCAGCAAAAATTTTCCCTCTTCAATATCAAAGTTATAGTGATATACCATTTAGCAAGCTGAAAAAAATGCAACACTAGTGTTAAGAAATTCTTCTCCAAAATGGTATTATAAAAAAGATCACTCTTCAAATAAAGTATGGATTATACTTGCCAGGAAATCAGACATTGCTTTATTGACCAAAGCTCTAACTAATGATAAGCTCACTGTTGGTGTAATGACAAAGAAGACTGCTTTCAAAGATCAATCTTCAGTGATCATTAAATATCTTACATTCTGAATATCTGAGTCATGAAACGGTCTCTCAAGAGAGCAAAAGTATAAAACGTTCCTAAATTTGACACTTCCATAAGGACTCCATGTAATATTGAGTCGTTTAATAAATATATGTCAGGGGAACTATTGGCATTGATGCCACAAGCCCCAGAAATAGTTTCCATTGCCCACTGGTACACCAAGATTCAAAAATTTCCATTCAAGACATGACATCTAGCAAAGGCATGCCTCTTTTTACTAAAGAAAATACTTCTCTATGCTAATAAATGCGGCATTCTCCGATGAGACCCAAAGCAAAACTGAACTTACTGAGCATCTAGTATGTGACACTAGGCAACGCAAATCACCAACTCCATCTTACCGCAGACAGTAATAAAGTGAAAGGGGAAAGGGAGAGGGGCCTGGATCAGGTGATAATGAGGGCCAGACCCGCTTCTCCGGCCTAAAGGACGGAAGATGGAACGTCAGGCTGACAGCAGTGTGTGTCTGCTCTGGGACCTGGGCAAGAGGAGAAGGGAGACAGTGGCAATTACCGATGTTCCTGTGACCCTGCAACTGCTCCAGCGCCGCCCTCTCTTTGCGGAAACCATACTCGGCGGCCGAGGCTGCAGCCCCGGTGGTTCCCGGCGGCAAGAACTGCTTGAGGGCGCCGGGTGGCGAGCCGGGGTTGCCGCAGCAGCGCACCCGATACACCGAGGCCGAGGAGCCGCTGCCCAGGCGGCTCTGTACCTGCCACAGCCGCCCGAAGGCCTCCAGAAACCGCGGCGGCTCCGCGCCCCAGGCGCAACCGGATCCCGCCATTGGTGTGAACTTAGGGCACTGACACGGGACCTGACGCGACGCCCGAGGCAGGCCGGCAGGGCCCGCGGTCACATCCCCGCCTGCCGGACCAGCGGCTTCGCAGGGAGGGGCCTGCAGCCGCCTCACCGACACCCGGGACCTCAGGCCGCCATGACACCGGAAGTCGCAGCGCGCACGGGTCCCAGAAGCCGGAAATGGAGGAAGAGTCAGTCCTATAAGCTGAAGGAGGCGGGCCCAGGAAGGGCGGGGTCTAGAGTGCAGTTAAATTAGGTTTGGAGACTAGAACTGCAGAGCTAAGACACAGTAAGCTTAATTATTGAGTGCGTACTATTCCCAATACTAACCAATTTCATAACTACCTGAAACTAAAACTAGTCCTTTTTCTTGTTGAGGCACCTCACCTCACCACTGGGAACCCAGGAAAATAAAACTCTGTCTATAATTCTCATAGAAGGGGTCACAAGGGAAATACCCCGTTACTGAAGGAGAGAGGGGGTTTACCACCACCTTCAGGCCCATGGCCCCTAGTAGCCATAATTTTGGATGCCCAGGCCTTTGTTCTCCTCTTAGTCCACCTTGCCTGTGGCTACCTCATCAACAAGGCAAACGTGGATCTATTACAATTTTTTATTTTTCATTTGTTCATTCGATTATTTTATTCATTCAAAAAACATTTACTGAGTAACACATGTAGCAAATAGGAATCTCAATACGCAAACCAGCGTGTGTAATAAATGTAGCCTTATTTTCAGTAATTCAGCTTTTTCTATTTCAAGCTTCATTTTGACTGGACGGTAGAAACTTAGTCTCAGACAATTTGCCCCCATCCCCTTTTCCTCAAGTTTTGTCCAAGTTCCCAGCCAGGTGGGGTGGCTTATGTAGTGCGTAGTGGAGAGATTGAGGAGCCATCTGCTTTTCAGTATCATTGATCATCATCTTGTCTGATTGCCACTGAAATGTGCCTTATTTGTGTCTGCATGGCCTTTTCAAGGCCTGGAATACGGAAAGCTG
The DNA here is from genome assembly GCF_000956105.1 of Propithecus coquereli. Taxonomy (NCBI): domain Eukaryota; kingdom Metazoa; phylum Chordata; class Mammalia; order Primates; family Indriidae; genus Propithecus; species Propithecus coquereli. Next base: position 3,608,804 of record NW_012138303.1, read on the forward strand.
TGTGCACTCTCCTACTATTTCTAACAAGTGTTTTCTCTAAGTTTGAAGTCCACACCAATCTCTTAAGAGAATTTTCCTTTGGCATACAAAAATCAAGTGAAGACTCACAGGTTTTTGTGATTTTGCAGCCACATGGCTCCTTTAGGCAATAAAGACAGCCATCTATCTGCTTGTATAAAGGGAGAGCAAAGTGAGGAAACTGGGGAGTGGGAAGGGAAGTGGAGAACACAACTACTTTAGGTCCTGAATAGACGGAAGAGATGAAATAGAAATGAACTTTGATTTCAAGGAACTTGGAGTTGGTAGAATGACTTAGACATGTGTAATATTATGATCTAAGGCATAAAGGTAAAACTGTTCTAAAGGAGGGCAAGTAAGGTGCTAGGTATGCTCAGAGGAACTCTGAGCAACTCCTGTTAGAAAAATGTGAGTAAAACGAAGCATTTTGTTTCTTCCTGGCATGTTGAAATAGAGTGTATTATAATTGGAGAGGGTAAATGCTGAACTTTAAGAAGTTGGCTAGATCCTCCTTATAAAAATATTCATTGTTAGATCCATATATAAGCCCTTTTCCTGAACACTAGAAATAAAAATTACCAGTCTGAAAATACTTCTCAGTACAGTTTTATTTCTTTATGCTTTTGCAACTTCTTTCCTTATAGCATAATGCCTTCTCATTGCTCCACTGGCTAATAAAAAAGGTAAGGGTACTAAATTATGGAACTGAGCCATATTCAAAAGTGGTACTGAATAATCTGAAACAGATATGCCTTAGAATAGGCATTTGACAGAATGGGTGGCCCATATTTAAATTGTTGAGCTCTTGAAGATCCAAATCCTTCGAACATGAAAGTAATTACTCTCTGTGGTAACCAGTCTCCAAAATGGCCCCCAGTGATCCTTGTCTCCTAGTACTTATGCCCTCCTGTAGTTCCCTCTCACATTGAGTAGGGAGGACCTGTGTAGCCAAGAAGATAATGTAGAAGTGATGGTGTGTGACTTCCTACGTCATAAAAGACACTATAGCTTCCATCTTGCTATCCTTTTGATCACTTACCTTGGAGGAAGTTACCTGTCTTGTCAGGAAGACCCTCAAGTAGCCCAATGGCGATGTCTACATGGTGAGGAACTGAGGCCTCCTGCCAACAGCTGTTTTAGTGAGCCACCTTGGAAGTAGATCTTCCAGATCTAGTCAAGCCTTCAGAATGACTGCAATCTTGATTGCAAACTCAGAAGAGACCCCTAGCTGGGACCATCTAGCTAAGCCACTTGTGAATTCAGTCCCACAGAAATTATATGTGATAATAAATGTTTATTGTTGTTTTAAGTTGCTGTTTTGGATAATTTGTTATGTAGCGATAAATAACTACGCAATAGGAAGGAATAAATAATGTCCACAAAATTTAACATTATCACAAAATTGCTTTGCAGTTGTATACATTTATGTTCTAATCAGCAATCAAAAAGTGTATGACTTACCATATCCATACCAATATAAAGCATTGTTATTTTAAAATTTTCTTTTTAATTTTATAAGCAAAAATGATACTTTGATATGGTTTTAAATTTATGTTGTTATTAGTAGGGTATACTTTTTTCATACTTTTAGTGATTTAGTAACTTTTCAAGACTTTTAATACAAAATATTTATATTTTTATTTTCTCTTCTGTAAATTTTCTTGCAAGATGACTAGTAGATTTCCTTTTTCTCTTTAGTTTCCCTCACTACTGTTGTCTTTCTCCTTAGATTTTTCTCCTTTCCACTGGCTGCTTATACGCCAGGGAATACCAGAGACTCACTTGGAATTGCAGTTTCTAAGTGGAAGAAATCTAATCCTTCCTTTCTTCTCTTTTGAGCAGTATCTCTTTGAAATGGTTACGGTAAACTTTGGCCACCTGAGGTTCCCTGCGATCCATAGAGAGTTCTCTCCTCTCTCAAGCCAATTTGCTGGCAGGAAAACCAACCCCAATATTTTAATTGTACATTCTAAATGGAGGATATTCTAAGGATAAATAGATTTTCAAAGAAATCTTACACTTATTGTTTATTGTTGCTATAAATAATTCTGATATTATTATTTTAAAACTATACATTTATTTTTTCCAGGATAAAACAAAGAAGTTTTTGCATTAGTGCTGGTAGGAATAAAGACTTTCTCTTGTAAGAAAAAGAGATACATGTAAAATCAAATATTTTAAATGAAAATGGAAAAATACATGCAAACTTTTGATCCATTTTTAAAAATATGCATTTTCTAGTTCTGTCCACTAAAAAGACTTGGAAGCAATGCAACCCGATATCAATGTGTATGCTTAGAGACAAAATTGTGATCTGTAGTACCATTCCCTCATTAAAGGAATCAGGCATCTTTTGAGGAATGTCTGATTTCATATCCATAGCAGGTACTGAACAAGATGAGCCAGTGATGCCTTCTTGTGCAAGAATTCAAAGAAATTTTAAAATACCAATGCAGACATGTAAAAAGAACACAGAAGCCAACATAAAGGGCTCCTGGCCATTGGCCAAAGATGAAAAATTTTAAGCATCAAACTAATGATGATTGCAGTTGACTGAAATGCATTGAATATATAAAAGTTCATGAGTTTATGATGGTACTTAGAAAGGGAAAGAATGAAGGAGAGAGAGAAAAACCTCCCTAAAAAGCAAAAGAAAAGGAAAAGAGGGAATACAGGGGGCTGACTTTTCTATATTAGGATATTAATATATTTTTGAGATTTCATAAGCAAATGCAGCATAAAGATGTTGTTTGGCTCCTGATTAAAAGAAAACCAGCTACGGAATGTTTTCTTACCATTGGGGAAACTTTGAATATGGACTGGGTATTTCATAATACCAATGAATTATTTTTCACTTTTTTACTTGTAATAGTGGCATTAAGGTTATATAAGAAAAAATATATATTTAAAAACGTATATTGAAATATATAGGGATGATAGCACAATATCTGAGATTTGCTTTAAATACTGGAGCAAGAAGAAAGTAGAGACAAAACAAGTGTGGCAAAAATAGTGATAATTACTGAATCTGGGTTGTAGGTATTTTGGGAGTTCATGGACAATTATCTCAACTTTAGTGTTTGGCTGAAAATTTCTAAAAACAGTCCTATGTTAGGCCTGTTTTCTTGTATTTTCTTATAATTTCCTAGAATATCCGTTATTTCTCACATTTTGGGAAGTAGGAATGAGGTGGGCAAATTTGCACATGACCTTACTTTGTAAACGGTTGGGGATATTTTATGTTATAAGATAAGAGGGGGTTTAAATTGAAAAAAATCCAAACAATTATATCAGAATCATTTCTTAAGCATATTATTTAAGCATAATATTTCTGAACTATTTATGACTTTAAGGACAGAAGGTGAGGCAAGTGTCAGAGCCAAGTAAAAGAACCAGAGTCCCTTCCCCAGGAATTTGGAATTGGGAGAAGAGGAAGAAATGAATGAAAAGAGATAGAGATGGAGAGGGGCGGGGAGAAAGAGAGAAGGGAGAAAGAGAATGGTGATGAGTCTCTAGATGTGGCTAGCCTGTAACAGCTGTGTACTGGTGACCATATTATACCAGTAGGGAGATGGAGAGAGAGCTGATCCAGAAAGAGAATAAATCAGTCCGGGCATCGTGGCTCACGCCTGTAATCCTAGCACTCTGGGAGGCTGAGGCGGGCAGATCGCTGGAGGTCAGGAGTTCCAGACCAGCCTGAGCAAGAGCAAGACTCCATCTCTACTAAAAATAGAAAGAAATTAATCGGACAACTAAAAATATAGAGAAAAAATTAGCCGGGCATGGTGGCGCATGCCTGTAGTCCCTGCTACTCGGGAGGCTGAGGCAGGAGGATTGCTTGAGCCCAGGAGTTTGAGGTTGCTGTGAGCTAGGTTGATGACATGGCACTCTAGCCCAGGCAACAGAGTGAGACTCTGTCTCAAAAAAAAAAAACAAAAAAAGAGAGAGAATAAATCAGATGCATAGAGAATGGAGTCAAGAGATAGTCCTACTTGGTTTCCCCTTGGCTTTCATTTCCTTGATTCGGTGTTTCTTGAGTCCTTGCTACACTCTTGCCCTTCGGCTATTTATTCTTGTAATAACCACTGCCCACCCCATCACAAATTAGTATGCATTGATTTCTGTTACATGATACCAGTGATATTTTATGAATCTGGCCAGCCTTAAGTGACAAAGTCTATTGTCATATACATTTGGCCCAGACGTATTGGGCCAAACATGAATAGGGTCAGGAGTCACGTAGATACTGGATAGTATGAGGTCAAAGCCCAATGAAGCAAGGTCACCAATGCCAACAATGCTGGGGGAATTTTGTTGCTGAGGACTTGTACTGCACTTGTTTAAAAAGTGCATTATTGGTGCAGACCAAGTAGACCTTCCACTTAACTCCTATCACTTATTTGGAAGTATCATCACTTGATGGTTTTATTTTCTTCATTTAACTTTGTAAACCATTCAGGATGTATTTTATGTTATAAGGTAAGGGGGATTTAAGTTGAAAAAGCTAAACAATTATATCAGAATCATTTCTTAAACATATTAAGTTCTTCTAAAGTG
>NW_012138303.1:3613726-3620351 GCF_000956105.1 Propithecus coquereli
GCCACGGCACTCACTCTAGCCCGGGCAACAGAGTGAGACTCTGTCTCAAAAAAAAAAAGAAAAGAAAAGAAAATAACACAATGTACATATGTATCAAAATATCACACTGTATCCCATAAATATGTACAATTATTGAGTCAATTAAAAAAATTGAGTGGAGGGTAAAGAGATTTCTCATATACTCCTTGCCCCCAACAAACAAAAAAGAAAGAAAAAAATAAAGGAAGTGATTAGCAAGTGTGGTTGGAATGGAGATCTACAGAGGTTCATCTGCTGGCTTCTCATGCTGCAGAACAGGACTTGCCACTCTCTTCCACTTTCCTCTTAACTCCTCCCCATCTTTGAGGCAAACCAGGTCCATCCTGCCAACATGGGAGCTCAGCTTTTCCTCTTCCTGCTGCTTCTCCAGTTCCAGAAAGGTGAGTGAGGGGCTTCTCCCCTGTAGTTTAACCTCCCAAGGGGTAGGGAGTCCACTTGGGCACTATCCAGCAAGGCCTTTCTCAGAACTGAGGACCCCATGTTAGGCAGATTGGGGAACCAGGAAGAGAGAAGAGGTTGAGAGACTCTAGGACGCAAGAGAGAAAGACTGACTAGAGAGTGAAGGCGGGGAAGGAGGAAGAGGAAAAGAGAAACACTTAAGGCACATAAAATAGTGACACTATGAATGTCAGAGTTAGATAAAGGCTTTGCATTTTACCTCTCTTGTTTTATAAAGGAAGACAAGAGGATTGGAGAACTCAACAAGCTTCTCCAAAGTTACGTGTCTAAACAGAGGCAAGATTGGGACTAAGAAGCAGGTGTCCTGTCTGTCATCTGGGATCCTAATATCACATACTATTGAGACACCAGAACAATGACATTGAAACTCCAGTTCTGGAGGGGGAAGCATTTCCAAAAAATAAGAGTTCATGAGAGTTGAAATCTAGGGCTGAGGGAAGACAGGAGCCAGGCAGGGCGAGGCTGGTGTCTGACTTCCTGGGGGCTCTCCATTCTGGTCTTCCAGGGCCAACGGCCCTCAGGGGAACCCAAACCATGGGATGAGGAAGAATGATGCTAGCAGAAAGGATCCCTGGAGTGATCCCTGGAGATCCCAGCAGGAAGGAGAGTTTAAGCATTTCCCACTTCTAGCTTTAGCCACAGCACCACTGCTAACAGCTGTTTATGTCCAATATTCTTGTGGGCCCCAACACAGGAGAGCTATGACTGACTAGGAGAATTGTGGGAGTGGGAGTTGGTTGTCAGGGACAGTTTTAAAACATTTTTCTGCTGTGTTTACAGGACATGTAGTTTCACAAAGCAGCCCAACCCCATTGACGGTGAATGGAGTTCTGGGGGGAGTCAGTAACTCTTACCTTGAAGTTTCCTGAAGGAAAGAAGGTCAATTCCATCGTCTGGCTTTGCAATGGAACATCTGTCGCCTTCATAAAGCCAGATGAAACCAAAAGTCCAACCATCCATGTGACCAGCCCAAAATGGGGAGAGCGAATGAGCTTCACCCAGTCCTACTCCTTGCATCTCAGCAACCTGACCATGGCAGACACAGGATCTTACAGTGCCCAGATAACCACAGAGACCTCTATAACACTTCACAGCTACACTCTGAGGATCTTCAGTGAGTAAAAATATAGAGGAACAGTTCTCTACTAGTCAGGGTGAGTGGAGCCACCCACTAAGTCTGGGGAGCTAGATGACCCTGGGTAAGTGTGGTCCCCCAGTTTCATTCACTCTTTTGATTAGTTCAGAACGTTTCCTAGGTAGATCTTTCTTTTTTGCTTTTCGTATTCTTTTTTGTCCTTCTTAAGTCTGGCAGATCCTGGCTGTGTCGGCTGGTTGAAAAACACACAACTTGCCCCTTACTCCATGCAGCCCTTCAGGAGCTAGAAATGAAAAAGTCCGGGATCTTTTCTCTGAAGGGGTCTGGATGTCTTGCTGTGTTCTCTCTCCTTAACTACCTGCATCCTCTCTTCCTGGGATGGCCTAGAAAGGACTTTTACTGCTATTTATATCTTTTAAAACTATTGTTTCAACCAGAGCGGCTGCCAAGGCCTCAAGTTAAAGTGGATTCCATCATCTATGCGAATGGGACCTGTAATGCCATCTTGAGGTGTTCTGTGGAGGAAGGAGGAGAGAACATCACATATCGGTGGACACCAGTGGGACCAGGGGCTGTCGTGTCCCAGGTGGGATCTGTCCTCAGTGACTCCTGGAGCCTTTGTGATCTGGATCGGACCTATACCTGCACAGTTCTGAATCCTGTTAGCAATAACAGCTCCACTCTCATCCTTCCTGGGCAGCTTCATGCAGGTAACTGGCCCCTTCTGGTCTCTCTAGAACCCTTAGAAAATGCTTTGAGAATCTTTAAAAGGAGCTGAGGAGAGTGCATGGCAGCCCTTAGCACCTGCCAACAATCTCACTTCCCTTTACGTACATGTGCTCTGTCCTCTCTCATTCTACTTTCTCTCTTTCAGGTTCCAAGGCAGCTGAAGGCACCTATTGCCCGGTCAAATGGATTTTCCTGGGGAAGGGGATTCTTCTCCTTGTGTTTCTAGGGGTTCTAGGAAGTTGACATATGCAGACACAGGTGCTCAGCAAACCCCTCAGGTCTAACTCAGGGTGACAAGAGGCCACCAGTGCTCTAAGAGAGCCAGGCTGTGCCCATATGAGTCCATTACTTTTCTGTGGATCAATTAAATTACATTTATTGACCTGTACTCTTTTCAAGGTGTAGTACTATGGATTGTCAAAGGCTACTGGGACAAAATTTCATATCTTTTCATGTACATGCACATTTTATAATGAGGAAGTTTGGGCAAGAAGAGATAAAATAACTGCATGAATACCATGTTGTCTATTCTAAGAATATTTTTTTCTCCATGATTTAAAATTTCTGAAATCAAGATAAGTCGTAATATAAATGTATACAGCTAAAAAGGATAGTGTGTTTTTCTCCTGAAATATCATTATTAAACTGATACTGCTTTTAAAAATCATGGTGTCTTCTATTGGTGGGAATGGAAGTTAGTACAGTCATTATGGAAAAACAGTCTGAATGTTCCTCAAAAAATTAAAGACAGAACTACCATGTGATCCAGTCCCACTACTGGGTATATATCCAAAGAAATGAAATAAGTATGTGAGAAAAATATCTGCACTCCCATGTACACAGCAGCATTATTTACAATAGCCAAGGTATGGAATCAACCTAAGTTTCCATCAGTGGATGAATGAATAAATAAACAAAAGGTGATATGAATACACAGCGGAATACTATTCAGCTTTAAAAGAGAAGGAAATCCTGTCATTTGCAACAGCATGGATGGACCTGGAAGACATTAAGTGAAATAAGCCATGGACAGAAAGATAAATACCACATGATGTCACCCATATGCGGAATCTAAAAAAATTGAACTCAGAAGCAGAGAGTAGAGTAGTGGTAACTAGGGGCTGCGGTAATTGGGTAGGGCGTTGTGGACATGTTGGTCAAAGGATACAAAATTTCAGATAGGAGGATAAGTTCAAAAGATCTATCATACAGCATGGTGATGTGGTGACTATAGGTAATAATATCTTGTATTCTTTTTTCTTTTTATAGAGATGAGGTCTCACTATGTTTCCCAGGCTTGTCTTGAACTACTGGCCTCAAGCAATCCTCCCATCTCAGCCTCCCAAAGTGCTAGGATTACAGGCATGAGCCACCATGCCAGGCCTACTATATTGTATTCTTGAAAAATGCTAGGAGAGTGGATATGAATTTTTCTCACCACAAAACGGTAATAATGGGAGGTGATGCATATGTAAATTAGCTTGATTTAGTCATCCCACAATGTATATATACTTCGCAACATTGTGTCGTATACAGTAAATACCTAAAATTTTATCTGTCCATTTAAGAAAATGGATAAAAAATAAATTTTAAAAAGATATTAAAGAACAATACAAATCTGTTAAATATTTATTAGAAATACATAGTTGGGACTATTTCACAAAATAGCATTTAAGTGCTCAAAAAAGGCAATAAACAGCCCCCTAAAGATGCAAAAATATTGAGAATCTGCTGATCCTATCATAGTTTTAGAAAATTCATCAAGTTTTAAAATATTCATCAGAAATATCAAGTCAATATCAGCAAAATTTTAAAAAGTTTATTACAAAGTGATCTGTACATAGGAAGCAAGACAAAGTACTTTAATACCTTCCTACTAACTGGTGAAGTCAGGCTATACACATACAATTGAAGTTAGAAATAAAGCAAGTAGAATCACAGAGAATAGTTTAATTATCACAATGGTAGCATATTCATTATAAAAAATAATCAAGCAAATATATTTCCTATAACAAACATTGTGTGTGCATAGCCTTAATTAAGATAAAGAATACATACTATCTTCAAATAACAGTATCTCGAGGGAACTTCTTGTAATCAAAATTTGTCAAAGCACATTTCTGTCATAACAAAATACTCCTAAGTAAGTATAAATGTGACAAGAAAGGGCTTTAAACCTCATTTGCTTAATGTTTACATTCTTATTGCCTCCAGTGGGCGATCTTGTAATTATGTCTCCACTTTCACCTTTATATAACAAGACATAAGGACCAGCTCAGTGCTTTGTCATTCTCAGTACTTTTCCTAATTTTTCTGGGTTCCTTATTAAATTTTTAGATTATATTTTTTGACTCTGGCTTTTGTTGCAAAACTGAACTAGAAAATATAGGGCTCCTAATTTTGTTTCCACTATAGCCTGAAAATGTTTTGACATATATGAATCATTATAAATTTGAGAATATGACTTTTGGCAAGTGTATTATTATTGTTATTATTAAATTTTCATTAGTTAAATTGAATAGTCTTTTCAACAAATGGTGCTTGATCGATCTGTGGGGGAAGAGCCAAGATGGCGGACGAGAAAAGCCGCCAGTCAGAGTGTCTCTGCAAAAAAGACAGATTTTAGAAGAAAGTGAAAAAAATAAACTAGCAAAGAAACATAGATCATGTGAGGGTCAGAAGGAAGCGTGCCTGAAACTACAGGAGACTCCATGGGAAGGCGTTGGGGAGGAGAACTGGAAAGAGAAAGGCCCCCGAGAGGCTTGGAGACCAGCAACAAGGGTAGGTGGAGCAGATAACTTTCCCCTCCCTTGCATCTTGGACTGCTGGTGGGCTCCTGAGCGGTTAGAGACATGCCGACACCAGCCTAGAGACGGCTGCCACGAGTGAGCGGTGGCCTCTTGCGTACAGGGCACCAGGCTCCCAGCTCCCTCCAGGCACCTCCCCGGGCGCAGACCCGAGCCTATCGGCAGACGCCATAGTGCTCCATTCTCTCCTTCCCCTTCCCTACCCGTGGGTGCCCAGAGAGACAATTTAGCCATCACATGGAGGCATCTCCAAGGAACAGGACCTTTCCTTTTGAGGCCCTACAGCAGACTGAGGGGTACTCAGACTGCAAACTCCCTAGCCGCCAGCCCTCCCAGGTGTTGCTTGCCTGGTGACTCCACAAGAGCAAGGCAAATCCCGAGGTGGAGTGAAATCGATCCAGTTTGGGCACCCTGTAGGTGATTTGAGACCAGCACCCCTACCCCTGGCAGGGTCAGGGATTGATCTCCAGGGCCCAGGGGACAGGCCTGCAGACCAGACCCCGTACACCCAGGTCATGATCGCACTGCCCCGGGGCACAGAAAGGATATTTGTGAAAGAGCCTGCTGAGGAGTGTGCACCTTCAGGGGCAGATCGGCATGCCTGAGTGGCAACCTTCTTCCCAAAAGAGAGCTGTGCACCCAGCTCAGGCTGTGATCCTGGGCAGGGAACCTCCTGGCCCACATCACAGCCAGGGGAGATCCACTGGCCTGAGGTCCTGCCTGCTGGCAGAGGCCTGGGAGAGGCCATGGAGTGGGGGGGAAGGGGGAGGGGAGTGAGACCTGCTCCAGAGTGTGGGTCTCAGACAGCCCTGCCCCGCCAAGCCTAGATTTTACAGCTGAGTGGAGCCATTTCAGCCCCTCCTGGCAGCTTTGCACAGAAGGAAAGAACAGACCTTTGACCCCTGATAACAGCATTTGTGAAGCCTGAGGGCAGGCTTACCCAACCCAGCTCAGCCCAGACTCACTCCTGGACTTGCCCCCACTGAGGTGGAGAATAAGGACACATCTGGAAGTCCCAGGGCCCCATCCACCACCCGAGGCACAAGAGGGCCTCTCCAGAGGAACAAGAGCTGGTTACAAGACCCAAAAACAGCACGGCAACTAACTCCTTCCAGCAAGTGCCACCTACTGACAGGGAGGTCATTCTGCATACTCTTTTACTGCATCTACTGACTCATCATAAAGGGTGTGGTCGAATCTCACCCACAAACTCCACCTACTGGCTCAGAGACTAAACAGGGCGTGTCATTATCCAAACGAAAATCTAAAGGCAAGAAGGAACTGACCCAGATGAGAAGGAATCAGCAAAAGAACTCTGGAAGTATGAAGAATCAAATGGAAAGCACACCCCCAAAGAGGAACAACAGCCCTCTAGCAATGGACATTAACCAAACTCAGAATATTAAAATGACAGAAGAATTTCAAACATGGATTATAAGAAAACTCAATGATATGCAAGAAAAAATGGATCACCAACACAAAGAAACCACAAAAA
>NW_012138303.1:3623750-3629058 GCF_000956105.1 Propithecus coquereli
GTAACTAAAACAGCATGGTACTCGCACAAGAACAGAGACATAGACCATTGGAACAGAACTGAGAACCCAGATATAAAACAATCCTCATATAGCCATCTGATGTTTCACAAAACAGACAAAAACATACACCAGGGAAAAGAATCCTTATTCAATAAATGGTTCTGGGAAAATTGGATAGCCACATGTAGAAGACTGGAATAGGATCCACACCTCTCATCTCTCACAAACATCAACTCACAATAGGTAACAGACTTACACCTAATGCATGAAACTATAAGAATTCTAGAAGAAAATATTGGATAAACTCTTGTAGATATTGGCCTAGGGAAAGAGTTTATGAAGAGGACCCTAGAAGCAATCATAGTATCAACAACAATAAATAAATGGGACCTGATCAAATTAAAAAGCTTCTACACAGCCAAGGAAACTATCATGAGAGCAAACAGACAACCTACAGAATGGGAGAAAATATTCACATGCTACACATCCAATACAGCACTGATAACTAGAATCTAGATATCACTCAGGAAAATCAGCAAGAAAAAAATCAAACAACCCTATTAAAAAGTGGGCAAAGGACATGAACAGAAATTTTTCAAAAGAAGACAGACTAATTACCAACAAACACATGGAAAAATGTTCAACATCTCTAATCATCAGGGAAATGCAAATTGAAACCACAATGAGGTATCACTTAATTCCAGTGAGAATGGCTTTTATCAAAAAGTCCCAAAACAACAAATGTTGGTGTGGATGCAGAGAGATAGAAACACTCATACCTTGCTGGTGGGACTGCAAATTAGTATAACCTCTGTAGAAAGCAATATGGAGATACTTCAAAGAACTACAAGTAGAACTACCATTTGATCCAGTGATCCCATTACTGGGTATATACCCAAAGGAAAAAAAGACATTCTGTAAAGAAGATATCTGTTATAGCAGCACAATTCACAGTTGCAAAGATGGGGAAACAATCCAAGTGCCCATCAATATACAAGTGGATTAATAAAATGTGATATATGTATACCATGGAGTTCTCCTGAGCCACAACAAACAATGGTGATCTAGCACCTCTTATGTTATCCTGGATAGAGCTGGAGTGCATTTACTAAGTATCACAAGAATGGAAAAATAAGCACCACATGTACTCAACATCGAATTGGTATTCACTGATCACCACTTATCTGCACACATGGTGGTAACATTCATCGGGTGTTGGGCAGATGGGAGGGGGAAGGAAGGGATGGGTACGTTCACACCTAGTGGGTGCAGTGCACACCATGTGGGGGATGAACATGCTTAAAGCTCTGACTCAGGCGGGGCAAAGGCAATATATGTAACCTAAACATTTGTATTCCTGTAATATGGTGAAATGAAATAAATTAATTAAAAAATTAAAAAAAGAGTGAAGTATACAGAGATAGAAAATAAAACAGTGGTTACATAGGGTGGGAACAGTGGGGTAGGAAATCGGGAGATGTATGTCAAAGGATACGAAGAAGCAGATATTTAGGATAAGCAAGTCCAGAGATCTAATGTACAACATGAAAAAGTAGATTTTTAGCTGCTCTTATCACAAAAAAGTAACTATGTGAAATGATAGACATGTTAATTTGCTTCACTATAGTAATCATTTTACTATCTATATATATATCCCATAATATCGTGTTGTAAACCTCAAATGTACACAATAAAATTTTAAAATAAACAATTTTAATTTCAAAAATTATAAAAGGAAAGTCTGATAAATGTATCTACAGTAAAATAAACAAACAAATTCAAATATAGGGTGGGGCATGGTGGCTCATGCCTGTAATTCCAGCACTTTGGGAGGCCAAGGTGGGAGGATGACTTGAGCCCAGGAGTTTGAGACCAGCCTGGGCAACATAGCATGACCCCACTTCTACAAAAAATTTTAAAAATTAGCAGAGCGTGGTGGCCTGTGCGTATAGTCCTAGCTACTTGGGAGGCTGAAGCAGGAGGATGGCTTGAGCCCAGGAGTTCCAGGTTACAGTGAGCTATGATAGCACCACTGCACTCCAGCCTGGTCAATAGAGCAAGCCCCTGTCCCTTAAAAAAAAAAAGAAAAGAAAAATTCAACTTACAAACAGGGAAAATTATTATAAAAATGTAATAGATATGTAACTTCTTTAACATATATACAAAAACAAAAGATTTGAAAAATGCTCATTCTCACAAGTTAAGAAATGCAAATTAAAGCAAGATTGAAATTCTATTTTTGACTCATTAGATTTTAACAGTTAAACTATAAAACTACATAATAGTAATGAGACTATTAGACACAGGCACTGTTCAAAAACTCTGCAGCAAATCTTTGCATGGAAATGTAGCCAAATATAAATTTCATGGATATTACTTTTGGCCCCAAAATTCCATTAATAGAAATTAATCCTACAAATATGCTATAAAAATGGACAAATTCAAGATAGTTTGTGTCCATCAAGAGGGGCATTCATCCTGCCAAGAACTGGTAAAACAAAGCTCACAAATTCATGCTAACAAAAAGTAAAGAGAGAATAGCAAGAATGAATGTTTATTTAGCACCTGCTCGTCTCCAGGCCTCACCCTATTTGCTACCCTTGATATGCAGATAACATTTGAGGCATCTTCAGGCTTAAGACCCAGATCCAACGGCCCAGTGGCTATTGTCCACCATTGATCTAGGTAAAATTCTATTATCACAAAAATCAGCATACAGCATTTATTCCTAGCTGTTCTCTGTTTTCCAATAGGCTCCTATAAGCCAGAAACCAAACTAGGCAATCAGTTAATGCCTTCAGGACATGTAAGTGTTTTCTATGAGCAAAACATTGGGCTAAGCATGTTACATGCATTATCTACCTCATTTGTCCTTTGCAAAGCCCTTTGAGGTAGATGACATTATCCTCATTTTGTGAGCAAAGAAACTGCAGCTTCTCATTCAATATCTTGCCCAAGGCCAAACCATTAATATGTTACTATGTTCCCTGCCTTTCCAATGTCCCCAGCTCCACTGAAATATATCTAAGGTGGTCACCTTGGACTCACGTTATGTCCAAGCAGGGGACTTGAGGGCTTAGCAATGGACCCTGATATGCAGTATCTGCTTCTTCTTTGCTGCATTAGAACGGAAACATACTAACTGCCATGATTTCACAGACCCAAATGAAGATACTATAGGGAAGGTTAGAAATAAAGGAAGAAGTCACAGAGAGAGTTGGCCTAGTGGCATATAGCACTGATCAGAAAGCTATGTGGTAGCCATGCACAGGAAATGTTCTCTGATCTTATAATACGATAGAGCTTCCAAAAAACTCCAATGTGTAAAATGCTGTCTATATAGTGTGACTCTGTGAGTGTCAGGAACTTGAAACTGGGTCTGCCTTTGTAATCTGTAAAATTGAATTGCAGTAGATATTAGGAGGTGCAAAGGATTCACCTGCAGATGTGAAGAGCAAGGAGGCACAGGTGAGAAAGACCCAAGCCCTAACCTACTGCACGTCCTCATTGAGGAGAGTAATGCAGCTGAAGGAATTGGTGAGAGAGGCCCTTAGGGTGATTCACAGCTTTCAGATTCTGGCATCTTTGGAAAGTCTCTAGATACTAGAAAAGAAAACTTACATTTATGCAAGTTCATTGTAGGAAAATTGAACACAGTACTAAGGCATACAGAAGAAAGCAGAAACCCACTAAAATCTTACCATTCAGAAATGATCATTATTAATATTTTGGCAAAATTCTTTCTAGAGTTCTCCCTGTGTACACACACGCAAGCACACATGCATGCATGGTTCCATCTAGATTGCTGATCTGCAGCCTTTTTTAACTCAAAAATATATCCTGGACATCTTTCTATATTCAGGAAAGAAGATATTCATAACACTTAAATGATTGTCTACTATTCCATTGATTGGATATATCAATTTACATAAAACTATAAGTTTTTCTTAACAATGTGACAGCAAAAATTTTTATAGTTAGATTTTTGATAATTTGCCCAACTCCCACGATGTTAAATTCCTAGAGATGGTATTATGTTGTCAGAGACCTGTATATTTAAAGCTTTAATATGGATTTACGAGATTATACTGTTCCCCAAATATTGCACCAATTCACCAGATAAAAATTCTTAAAATATTTTTCATTGACTTGAGTTCGCCAGCTTTGTGTCATGTGATGGAAAAATGTAGACCACATAAATAACATCACACACACACTCACTCACGCTCAAGCCTATCTCCTCCAAGTGATTTTTTAAAGTTTGTTTAAAATAAAAGTAAAACTGAAGTGTGAACATCAGGGCGGAATGTGAGCAGGCTTCCCCCCAAGACTCCAGGCATCTGCAGCGTTTGAGGGATTGAACGTAGACTCAGAGACACACGCACAGCACCTCCATTTACAGGCCCCTTTGTTGTTCGCTATAGAAATGGGGGAGACCTCCATCCCAAATGTGGCTCAATTGTCAAGACTAATGATGCCACACACACATACCAAGGGGGTATGAAATGTTCTATCAATTACAAAATGAGCCTTTCTGAGTAGAGCAAAGCAGTCTTCCTAAGCTGGTCTGAAAATGAGAGAGCAGTTTTGAAAGGAGACTGGCCTGGGGTTTTTGTGATGGATGAGAGTTGGGATGTTGGGAGTGCTCCTATGTTTGGGCAGGAACTTATGCGTTTTGAACTTCTTTTCAGTGACAAAGGAGGGAGTACCCATGCTTTTTTATGAGCTCAATCAGCTTGCCCAAACGAGAGGCAGACAGGGAAGAGGAAGGGGTGAGGCTGAAAAGCTGTCAGCAGTCAAATATCAAAAATATAGTGTCAGACTCTTATTGCATACTTACAAAGCCAAAACTTTGTCAGAAAGAACTTAGCTGCTTAGTGAAGAGTGGAAATAGAGGTCCATAGTCTAGCCTTTCAACCTCAACTGGAAACATCACGCCAAAGATTAACAAATGGACTCTATAAACCCTGTGGAGGTCTCACCTCTTAAATGAGGATGAAGACTTCCACTGGAGAACTGATAAAGCAGGCACCTCAGTAGCCTAAGTTTTGCAAATTAGAAAGGATTGAGCAGTTTCATCCTCTTTTGTCAAGTCCAGAGTTGTCCTCCACTGAGGCCCAGCCAACACCTATTTATTGAAGACCTATAGCAAATATAGGAAATCTTTTCTCTATCACAGGCCAAAAACCCACCAAGAAAACATAAAGATCCACATATACAAAATCAACTTAACTTGGTTTTTATGATAGCAAGAAATTTAAAATATTCCATTCACACAGTTTTAATATTAAGCACAGGATATATAAAT
>NW_012138303.1:3629652-3639654 GCF_000956105.1 Propithecus coquereli
TAAAATGATTCTATCAATGTGCAGGTTCACCAACCATGGAGATTATAATTTTAAAAAAATATATCAATTTGGTAGTTGATAAAATAAATTTTTATTTAAATTTTGTAACTACTACCAGTAAGATTGAATTTTTTTTTTCAAGAAGCTAATTGTTTGATTTGCTATATAAGTTGTGTTCTTACCTCTATATCTGTGTGGTATCTGGTAATTTTTGTATCAATCTGTATTTAGCTCCTTATGTATTTAGACTATTAAGCTTAAGGAAAATATTTTTCAAACATATTTTATCTCTAAGGCAACTATTTTTAAAGCTTGTTCTCTCAATATAAGAATCTCACTTCACAAATGGGTTGAAGATCGTTCCTTCTTTTTCATTTCTCTAAGGGAGATTGTGTAAATTATTTATTCTTTGAATTAAAAGTAGAACTCTCCAATGGAGCCATTTGGGTTTGAAGTTTGTTAGAAGTAATTATTTTTCTAATCATATTTTTATTGAACTGTAATATACAGAAAAGGATTTATAAAATAAATGAAGAGGTCAATAATTATCAGAAAGTGAACACATCAGTGTTACCACCACTCAAGTCAAGGAATAAAAAAATTACCTGCAGACCACAAGCCAATCTCTTGCTCTCTCCCGATACTTACATGCAATCATTTCCTCAAAAGTAACCACATATCCTGACTTCTAACACCATAGATTAGGTTTGCCTATTTCTGAATTTCATACAAATGAAATAATGTAGTGTATGTATTTCATATTTGACTTCTTTTAGTTAACATATTTATAAGAATCATCCATGCTGTGGCAAGTAGCTATAGTTCCTTCCCCTCCATTGCTTTATAATATACCGTTGTATGTGTATACCACAATTTATTGATTATTCTACTATTGATGAGCATTTGTGTTATTTTCATTCAGCTTGATGCTATTGTAAATAATACATCTATAAACAGTATTGTATTTTTTTTTGCACAATGTGCTCTCATTTCTAGAGAGATATATGCCTAGGAGTATATATTACTGAGTCATAGAGTGTGTCTATGTTTAAACTTTAATAGATAATAAAAAACCATATTGCACCAGTTTACCCTTCCATCAGTGGTGTATGTGAGTTCCCATTGTTAACTAACACCTAGTGTCATTAGTCTTTTTATTTTAACTAGTCCTTGTAGGTGTGTATTGGTATTTACTTTGCTCTCTGATCCTTTCTTATGAGTGAATTTTGATTTTGGCAGGGAAAAGCATTAGAAAAAAGTATTGTAGTACGTATTATTTTCTGGGTCCACATGGGGCAGTGCTGGGAGAGAACATGGGAGCACAGGAGCTTGGAAGCAGAGGGGACAGTGTAAGTCCACAGGTATTTTCAAAAACATTAGAGAAATTTCCCCAGGTCATGGACTTGGGAATTGAGAAAATTCTACCTAAATTTCAAATGCTGGGAGAGCTCTGCAGCAAGCTGTGCTATACACCACTGAAGTTACTCCTGTGTTAGCCAATTCAGCAGCTTCATTATCTCTGAAGTCCCCAAGTAAAAGAACACTTTATACTTAGGAGAAATCCCCTGACCCCCAGCAATTAGTCAATTTGCATAGATTTATTAATTAATTTTAGGAATAGCCTCATGTCCAGAAAACCTGTTAGGACTAACCAGACTCAACACTCACTACTGCCCTGGGTTAGCCAAAGGAGTTTGCTGAGCACCGCACCTGGATATGCCAAATTCCTAAGATGCTCAAGATTCACGTGAAATAGATATACTTTTCCCAGGAAAATCCATGTCACTGGGAAATAAACATCTGCAACTTCCTTGGAACCTGGAAGAAAAAGGAGAGTGAGAAGGCCAGAGCACCTATGTGGGAGCGGGGTGGGGACACACATGCTAGGAGTAGGTGCATCCTTTTTTCGGCACTCCCAGATAGTCTCAGAGCATTTCCCAGGCACCCTGGAGAGGCCACAAAGGTCAGTTACCTGCACAAGGCTGCCCAGCAGGGATGGCAGGAGATGCTGTTGCTTGTAGGGTTTAAGACTGTCCAGGTGAAGGTCTGGTTCAAGTTCAGAGCCTGAGGAATCACTGAGGACAGATCTTTCTGGGGACACAGCATTTCCTGGTCCCACCAGTGTCCACCTATAAGTACGATTTTTCTTCCTCCTTTCAAGGAACACTTTAGGTTAGCATTACAAGCCCTGTTCTCAGAGACAGTGGGTTCCAGTCCTTCCAGTGGGTTCCAAGGACCTTGAGTCCTTCTTAGCTGTCCTGCTGGAAGCCATAGGTTCTTTAAAAATGAGAAGAGCAAGCAGGGTCCTCCCTAGGCCATCCCAGGAGAAAAGGACTTAGGGATGAAGGGGAGAAAAAACAGCAAAGTTCCCAGATGCTTCTAATTCCAGCCTCTGGAAAAAGAAACAGACCATCTGAGCTTATTCAACCAGCTACAACCAGTAACACCAGCCAGGGTCTATTGGTGAGTTCTGGTCACTGAGGTGAATTCTTTCTCTGCTCTGGAGTTTCTCTGAGGGCCTTAGGTTCATTTCCACAGTCCTTATTTAGATAGGGTCCCTCTCAAGGATCTAGCAACCTACTTGCCTTCTTTCACCTCTTTCTTCCTCTTCTAAACTTTAGAGCTTAACTAATTCCATCTGCCATGACTAAACTA
Source organism: Propithecus coquereli (assembly GCF_000956105.1). NCBI lineage: Eukaryota > Metazoa > Chordata > Mammalia > Primates > Indriidae > Propithecus > Propithecus coquereli. The sequence continues at coordinate 3,632,308 of NW_012138303.1, forward strand.
ATTAACTAACTAATTCCATCAGGGCATGTTTCTATATAAGGTCACATTCTGAGGTTTGGGGAAGGACATGAATTTTTGGAGGACACTATCCTGCTAAAACCTTGGTTTCAGACTTCAAGCCTCTATTGAAATGAACAACAAATTTCTGTTGTTTTAAATCATTTGGTTTCTGGCACTTTGGTATGGGAGGCCCTAGAAAACTAATACAGGTAGGAAACCAGAAATCTACCTAGAAAGCATTCTGGGCCCATCAGCCAGTCAGTGAAATGGAGGAACCACCTTTAATAAGAGATATCCAGTCCCCAAGGCCTTGGGAGGACCTTCCCAATCCTGCCATCAGTGATGTCCCTTATATCCATGCACACTAAAGATTCTCAGAGTAAAATGGAAGAATGTTCTGGAGGTCAATGACACGATCTGGGCCCGTTAACATGATCAGAATCCTTAGCTGCAGGAAGAAGTAGGTGAAAGTCAGGTACTCTTTCAGTATCACTTACTCTGATGTTCCCTGGCTTTCATTCTTTTGGTATTATGAGGGCAAGAGATACAAAACCAAGAAACTAGGTAATGATATTAACCCGGTCTCTTGCACAAGACTTCAGGCAGAAAGACAACTCCTCCAGACTCCTGTTCATGATACGGGAGCCTTGGCGTATAAAATTATGTTTCCTGGAAGCCCAGAAGGAAAACATCTGCAAAACTATCTCTTGCTGCCACCCACTCTGGCAGTAGATCACAGCACCCTTATACTGGAGCCCTCAGAAATGCTGGATATGTAAACTGGTATTCACAGTTGTGCTGTGGCTGAAGCCGGAAGCAGCCAATCATTACAATCTCCTTCCTGTGAGATTTCTCAGGGGCGGGGCTCCCACTGAGGGCCTAGGAAACACAGTTATAAAAGTGGCAGGGAGGATAAGACTCTGCCACACAGCCTGGGCAGCAGGCAGGCATGTGATTTCCTCTGGCTGACCATGCAACCACTGCCTGTTTGTTTTCTCTTCTGGTTGTCCCTGACGTTTGCCTCAGCATCTTCTTTTATTTCTTCCTTCAGTCATGTCCCTAACGTAGTAGGCTGAATAATAGCTCCCCGTGTCCTGGATCCTGTGACTATGTTAAATTACTTGACAGTAGAGACTTGGCAGATGGAATTAAGGTTGCTAATTAGCAGACTTTAAGGAGATTATTCTGGATTGTCTTAGGTAGGCCCAATGTGAAATCACGGGATTCTTAAAAGTAGAAGAGGAAGGCAGAGATACGCAATGCAATAGGGGGCAGAGGAGAGATTAGAAGCATGAGAGAGACTTCACCCAACTTTGCTGGCTTTGAAAATGGAAGAAGGAGGCCATAAGCCAAGGCATGTGACAAGTCTCTAAAAACTGGTAAAGGCTCTCAACTGGCAGCCAACAAGAAAATGGGGCCTCAGTCCTACAACAGCATGAAACCAAATTCTGCCAATCACCTGAATGAACAAGGGCGTGGATTCTCCCCAGGGACCTCCAAAGAAAAATAGGCCTGTTAACATCTTGATTTGGGCCTTGTGAGATTCTAAGCAGAAACTTAGCCAAGCTTGCCAGATTTCTGACCTAAGGAGGCTGTAAGATAATGAATTCGTATTGTTTTAAGCTGCTAGATTTGTCATAACTTGTTACAGCAGCAATAGGAAACTAACACACCCAACAAATCTGGTTCCCTCAGGAAGTAAACCCAGGTTCCTCCGGTGGAGAACAAGGAGTAGTTTTCATCAATTTTTCTCTCCCCACTCATCTGTGTCTTGACATTGAATAGTGTGATCCTCTTCACTATGAATGAAACTTTGTTTCAGGGAAAGAATTATGGGTGAAGCTCAGTTTCTTCTTCCGAGAAGACTCAAGTCTGTTTACCCAAACCAAATTGCACGGGGGGAAAAAATTGCCAAATGTATATATGCCTAATGAACAAATTTCCTAATCACTTCCTCTCCTAAAATGTATACAGTGTCCACCAAGTTTACCTTTTATTTTTGCACCCTTCAGGGGGTTCTTTTTTATTCTGCTTACTTCTCAGTATTTCATTTTTAAATAATATATGTGAAAACTATGTTTCAATGTATTAAATAGTTAAAGCTATCAGATGGATGTATTATTCAAATTCACCTCTTAAATAGCTCAGAAGTTTACCTGCATGTCACAAATATGCTCATATTAATTTAACACCAAGACATTATTTTCAATAACTAATATAGTTATAGCATGGCTTTTAAAAATTTATTTGAAGAAAGATGAGAGGAAAAATGAGAGATAGTAAATCTGTGGTAGAGAGGCTTTTGGAAAGCTGGTAGTTCAATGTGTGGGGAGATCAAGAAGTACCGGAAGTTCAACATTGTTGTGAAAACATCCACACAATATTAGTAGATGAGTAATTACATTTAAAAAACGAAGATAATATTTGAACTAATGAAAAAATTCAATGCCATATGTCAGTATATCCTTTAGGATCCTTTCTGCTGCAAAAATAAGCAGCAACTAAGTAGTTTAAACAGTGAGGAAATTTATTCTCCCACCCAACTGGAAGTCTAGAAGAGGAATAGTCTTCTAGGTTAATTGGTAAAGCAACTTCATGCCACTGTTAAGAACTCAGATTCTTTCTCTGTCTCTAGCTTGCCTTTCTCAGCAGGCAGTCTGGCCCTCGGGCTGACACTCTTGTGGTCCCAGGATGATGGCCAAAAGTCCAGGCATCCCACGAAGACACATCACCATCCAGAAAAAAGAAGGGATCATCTCATCTGTAATCTCTCGTATGTGAGGAATCATAGCAAACCAAGCCCTAACTACATGCCAAGGGCATTATGTATATAACTTCATGTGATCCTGTCAACAACCCTATGTGGTAATGTAATTATCATCTCCATTTTCTAGCAGACAGAGGCACAAAAAGTTAAACCATTTGCATTAGTTACTAAGTGGTAGAACCAGAATTCAAATCCAAGCAGTCTGACTGCAAAGCCTGATGCTGAGCCACTGCACCACACTGCCTCTCGCATAATCAGTTCTGCCCTTCGAGAGTCATGGAGAATCCAGAAATATTAGGGTCCCATCTTCGAGTATGTTCAATGAATGATGCTGGTGCAATGGGTTAGCTCCTCGAGGAGATAGACAAAGTGCATCTCCTAAGATAAGACAGTAAAATTAAATGGGAAGCCCTGCCCCAATCTGGCATCTTTTAACAAGCACAACACAAGCACTCACCATGCTGCTGTGGTCAGCGATGACCTTGGACTTCTTGGTGTTGACACCACACTGTCAAGTTTCTATATGACTTCTCCCTCACATAACCATGTGACTCATATTTGGCCCTCAAGAAGGAAACAAAAAAGAAATAAAGAAAAGGCAGAAGGGCTGGGCGTGGTGGCTGACGCCTGTAATCCTAGCACTATGGGAGGCTGAGGTGGGAGGATCGCTCAAGGTCAGGAGTTCAAGACCAGCCTGAGCAAGAGACTCCGTCTCTACTAAAAATAGAAAGAAATTATCTGGACAACTAAAAATATATAGAAAAAATTAATCGGGCATGGTGGTGCATGACTGTAGTCGTAGCTATTTGGGAGGTTGAGGCAGAAGGATTGCTTGAGCCCAGGAGTTAGAGGCTGCTGTGAGCTAGGCTGACACCAGGGCACTCTAGCCCAGGCAACAGAGTGAGACTGTGTCTGAAAAAAAAAAAAGAAAGAAACGAAAAGAAAAGGCAGAAGGAGGAAGAGAAAGAAAGAATGAGGGGGGGTTAGAGAGAGATGACAGATGAGAAAGCGTCTCTATCATAGAAACATAAAACCCCTTCCCTTTGGCTTCATGCTCCCTTGGTCTTGATAACAGAATTTCATCTGTAAGGCTAGATTTATTTGATATCTTTAGTAGAAAATAACAAAACAAATGCCAGCTAGCTTATGGGAAATGTATTAAAATTACACAGAACTCAATGGCAAGGATATAGCCAGACCTCAGAAATCACTGGATTCAGGGAATGAAACTCCATGGGAAACCCAAGGAGGACTGTCTTTTGATTCTGCTTCTCTCCATGTGTCTACTTTATTCTTTGTCTTGGGGATCAGTTCTTTTCTTCTGACTGCTTGTTGGGATATGGCCATCAGTATATAGTGCAAAAAATGACCTGTTATACAGCCATTCCTAGAGAACTCATTTCCATTCTGATTTCCTAACTCCCCTTTTTGCCTTTTTCTTTCCTCATTTCTCCAAATTCCTGGGTAAGGGTCTCTGATTAACCCATCTTGGGTTGGGGCCTACCCTTGGCTTTTATTTCTATGGATGACAGAAAGGGGACCCAGGTGATAAACTGAAGATGTTGCTTTCTACCATGCAGCTATTCTCAAAGGTGACACAGGATGAGAATAACATGGGAATAAAAGGATTTTTTTTTTTTTTTTTTTTGAGACAGAGTCTCACTCTTTTGCCCAGGCTGGAGTGAGTGCCGTGGCGTCAGCCTAGCTCACAGCAACCTCAAACTCCTGGACTCAAGAAATCCTACTGCCTCAGCCTCCCGAGTAGCTGGGACTACAGTAAAAGGATTTTTTATTATGAAAATTTTCCAACACATGCAAAAATAGAGACATTAATATAATAAACCCCATACACAATCACCCAGATTCAGACATAACATTTCAATATGTGTCTCTAAAAGCTATGGATATTTACTCATACGAGCACAATGCCATTACTACACCTAAAAAAGTCAACAATAATTCCTTTGTATTTTCTAATATCAAATCAATACTTAAATTTCTCTGATGGCAGGGAATTTTTTGTATTTGGTTTTGTTAAATCAGGATCCAAACAAGATTTTCATGTTTTATGCCTCATACATATCTTTTACCTAGAGCAGTTCTCACCCAACTATCTGACTCAGTTTTTATGACCTATTAAGAAATCAGGTTAGTTGTTCTACTGAATGTCCCACACACTGGATTTGTCTGTCTGCTTCCTCATGATGTCTTCTAACTTGTTCCTTTGTTTTCATAAACTAAAAGTTAGTTAGCAGGGCTTGATTAGTTTCAGTTCAACTTTTTAGAAAAGTACACTTCATAGTGATGCTATATCTTTTCTGTTGCATCAAATTAGTAGGCATTAAATGTCTGTTTGTCCCACTCTCAGAGATGCTAAGACTGATCAGGTGGTGACAGCTTGATCCTTCTCTTGTAAAGGTCATTATCAAATGCTTGCCTAAAGTTTTCAACAATTGACAGTCTTCTTGAGTCATTTATTTCATTATGAATTACAAATTGTGATTTTCATATTTTATTATTCCTTTTATATTTATTATCTGGAATTCTTCCGTAGGAAAAAAAGAAATCTTCATTAATCAACTAAGGTTATGTGGTTACCATGAAGTACAGTTCACACAAGTAAGGCAAAACAAATTCTTAATTGTTTTTTAATTGCCTATTTTCAGTTATCTACTGTGGTGACAAATGAGTTGTTTTCATTTGGATAGAGGGCTCTCTGTCTTTTTGAGTACAATGAGAAACATTTAGGTTTTATATATGCAGTTGAGAGTTCTCCAAGACCACCATCAGGCTCAACAATTAGCTAAAAGGTCTCATAGAACTCAGCAAAACTGTTATGTTCACAGTTATGATTTATGACAACAAGAGGATGTGGATTAAAATCAGCAACATGAAAAAGCACACGGGGCAGAGTGCAGGAGAGAGCTGGCACAAAGCTTTCAGTTCTCCTTTCCCAGTGGAGTTGTTCAGACAGTGCTTATTTCTCCCAGTAGCAATGTGTGACAATATGCATGGAGCATTGCCAACCAGGGACGATGAGCCTTGGTGTGCAGAGATTTTATTGGGTAATCATCACATAGATATGGCCGACCACCCACTTGGCTGACCTTATTTTCCAGCCCCTCCAGAGATGGAACTGATATCAAATGGCCTAAAGCTCCCATCATAAATCACGTTGCTAGCATAGACTATCTGGCATAGCCCACGACTCCCAGGTAAACAAAGACATTATTATCAGGCAGAACATTCCAAGGGCTTAGAGGTTATCTCCAAGGAGCTGGAGCAAAGAGCTAAATCTATCTTTGGGTAAGGTTAATCTTTTATTGCACAACATATATTCAATGTATTTAAATAAACTACAGTCATTATTCTCCTGATATATAAATTTTCCCGTAATGGATCTTATGTCCTTTGACATGACTCAATTAGTCTTTGCTATCTTTCCTGCATCCTGACACAACTATGGGTCCCAGGCATGAATTCAGCCATTCCTCTAAGAAGCTCTGGCTTCTTTTATAGGAGAAATGGTGGTTAGAAACCATAGCTTTGTCCCAAGGTGTGCTCTTTACTACTGAGTTTTCACTGATTTAGGCCAGGGGTTGGCAAACTACAGCCCATATAGCTGCTTTTATACTATAATGGCAGAGTTGAATAGTTTTGCAACAGAGACTATGGCCTGCAAAACCTAAGAAAAAGTTCACTGACTCCTGTTCTAGGCCTTTTGTTGAAAAGAAAAATAAGTTGTGAGTTCATACTAATATCTACAATTCAAATTTAACATCAAATAATTTTATTTAATATTTTTGCTTTTATATGTGTATCTCTTCTCTTATGCTGAAAAATCTTTGTTCTAGGATTTTCCCAGGACTCTTCTGGTTTTAGTTCTGAAAGTTCTGGGTACTGGGAAACCACTTATTTGTGAGCAAATTTGGGCAGTTGTTCACCTTACTTGGTTCTCCATATGTTAATATCAGTATGAATTTTATTTATCCTATAATATATGTTAAATATATTCAAATTAGTTTTACCAAATTGTTAATAAATGTATTTACTGGTCTATTTAATGTGCAGGATATTCAATTAAGACTATTCACTCAAATCCTATATTCTAAAGTCAGTCGAAATAACTTTCTGTATGATTATGTCACCAAAGTGATTTACAGTTAGACGTTATTTTAGTTTGTTTACTCCTTGTAGAGGTAGCTTTTTATTTATTTATTTATTTATTTTTAATATATAAAATAATTTTTATTACTTCCTAGAGCTCTTATATGCTAAACATCGTTCAAGGTACAGAGTAGGTGCTGAACAAATTCAGGCTGACTGATGGAAAGGGATTTAGGTTAAGTATGAAAGAGAACTGCGCAACTATAAATTTTCACACGTAGTAGAACAAATTATTTAGAGTATTTTTTTTTAATCTTATGAAGCAGTGGTTCTTAACCTTTTTTGAGGGTCACATAAAGCCTTTGAGTATCTGATAAAAAACAATGGTCCAGGCCGGGCGCGGTGGCTCACGCCTGTAATCCTAGCTCTCTGGGAGGCCGAGGCGGGCGGATTGTTTGAGCTCAGGAGTTCGA
>NW_012138303.1:3639704-3670559 GCF_000956105.1 Propithecus coquereli
GAACCTTAGCTATGCAACAGGCTGTCCTCTCCCCGATTGGTGTCAATTGCTTTCTTTTCCCGTTGATGCCTTCCATTTTTAATATCATTTGATCCATGGAAATCCCACCCTTTCAATTTTCCCATCGTGTCTCGACTTATCAATTCTTTCAGCATCCAAACACTTTCTGAGTACCCATTCTGAGCTAAGTGTAGCCCAATCATAAGCAGCTTTAGCAGAAATGGGTATCCATTACAGTAAAAGCAGCGGTATGTTTCCTGGAAAGGATACCAGTAGCCAGCGAAAGTGAAAACTGGTGATGTACAGTGATGTACAAGGCTGCAACACAGTTCCTGGGAGCTTGACTTCAGCATCACAGCCTTAGCCATGAACATCACTGATTCCACTATGTACTTACATGTGCTTTCACCCACTTCTGCAAGTCACACTTCGGCCATTTCGTGGTCATTTCATCACCCTACCCTTCTCATTTCCTGAATCTGGTAAAACTGGCTCAGTCCCACAGACCAACCTCATCTTCCTCCCACCACAGGCTAGAGGAAGATGTATTTCCACAGGAGGCACGGCTGACCCCACTTCAGAGCCATCCCTTGACTTGGAGCTGAATGTCAGGCTAACAGGGCAGCCTGGGATACGAGAGGGCTCTCCATGGATCTGCTTTATTACCACGGCCCTCTGACCAAGCGAGACTGTGAGACCTTGCTGCTCAAGGAAGGGGTGGATGGCAACTTTCTGTTAAGAGACAGCGAGTCTATGCCAGGCGTCCTGTGCCTCTGTGTCTCGTGAGTAGCCGCATCTTCCACACGTGTGAAACTTTATGTTGAACGTAGCAATGGCAGCCATACATTAAAGGATTAATGTTCCTTAGTATTTCACTCTGACTTTGTAGCCCCGATGTTGGAGTGAGAAAAAGTAGACATTGCCAGTAGAGGATGGAAGGAATGTGTCTGTCCGTGCTCCTCCATCTGCCCTGCTCTCCTGGTGTAAAGGCCACACCAGCAGACTCTGTAGGAGCAGGAGGGGGTGTGGGGGGTGCAGGGAAGGGCTGCAGGAAGCATGGGAGGTGAGAGGGGATGGAGAGAAGGTAAACATGTCAGAGAGGTCTCCTCCTCCGGAGGTGTGTTTGTTTAGTATGGAAAAGACTAGGAATTATTTTTGAAATTTCCATCTGAAAGACTATTTATTCTGCTGCATCTTCCTGCAATACTTAAAATACTAATAATATTTCACATTTTGTTAGATTTGTAAAGGGCTTCAACATCATTTCCTTTCACCCTTCTTGTAGTCTATCAAGGCAAGCATAAGCAGTCACCATTTTATAGGTGAAGAAACAGAGACCTGGATTTCTCAAATGACTTGTTTGTGTTAAAACTTATCTGGCATTTCCAGAATCTGAGTTAAATATGAATGAAATTACAGGCCGCATTATCAGAGATACCTTGCTGAAGGAATTTGTTTGTGCCCAGTTTAGAAAGCAATCTTGAACAGAAATCACTGGAAACCTCCTATGTTTGTGTATTTTCTTCTTCGTAAAGCGGAGACCACTGAACCTTTTTTCCTACCTGTTACAGTAATTAAAATCCGAATGTCTCTTATTAAAGAAAAATTATTTAGTGACACTTCTGGGTTAGCAAGACTTTATTCAGGACCACCACGATAGGTATAGGGACCACTGCGATGGGTTTTTGCAGTGCAGAAGAGAGATTGGGCTCTACTCCAAATACAGTATGGGCAAGTTGGAATTTACAGTCAAGGACCAGGGTGGGGGTCAGTGGATAGAAAATTACTAAAAGAAACATCAGAGCGAGGGGGATTCTGGCTAAACTGACCTAACAGGATTCTAGCTAACGACAGGCCAGTGTGATCAGACATCACCTGGGGGATGGTGGAGGATAAAGGGTACGGGGTTCTTGTCAAACTGACTTAGGGTTCTTGAAAAAAAACTGGATTTTACAAGGAAGTGCACAGATGGGCCTAGGAGAAGCTTCAGAAGCCTGACTATAGACAAAAGTGATTGTCATTACTAATAGAATATGTATTGATATATTTCTCTCTCTAAATGCTACTGGGGATACAGGCTATCTTTCGCATACCTACATCCGCAGCATATTCTATTAGTAATGACAATCGCTGTTGTCTTCGTAGATCCCCAATTCTAAGAAGCATGGAAGGTCATTCATGGGTGACAAAGATTCTTTGCTTGACCAAACTTTAGCCAGGCTTCTGAGCCTCCCCTTAGGCCCATCTATGTACTTCTTTGTAAAATCCAGTTTTAGCAAAGAATGCTGGCAAGTCAGTTTCTAACCTTTCGTCTATGAATATATAATTAAACTAATAATTTTCCTAACATGAAACCATCCTTGATTTCTTGGATTGGACCACACTTAAACAGTGTATTTTCTCCTTAATGTACGACTGTCTTCTGTTTGTTAGTAGTTTTTTACAATCAGTGTGTGTGTGTGTGTGTGTGTGTGTGTTGTTTGGAAACAAAAGAGGAATTACCAATGGCTAAAAAATGTATAAAAATATTCTCAAAATCACTCGTAATGTTTTAATATATTTTTTAGCCATTGGTAGTTCCTCTTTTGAGAATTGAATATTCATATCTGTTTACCCACTTTTAGCTTGAGTTGTTTGTCTTCTTTTTTTGGATTTTTTTCTAAATTCTGTGTATAAAGCTAAAACATTTTTTTAAAATAAGACACACACACACACACACAAAAGACACACACAGATTGACTTCATTTTGTATCAATTGTAAATAAAAGATTATTGATAAACTGACAGAAAAAAACTTTATTAACATATAAAGAGCTTTTAAAAATCAATAGAAAAATGGGCAAAGTACAAGAGCAGATTTTCAGAAAAAAATATAAAAAAGAAAGATGAAAAAAATCATCTTATTTATAATTGAAGAAATACAAATCAAAAGATTAATGAGATACCATTTTGTCTATTCAATGGGCAAGAAATGAAACTATGAAAATCCCCAAGGTAATTAGAGAGCTGGGAAGCAGACGCTTGCACATGCTGACGCAGCTTCTTTGACTGGAAATGTGCCCAAAACATAACAGGCATGGATATAACTTTTGACCCAAAATTTCACTAATAAAAGTTTATCTTACAGTTATGACTGCACAAACACATGCGAATTGGAAATACAGGCAGTCCCAGGGTTACAGACAACCCGACTTACAGTGTTCTGTACTTACAAACGGGCTCCCAAGGCTCCCCATAAGGATAACATAATTAAATAATTAATAATTTGGGAACTAGTTTCTTCCACATGTATAAACAAACCTGCATGCAGTAGGCAGTTCGTTGGTGCAGTTCGTTGGCACAGACACAGGTGGCTGGTCTTACTGTTTGTTATACAGTCGCTTACACACAGCATCACTTTCGTCTTAACTTTTTTATTTGATTTTGTGAGTCTGTGTTACCCTTATGACCATATCTCCGAAGTGAAAGTCTACTACAAGTCCAGGTGAGCCTTCAGCGAAGAGAAAGGTGATTAGAATGGAAACGAAAGTAGAAATAAGAGTTCAGAGAAAGGCCAGCCGCCATCATTCATTGGGAAAACACTGGGCTCCAGTGGCTGGACTATACAACAATTGTAAAGGATAAAGTGAGAATAATGGAACATGTGGAAGGCAGTGCTCCAATGAAAGCCTCAACTATTACTAAGCAGCATAGTGGATTAATTATTGAAATAGAAAGGTTATTGATTTGATTAGATCAAAAGAAGCATAACACGCATTAACCCAGCACTGACACAATATTAGGTATTAACTTTCAATATTCTTTTTTGAAATTTCTCCTATCTCCTAACTAAACTTTTTGTATGAGTATGTTTTTATGTTCTGCTTGTTTGAATTTAAAAAAAACAGCACAATAGTTTCTGTAACTTATTATTACAGTACAGGGGTATTATTACAGTGTTACACTGTATTATTATTACCACCTATGAGCCATTATAGTATTGTTGTTATTATTATTATTACTATACACGCTCTGTTCATCAGAGATCAGAGTTACATACAAACCCGACATAATGATGTTCTCAGGAACATATCTCGTCCATAACTCGGGGAATGCCTGTAGTCTACATGTACTTAGAGGGCATTTGTACCATCAGTAGAATGCTATCCAGGCATTAACAAGATTGGGTAAATCCGTATATGATATGAAGAAATCTCCAAGATCTATTGTTGAAAAAGGCAAGGTACAAATTATGATACCATTTGTGTAAAAGAAGTTATGTCTATATCCTTGTATATTCATATAAAATTTTCTAGAGAATACATAAGAAATTTATATAATAGTGGTTACACCTGGGGAATTTAGAAGAAGTGAGTTGGGAAAAGGGTTGTTGAATTCATGCTTTTCATTCGGTAACTTCTTTGCACTATTTACAAGTTTTACATGCGCATGTATTACTTTTGTAATTTAAAAAATGTTTATCAAAATGTAGTGAATTCCTACTATCTACCCAAACACTGTGCTCAGGCCTGGGAAAATTCTAAGGAGATTCCAACAGTGAACTGGGAATGATTTTATGGAAGTCCAAAACATGTTAAATAAATAAAATAAGAGTAAAGTATAAATTCCAAAACAGTTTTATATGAATTCAAGGACAGAAGAGATGAGCAGGAAAGCCTTCTTAGAGGAGGTAGTATTTGGGCTGGGATTTAAAGCATGGATAAGATTTGGCTACATGGAAATTGGATGGAGGGGAGGAGAGAAGGTAGCATAGAGGTCTAGATGTGGGATATTTTAAAGCATATATGGTTCATACAGGGTTCTTGACAGGTAGTTTTGGAACCAGCTTTTGGAAAAGTAGTTTGGGATCAAATCATTTGGCTTTAAGAGAATGATTCTGTGGATTATGGGGAAACATGGATGGTTTCTGAGCAGGGAAATGACAAGACTAGTGCTGAGTTTTAGGAAGTGCAATCTGATACAGAGAATGTACTGCAGCTGGGAGATGACGATGGCATAGAGACTGCTGTGCCCTGGATGGGAGATGCCGAGGATGATGGGTGGGGCAAGCAGTGGGAAGGGAAAAAAGAAGAAGGTGCAAGGACAGACCTTGACCAGGATTTCTGCGTATGTGGGCTATATTGGGATTCTCTTTGAAAACTGATTATTTATTCTCAACTGTTCTATGGTGTATCAACCCAGGTTATATACTCATCTAAAGCAAAGGTCACTAAGAAATGCTAACAAGTGATGATAATAAATCAAATGGAAAGGCAACAATAAATATTTGTTAAGCACCTGCACATGAGCAGGCCTCCTCTCCCCCCTCCCCATGTCACTGAAAGGCAGACATAACTTCATGCACCTTCAGGCTTAAGGTTCAGGTCAAATGGCCCCCAAAGCTACCCCATCATAGTCATTGTGGAAATTTATTATCACACAGATAATTATGGACTATTCAATTCTAGTTGATCAACAGTTAAAATCTCCCATATGCCAGGCACTGTGCTAGACACTCAGTTGATAGCATTCACACAGCTCAGAGCTTAGTGCGGAAAATAAAGAAGTAAATGAACACCGTAATGCATGTGATAATTGAGACGACTGAGAATTATTCCGGCACTATAGGAGCTGAGAGCAAAGAGTGATTCATGCGTCAGGGAGTAGAGAGCCTGACACTGGAGCTGAGACCTGGAGGATGAATGGAATCTTCATTCACTCATTCAACAGGCACGTACTGAGCACCTGCTATGTTCCCGGCGTGGTCCTAAGCATTGGTGAAATGGCAATAAATACTATAGGTGATGTTCCTGCCCCCATGCAGTTCCGTGCCAGTGAGAGGAGACAATATGATGGAAACAAAACAGAATCCTATGACAGGAAACAGAGCAGCTATTTTCCACTGGGTCAAGGAAAGCTTCCTCTGAGGAGGTCGCATAAACCAATTCATGCTCCAAGATACAACCCTGTGGAAGCAACATCGAAATTACTATTATAACATGTGTTAGCCTGTTGGTCTACATCTATATAGAAAAAGCTACCATGTCGGTGTTTTCTATGAGCCAAACATTGTGCTAAGCATGTTACATGCATTATCTCATTTGTCCTGTGCAAAGCCCTTTGCAGTAGGTGACAATATCCCTGTTATGTGAAGAAAGAAACTATAGTTTCTTATTCAATAACTTGCCCAAGGCCAGACTGTTAATTTGTTACTATGTTCCCTCTCTTACCAATATCTCCAGCTTCACTGAAATATATTCTAGGTGGTCACCTTGGAACCATGTTATGCCTAAGCAGTAGGCTGGCAGTGGACCCTGCTATGCAGTATCTCCTTTGCTCCATTAAAATAGCAACATACTAATTTCCATGCTTTCCCAGACCTAAAGGAAGATACTAAGGGGAAGGTTAGAAGTAAAGGAAGGAAGTCACAGAGGCAGTTGGCCTCTCACAGCATGTAGCATTGACCAGAAAGCTATGTGGTGACCGTGGCCAGGAAATGTTACCCGATCTTTTGATAGAGCTTCCAAACAGCTCCAATGTGTAAAATGCTGTCTGTGTAGTGTGACTCTGTGAGTGTCAGGAACTTGAAACTGGGTCTGCCTTTGTAATCAGTAGAATTAAATTGGAGCAGGTATTAGGAAGTGCAGATCAGCTACAGGTGTGAAGGGCAAGGAGAGACTTTCCATAGCCATGGGAAGGCTGCAGGCGAAACAGACCCGAGCCCTAAGCTACTGCACGTCTTCATTGAGGAGAGTAATGGCAATATCTTTCCATTGCCCTGAGAGTCATTTACAGCTCTCAGATTCTCAGATCTTTGAAAAGATTATAGAATTTAGAAAGAAAAGAAATAATTCAAATTTTTTTTGTTTATAAAGCTAATGAAATTTCATTTTAGAAAAATCAAATATAGGGAAAAGTATAAAGAAGAAATATCAATCTCCCAACTTAAAAATCAGCATCCTTTCTATTTCAGCAGACATCTCTCCAGACTGCTCTCTATGCATCTATAAGCAAATAAATGTCCATAAATAGTTCATTATACATAACAGTTTGTAAACTGTTTTTTTAATATATTGTAGGTATTTTTCCACATCAAAGAAAGTTGATACACATCATCTTTTTATGACTGTTGTGTATTTTATTGATTGTATATATAATAATTTATACATAATATACTCAGGTTATTTCCAATTTTTATTTTTAATTTGATCCAATTGACCAAGTGTAATTTGGGACGATTAATGTTTTTGTACGTATATTTGTGAAAGTTTGCCCAACTGCTTCCTTAGGATGAAATTCTAGAGGTTTTAAAATTTTCGTGCACACTAACAAATTCGTACAACAAAAGGTTGTAGCAACACACACTGCAGTCAGGCAGCGAGAAGGCCAAAGGTCAAAAGTCTTAAAACACTCTTTATTGACTTGGGTCCCCCACTTGTGTCGTGGCATGGAAAAATGCAGAACACACAGTTGACATCATAGGGCACGGTCAATTCCATTTCCTTCAAATGATCTTTCGAAGTTTGCTTAAAATAAAACTAAAACCTCGAACGTGAACAAGTTGCCCCACAACAGTGGCCGCAGCATGAGACCATCTGTTAATCTGTGGACTGTTTGTGACTTGAGCAAGGGCACAGCACCTAAAGTAATAACCACTCTCAAAGCTAAACCGCATGAGGAAGAATAAAACAATTCAAAGGTAAGTGGAAACTTAGAGGACCTGTATTCTAGCCTTTCCAAACGGTGTGCCCTGTTTTCATTAGATGTGGGTTTGTTTACCACCCCCCGACCTCCTCTATCCCCCATCCCCCCACCCCCCCACCTGACCGGTACCCAGTATTACTACCATGTGAACACCTTAGTGTTCATCGATTAGTGCCAATTTGATGGCGAGTACATTTTTAAATGATTTTTTATAAGCCCTTTGTATTTCTCATATCTTAAATGAGGTTGAAGATTTCCCATACTGAGGGTCAAGCCCAGACACATTTATGGAAAACATAACAGAAAATATAGGAAACATTTTTTCTATCTAATGTCAAAAACCAACCATAAAGACAGCAAAAGCATATATGTAAAATGAACTTAAATTTGGTTTATATATTAGAATAAAAATAAATTTCATTCATCTACCTTTTTATACCATGAATCATTTTTATAGTTTTATTGAGGTCTCATTGACATAAAATAAAAGGTATATAATTTGATGGATTTTGACACATGTATACTCCTATGAAACTGTCACCACAACCAAGATAATGAACATATTCATCACCTCCAAAACTTGCTTTGCACCCCTTGGTAATCCCTTCTTACCATACCTCCCATCTACCCCCCAGACCCCAGGCCACCATGATATGCTTTCTGGCACTATAGATTGATGATATGTATTTTCCAGAGTTTAATATAAATCAGATCATAAAGTATGTAGTCTTTTTTATCTGACTTCAGACAGACAAAAGAATAATTATTTTGAGTTTCATCCACGTACATGCATCAATAGTTCATTCCTTTGTATTGCTGAATAGTATTCAGTTCTAGGGAATGTCACAATTTGTTTACTCATTCATAGTTATTACAACTAA
This sequence comes from Propithecus coquereli, assembly GCF_000956105.1. Classification (NCBI taxonomy): domain Eukaryota; kingdom Metazoa; phylum Chordata; class Mammalia; order Primates; family Indriidae; genus Propithecus; species Propithecus coquereli. The sequence goes on from NW_012138303.1 coordinate 3,648,269, forward strand.
AGTTGCCATGAATATTTGTGACTAAGTCTTTGTGTGGGCCAGGTGTGGTGGCTCACGCCTGTAATCCTAGCACTCTGGGAGGCTGAGGAGGGAGGATTGCTTGAGGTCAGGAGTTAAAGACCAGCCTGAGCAAGAGCAAGACCCCCGTCTCTACTAAAAATAGAAAAAAAAATTAGCTAGTCAACTAAAAATAGATACAAAAAATTAGCTGGGCATGGTGGCTCGCGCCTGTAGTCCCAGCTACTTGGGAGGCTGAGGCAGGAGGATCACTTGAGCCCAGGAGTTTGAGGTTGCTGTGAGCTAGGCTGACACCACAGCACTCACTCTAGCCCGGGCAACAAAGCTCTGTCTCAAAAAAAAAAATCTTTGTGTGGGCATATGCTTTCATTTCTCCTGGGTAAATAACTAAGAGTCAACCGGCTGAGTCATATGTTCTATGTAGGTTTATCCTTTTAAGAAACTGCCGAATTTTCCAAAGGGATTGTACTATCTCAGCATTCCCACTGGCGTTATAGAAGAATTCTGATTCCTACACATTCTCACCAACTCTTGGAATGGTCAGTCTTTTTAATTTTAACCATATTAATAAGCATGTAATGGTATCACATTTTGATTTTCATTTGCATTACACTAATGAATAATATAATACTGAGTATCTTTTTGTGTGTTTATTTGCCATTCATATGTTTTTTCTTTTTTTTTTTTTGAGGTTCAACAACAGATTTTATTTTTTATTTTTAAAAACTTTATTGAAGTCTAATTCAAGTAAAACAAACTGTACATATTCAGAGTTTAAAATTTGATTATTTTATTTAATTCGACAGATAAAATTGTATGTATTTATTATATATGAGATGATTTAAAATATATATACATTGTGGAATGGCTAAATCGAGCTAAGTAACATGCATTACCTCACAAGTTATCATTTTTGTTGTGAGAACACTTAAAATTCTCAGCATTTTTCAGGAATACAATATATTGTTATTAACTGTGGTCGCCATGTTATACAATAGATCCCTTGTATTTATTTCTCCCATCTAAATGAAATTGTGTCTCCTTTGACCAGCATCTCCCCAACCCTCCCCTTCCTATCACCCCATCCTCTAGTAACCACCATTCTACTCACTAGTTCTATAAGATCAACTTTTTTTAGATTCTACATATGATTGAGATCATGCAGTACTTGTCTTTCTGTGCCTTGCTTATCTTAAGATAAGGCCCTGCAATTTCATCCACGTTGCTGAAAATGAAAGGATTTCATTTTTTAATGGCTAAATAATATTACATTGTATGTGTGTATATCATTTTATTTATCCTTTCGTCTGCTAATGGACGCTTACGTCGATTCCATATCTTGGCTATTATGAATAGCGATGCAATAAACATGGGAATGCATATATCTCTTCAACATACTGGATTCATTTCCATTGGATGAATGCACAGAAGTGGGGTTGCTGGGTCATATGGTACTTCCATTTTTAGTTTTTTGAGGAACCTCCATCCTGTTTTCCGTCATAGCTATACTATTCCCACCAATGTGCAACTAGAGTTCCCTTCTCTCCACATCCTCTCCAACCTTATCTTTTGTCTTTTTGCTAAGAGCCATTCAGACAGGTGAGAAGTGATATCTCACTGTGGTTTTAATTTGCATTTCTCTGATGATTAGTGATGTTGAGAATTTTTTTACTGTATCTCTTGGCCATTTGTATGTCTTTGGAGAAAAATCTATTCAGGTCCTTGTCCATTTTTAAATTTAGTTCCTTATTTTCTTACTATTTTCTCACTAAGAATATAAGAATATATTCTTTTTTTTTTTTTTTTATTTCAGCATATTATGGGGGTACAGATATTTATGTTACTTATGTTGCCCTTGCCCCCCCCCAAGTCCGAGTTTCAAATATGTCCATCCTTCGGGTGGTGCGCATTGCACTCTTTGTGTATGAAAATACCCGTCCCCTCCTCCCTCCTCCCCCTCCCCCTACCCTCTGCCCAACATCCAATAGATGTTATTCTTATATGTGCATTTATGTGTTGATCAGTTAATACCAGTTTGATGGTGAGTACATGTGGTGCTTGTCTTTCCATTCTTGGGATACCTCACTTAGTAGAATGCGTTCCACCTCTATCCAGGAGTATACAAGAGGTGCGAAAAATTCACTAAAGAATATATTCTTATGTATTTTGAATATTAACCCTTTATCAGATGTGTGGTTTACAAATACTTTCTCCTACTCTGCATTGTCTCTTCACTTTGTTAATTGTTTCCTTTGCTGTGCAGAAGCTGTTTAGTTTGATGCAATCTCATTAGTCCATATTTGTTTTTGTTGCCTGTGCTTTAGGGGTCATATCCAAAATTCATTGCTCAGACCAATGTTGTGGAGCTATTCTCCTGTGTTTTCTTTTAGTAGTTTTACAGTTTCAGGTTTTACATTTAAGTCTTTAATCCATTTTGAGTTGATTTTGCATATGGTATGATATAAGGATTTAATTCCATTCTTCTGACTTTGGATATCCAGGGTTTTTTTAGCATAATCTATTGAAGAGGCTGTCCTTTTCCCAAAGTGTGTTCTTGGCCCCTTTGTCAAAAGTCAGTTGACAGTAAATGAGTGGGCATATATTTTCTTTGATGAAGTGTCTATTCAAATATTTTGTGCATTTTTAAATTAGCTGTTTATTTTATTATTATCGTTGTGATAATTCTTTACGTATTTTGGATCCAAGTCCTTTATAAGGTAGGTGATTTCCAAGTAACTTCTCTCAGTTTGTGACTTATCTTTTCCTCCTTTTAACAGTAAATTTTAAGGAACAGAGATTCTTAAATTTAATGAAGCCCAATTTATCAATTTTTTCTTCTATGGATTGTGCTTTTGGAGTGGTGTTTAATAAATAATCTGCCCACTTTTGGATTAATTCAATTTTTTTATATATCTAAATTATATTTCTAAATTATATTTGAGGGCCAGCTAGCTATAATTTTTTGATTTTTAACAGTTTATTATTTATACATGTTTAACTTATAGGTTATATATGAGTAATATTATACCCCTTCACCTATAGTACAAGAACCTTATAATAATACCCTTTCATTTCTCCCACACTTCACCAAAGCCTTTGTGTTATTATTGTCATGCATTTTATTTCTATATATTTTGTTAATCCTACTATACATAATTATTACTTTTGCTTGAAGCAAGCAGTTATTTTTTAAGTTTTAAATATAAGAAGAAATATTTTTCCTTTACCCAGATATTTACTATTTCTGGTGTTCTTCATTCCTTTGCATGTATCAGAGTTTCTCAACCTTGACACAATTGACGTTTTGAGACAGATAATTCTTTGTTGAAGGAAATGCCCTGGGAATTATAAAATGTTTTGCAGCATTTCTGGCATCTATCTACTAGATGTCACTAGCAATCCCCACCCCCAAGTTGTGACAACCAAAAATGTCTCTAGACATTGCCAAATGTGCCCTGGGTTTGGTGGTGAAATCACTCTTGGTTGAGAACCACTGGTGTAGACCCACATTTCCATCTGGCTTCTTTTTCTTTCTGCCTAAAGGACTTCCTATAACATTTTTTATAGTGCAATGTCTATTGCTATAAATTTTTTCAGCCTTTGTGCATTTGAAAATGTCTTCATTTTGCTTTCAGGATTAGAAGGATTTTCTCTGAATAGAGATTTCGAGATTGACAATTTTCTTTTATACTTTAAAGATTTTACAAAACTGTCTCCTGACTTGCATTGCTTCTGACAAGAAGTTTGCTGTCATTTTTATATTTCTTCTTCTGTGGACAAGTATATATTTTCCTTTGAATACTTTTATTATATTCTTTTTATTATTGGAAGGCAATTTGTTTATGATGACCCTTAGTGTCATTTTCTTTGTGTTTCTTGAGCTTGGAGTTCATTGAGTTTCTTGGATATGTGGATTAATAGTTTTCAACAAATTTAGAAAATTTTTGTCCATGATTTCTTTAAATGTTTTTTTTCCCACTCAAGAATTCCAATTACAAATATGTTGGACCTCACAAAGTTGTCCCACAGCTCACTGGTTCTCTGTTTATTTTTTTTTTTTTCAGTCTTTTTTCTGTCTGATTTTTATTTTGGATAGTTTCCATTGCTTTGTCTTCAAATTCACTAATTTCTTTCTTCTGCAAAGTCAAATCTGCTGTTAATCCCATCCAATATTTTCTTCATCTCACACACTGTAGTTTTTACCTTTAGAAATTTCATCTGGGTCTCTCTTTTATGTCTTTCCTGTTTCTGTAGGCATACCTTGGAGATACTGTTTCAGACGACCACAACAAAGTGAATATTGCAATAAAGCAAGTCACACAATTTTTCTGTCTCCTAGTGCATATAAAAGTTATGTTTATACTAGACTGTAGTCTAGTATGTGTGCAATAGCATTATATCTAAAAAACAATGTACATACATTATTTAAAAATATTTTAGGGCCGCTCATGGTGGTTCATGCCTGTAATCCTAGTACTCTGGGAGGCCGAAGTGGGAAGATCGCTTGAGCTCAGGAGTTTGAGAGCAGCCTAAGCGAGAGTGAGACCTGTCTCTACTAAAAATAGAAAAAATTAGCCGGTCATGGTGGCATGCGCCTGTAGTCCCAGCTACTCGGGAGGCTGAGGCAGGAGGTCACTTGAGCCCAGGAGTTTGAGGTTGCTGTGAGCTAGGCTGGCGCCACGGTATTCTAGCCTAGACGACATAGTGAGACTCTGTCTCAAAAAAAAAAAAAAAATTATTGCTAAAAAATGCTAACAAGCATCTGAGCCTTGAGCAAGTTATAATCATTTAGCTGGTAGAGGGTCTTGCCTCAATGTTAATGGTTGCTGACTAACTGGTCAGGTTGGTGGTTGCTTGAGGTTGCTGTGAACTAGGCTGGCGCCACGGTATTCTAGCCTAGACGACATAGTGAGACTCTGTCTCAAAAAAAAAAAAAAATTATTGCTAAAAAATGCTAACAAGCATCTGAGCCTTGAGCAAGTTATAATCATTTAGCTGGTAGAGGGTCTTGCCTCAATGTTAATGGTTGCTGACTAACTGGTCAGGTTGGTGGTTGCTTAAGGTGGGGTGGCTGTCTTAAAATAAGATTGCTGTCTTAAAATAAGATAGCAATCAAGTTTTCTGCATCAATTGACTTCCTTTCATGAAAGATTTATCTGTAGCATGCAATGCTGTTTGACAGCATTTTACCCACAGTAGAATTTCTTTCAAAATCGAAATCAATTCTCTCAAACCTCGCTGCTGACTTATGAACTAAGTTTATGTAATATTCTAAATCTTTTGTTGTGTACATTTACACAATGCATACAGCATCTTCAGCAGGAGTAGATTCTATCTCAAAAAAACCACTTTCTTTGCTCATCTGTAAGAAGCAACTCCTCTTTCGTTAAGGTTTAATCATGAGATTGCACCAATTCAGTCACATCTTTAAGCTCCACTTCTAATTCTAGTTCTCTTGTTATTTCCACCACACTTGCAGTTACTTCATCCACTGAAGTCTTGAACCCTTTGGAGTCATCCATGAGAGTTGGAATCAACTTCTTCCAAACTCCTGTTAATGTTGATATTTTGATCTCTACCCTTGAATCATGAATGTCCTTAATGGCATCTAGAATGGTGAATCTTTTCCTGCAGGTTTTCAATTTACTTTGCCCAGATCCATCAGAGGAATCACTATCTATGGCAGTTTTGCCTTACAAAATATATTCCTTAAATAATAAGACTTGAAAGTTGAAATAACTCCTTGATCTATGGGCTGCAGAATGGATGTTGTAAGAGCAGTCAAGGAAACAACATTCATCTCCTTGTAGATCTCTATCAGAGCTCTTGGGTGACCAGGTGCATTGTCAATGAACAGTAATATTTTTAAACAAGTCTCTTTTCTGTTCAGTAGGTCTCAAAAGTAGGCTTAAGATATTTAGTAAACCATGCTACAAACAGATGTGCTGTCATCCAGGCTTTGTTGTTCCATTTATAGAACACAGGTAGAGTAGATGTAGCATAATTCATAAGGACCCTAGGATTTTTGGAATGGTAAATGAGCATTGGCTTTAACTTAGAGTCACCAGCTGCATTAGTCCCTAACAAGAGAGTCAGCCTGTCCTTTGACTCTTTGAAGCCAGACATTGACTCCTTCTCTCTAAGTCCTAGATGGCATCTTTTTCCAATCGAAGGCTGTTTTGTCCATATTGAAAACCTGTTGTTCAGTGTTCTGTTCATCAATAACCTTAGCCAGATCTTCTGGATAACTTGCTGCAGCTTCTCCATCAGCACTTGCTGCTTCACCTTGCACTTTTATGTTATGGAGCTGGCTTCTTTCCTTAAACCTCATGAACCATGAGAACTGGCTTTCTGGTGCAGATTCCTTACCTCTCTCAGCCTTCACAGAATTGAAGAGAGAGTTAGGGCCTTGCTCTGGATTAGGCTTTGGCTTAAGGGAATGCTGTGGCTGGTTTGATCTATCCAGGACACTAAAACTGTCTCCATATCAGACATAAGGCTGTTTAGCTTTCTTATCATTCATGTCTGCACTGGAGAAGCACTTTTAATTTCCTTAAAGAACTTTTCCTTGGCATTTACAACTTCGGTAACTGGTGCAAGAGGCCTGGCTTTTGGCCTGTCTTGGCCTTCCTCGCTAAACTTACTCATTTCTAGTTTTTTATTTAAAGTGAGAAGCATGCGACTGGCCAGTTGGTGGAGCGGACAGAACCCACACATTTATCAATTAAGTTCACGGTCTTATGTGGACGTTGTTTGTAGTGCCCCAAAACAATTACAATTGTAACATCAAAGATCACTTATCACAGATCACCAGAATAGATGTAATAATAATTTAAAAGTTTGAAATATTGCAAGAATTACCGAGATGTGACACAAAGACATGAAGAGAGCACATGCTGTTGGAAAAATGGTGCCAATAGACTTGCTCAATGCAGGGTTACCACAAACCTTTAATCTGTAAAAAATACAATATCTGCAAAGTTCAATAAAACAAAGTACAATAAAATGAGGTATGCCTGTACTTTAAAACCCTATTTTACCTCTAGATTCTTGAACATCTGGAATAATTTCAATAACTATTAATGTCCTTGTCTGCTGTTTCTTTCATCCGTGTCATCTTATCATGGTAATTGTTCCGTACTTCATGACTCTCATTTGAGTGAGATTTGACATTCACTATTCCTGGTATATAATTATTTCCACTGAAATAGAGCACTCAATTCCATTGCAACATTTCCCACTGTCAACTCAAGACTTTAGAAGACAGCTACCATTTTTAGACATGCTAGTGCTCTCCTCACATTGTGTTTTTAGTGCATCATGAAGGTGGTGTCCTTCAGACACTTGGAGGGGGGATGGGGCATGACTGAACAGCTTGCATATAAGAGATCCATTATAACATTCCCATCTCCCTGAATCGTCAGATTCCTTTCTCTATAGAATGCCAGGGAAGTTTTAGCATTTTGATCTCTTGAATATAGGCCATTATTGAATCCAGGCTTCAATTAACCAGTCTAGCAGAACATTTATGCCACTCACAGGTGCTTAAGCTAATACATTAAATTCCAAATCCTAGGTGAGTGTGCCCGTATTGATGAATTCAGCCAAACTAATCTTTTATTTCATCCTTCTTGGTTTAACATCATCATATCTGTCTCCATACATGCTCATTGTACATATGTCTCCTATTGGCTGAACCTAATCAGAAGCCCAAAGGCAACGGAGCCCGGGTTGAGGTCTTGGAATTCAGAGCACAGGGCAAGGGAAGGTTAGAAAGAGGATCTGGAGATACAGAGAATATCGACCACAGGTATATGCTGCTGTTGAACACATTAAGTGTTAAATGCCTACTAGATGTCTGAGAGGAGATGTTAAGTAGACAGTTGGATCAATGAGTCTGGAGTTCGGGGGAAGGTTAGAACTAGAAATGGAAATTAAAATATAGTTTGATAAACAATTATTATCTCTACAAGAGTCAGTCTTTCTATCCAAAAACTTTCAATCTCCCTTTATTTACTGAAGTGTTCTTTTATGTCTCTTGGTAAGATTTCTTCATATAGGCTTGGCACATTTCTTAAGATAATTCAATGCGACTCAACAAATATTTATTGAGTATGCACTATGAGTCAGGCAATGTGCCAGAATGAACAAAGCAGACATTATGATTCTGTCCTTGTGGAACTCACAGCCTTGTGTGAGTTGCAGACAAGTAAATGGATAATCAAAATTCAGTATGATAAGTGGTAGGTTTGGATAGTAATGGATGACTTTTTTCAGAGGTTTCCCTCCTTTCCCTCCATCCCAAGACACTTCACCCGAAGCTCTCCATGCCCTGAATCATCATCTCAGCTGCTTTGTACAACTAGCTCTCTTGGCAATTAGTGAGGGCATTATGATATCCTCATTATCTTAATTATCATAGCTTTATAAGAAGGCCTGAGACTTGTTAAGACAGGAATACACTAAGTAAATGCCACTATCTCTCCTCTTCTTTCCCCAGCAGAATCAGCTTCCAGTCCCCCTTTCCCGCATCTCACCCTCCCCAACTCACAGGGGAAAAATCAGGGATATGAATTTTTAGAATATTTGAGATCTGTTTCTTAAAGGATCTAAAACTTTTTTCTGAATATTTAAAAAAATAAAACCTCCAAAAGAGAAAATTACTAGAGAATGAAAACATAGCCTTTCCCTCAAAATATTGAAGTTCAAAAGGTTGATGGAAAAAATAATATTAATACTTAGTGGTAAGCCCTTTTTATCTGTTTAATTGTATTGCTTTTGTGTTTGGATAAAGGCTATTTCAGTGCAGTTGGTAAGCATCTGGAATTTAGAAAGTTAACCACCAACATTACTAAGGGCTTAAGTAACAAAATTTGTAGCTTGTTTTCAATAAAAATACATCAACTCCTATAAAAATCTAAAATGTTCAAAAAAGATCGTCTCAAAGTTGCAGTACAGGAGATGGAATTATTTGAAGATGAATGAGTCAGAGGAAAGTATTTGCAGTTAGCTTATACTTACATCTGTACCATTCCCCAACTAATGTAAACAAATAGAGCTTTTCCAACAGCTGAAAAAATTTGCCCACACAAAAAAATCCTTAGATTCTTTCTCCCTTCTGCCTTCCTTCTCCTTGCCTTCAACCATCCTATTTCCTTTACCTCACAATTGCACTTTAAAAACAACTATTTTGTTTTTAATTTTTAGGATTAACTAGAATTTATTAAGTTTTATGAGGTGTTTAATTTGTTAATTTTTAAATATTACATTTTAATTAATTTCATCTAATAACACTTCATATTAGAAAAATATGTTATCTATTATATGTATTTTTACACTTTTACTTGATTTTTACATTTATGATTTTTTATATTTAAATGTTTAATTTCAATGATTTTTGCTTTTTAATAAATAATAGAATCTTGGCATATTCAATTTTGTTCCAGTATGGCCATCTCAAAGAATAGACATTTGGGCTCATAGATTGTACACATTTCAACTTTACTAAATTTTGCCAAATTGTTCTCCAAGATATTAGTATCTAATTACATTCTCATCAATAGTATATAAAACTCTGTGTAGCTCCACATTGCAGCCAATATTTTGCATTGGTGAACTCTAATATCTCTGCCAATCTGGTACAAAATGATATCTAATTGTTGTTCGTTTTTCCCTGATTGATAGTGAAACATCTTTTCACATGTCTCTTGGCCGCTTCATTTGTCTTTTCCTTGTTGTATAAGAGTACTTCTGGCCAGGCGCAGTGGCTCGCGCCTGTAATCTTAGCACTCTGGGAGGCCGAGGCAGGCGGATTGTTTGAGCTCAGGAGTTCAAGACCAGCCTGAGCAAGAGCGAGACCCCGTCTCTACTAAAAATAGAAAGAAATTGGCCAAACAACTAAAAATAGAAAAAATTAGCTGGGCATGCCTGTAGTCCCAGCTACCTGGGAGGCTGAGGCAGGAGGATTGCTTGAGCCCAGGAGTTTGAGGTTGCAGTGAGCTAGGCTGACGCCACAGCACTCTAGCCCAGGCAAGAGAGTGAGACTCTGTCTCAAAAAAAAAAAAAGAGTGCTTTTATTATATATTAGTGTTGCCATTATCGTCTCCCAATCTGTGGACTTTTTCACTTTGCTAATGGTATATTTTGATAAATAGAAGATTTAGTTTTAATATAATGAATTTATTAATCTTTTCTATGGCTTGTACTTTTTGTGATTCAAGAACTCCTTCCTTAACTCAAGGTCATTACGTTGTTCGCTTCTACTTACTTCTCCAAAGTTTAATGTTTTGCTTTTTCATAACTGAGTCTTCAGAGTGTGAAGCAGAGATCCTGTTTTATTTGTTTCCACATGAAAATATCACGTGACATTGCCTACCACTTAATAACTAGTCCGTCCCCTCCCCACCAATCTGCTATGCCAGCTCTTTCATATATCAGGTTTTTACATATGGATGAGTCTGTTTCTGGGGTCCCTATTTTATGCCATTAATATCTTTTTCTACCCTGGAACCAATTCCTCATTATTTTAATTACAGCCTTAAAAGAAGACTTAAGACCTGTTAAGACAGGAACACCTCCCCCCAACACACACACACACACACACACACACACACACACAACCCTCTTGATCTTATTTTTCTTCTTAAAATTGTCCTGACTTTTCTCTGTATGGTTCCAATTTTAGTATATGTGCTGCCAAAGCAAGAACATGTCCTGACCCTTCTAAGCCTAGATTTTTGTGCAGAGCAGTGACACGATCTGACTCACATTTTTTTAAAGGACCACCCAGGCTGTTGTGTAAAGAATAATAATGATGTCAGAGAAGGAGGAAAGAATTGCCAGAACTCTGTCCTCGAATAGATGAACAGGGATTGGCAGCCAGTGGAAACAGGAGGGATTGGCTTTGAAGAGCCACACGCGAAGTTCATCTATGGTATAATAATAAAGGCAAAGTGTACAAGTGCAGATGCTAATTGCTGTGGGGGTGGGAGTCTGGAAATTCTCTACTGTTTGCTTTAATCTTCTCAGTGAAGTCATCAGTTACGGGTGAGGATGGAAAAGAAAATGTTGCAGATTTAAGAAAATGGAGAATGTATAGAATCATTGTCAATAGCGAAGTAAATAATCGCCCACAAGCCTTAACAGCCTGGTCAAGGTCTGCGGTCATTAATTTAAAGTGAAACCAGCCTACCGGCTGTGTGTTTCTTCCCAACCACAAACAGCTGCAGAAAGTTGAATTTAATAAGCGTTCTGTTGTTGCTAATGGAGTAAATAAAGTGAAAGATGCTAAAGGAGTCAAGAATGTATATAAGAGAATGATTATGATGTGGACAATTTAAACTGGATAAAGAAGGGAGTCAAGACATGTGAGTGAGGAACAGTGAAAAGTGGAAGAATCAATGGTTTGGAGGGGAGGGTCCATGGGGTCCAGGGATTGTTGGGATCAGTGAACTAGAGGAACGGATCTGAAAAGATAGGAAGCAGGGAAAAGAGAGTGGGATGCATGGAACTAAGATTAGGAAAGGGTTGCAGTTATTGGCAATTACGAGGTTAAAGCTGTGAGCAGGGCTAGCATCATAGTGTGCAGCCCACGCAGTCACACCGGTCCTCCCCTCAGAGGGCCCACACTTGGTTTAATGCTCTGCTGTTATCATCTCAAAATTGCTAGCAATTGTTTAACCAGGGAGCCTACACTTTCATTTTGTCCTGGAACCAGCAAATTATGTAGCCAGTCCTGGTTATGAACCGGGGAGTGAGTGGCTGAAGTAGGTAGAGGACAAGATCACTGGAAGAGAGGACTTTGAGGAACTGAGAAATTGAGGTGTTGGATAGTCTATGCGTGAATTGAAATCGTCAGAAGTTTAGACAAGAATGGTATTGGAGGTAGTGACAGTGAGCTAGGAGCTAAAACCTGGAGAAATGAGCAGCAATAACCCAGGGGTCAGATGTCAACAACAGTGAGGGGTAGTAAGTGATACAATCCAATGACATGAAACTCAAAGCCCAGGACTCCAGCAAGGAAGAAAGCAGCACTGAAGAGCCATGAGAGTAAGAACATTGGTTTCACCTCCAGACCCCATAGTGAGAGGGCTTTGGGATTAGAATGTGGGAGATGAGGGTGCCCTGCAAGACTGGGGGGCGGGGCGTTCTTATAATGACTGACAGACAGGGATAAAAGGCATAATGAAAGTTTAGCCAAATGAATTCAAGGCAGAGAGAGTGGAAGCAAGAGTGAGTGCTGGGCGGGTGGAGAAGGGCTTCCTTGTCTCCATTGGTGATGGTGGTAGAAGGCCAGGTCTTCTTACAAATCTTTAGTATAAAGATTTTTACAAATTCTAGTATAAAGATTTTTACAAATTTTTACAAATCTTTAGTATAAATGTGCAATGCAAAAATCATGTTTCTTTTAAAAGTTTTGCAAATGGCATTTATAAAATATTAAGAATAGAAGGCATTAAAATAAGTTGTCGTTATAATGGTGTTAAGGGGTGGGAGCTTCAAGAGCTGATTAGGTCATGGGGGCTCTGCCCTGGTGAATGGATTAGTGCTGTTATCTCGAGAGTGGGTTAGTTATTGAGAAAATGGGCTCCTGATTAAAGGATAAGCTTGGCCCTCACCCTTTCTTCTTCTGCCTCACACGTGCTCACTTGCTCTTCCATCATACGATGATGCAGCAAGAGGCCCTCACTAGTCCCTTGATCTAGGACTTTCCAACCTCCAGAACTTGAGCTGAATAAACTTCTGTTGTTTACAATTTACCCAGTTGTGGTATTCTGTTACAGCAGCAGAAAATGAACTAAGTTTCTTCTGGGGATTTAAGATTGACAAAGATACTGCATACAAAATATGATGATAGGTGTTACCTGGATTTGTATATAAGAATATTATGACACAATCATCTTTCCACAGGTTTAAAAAAATTGTCTACACATACCGAATCTTCAGAGAGAAACATGGGTATTACCAGATAGAGGTAAGAACGTATGTGGACTCCTGCAACAATAAAAACAAAAAAGTTGGGAGAGGAGAACATGAGATCATCTCTTGAACCTGGAATGTGACCATGTGAAGGCACTCTACCAAGGGAAGCACTAGGCAGAATTCAAAGTCAGATCAACAGTTAGCCTGGTCTTTCTCTGAGAGAAATAAGAAGGCACTAGACGTGGGTTTCACTTCTAAATAACCATGGCTGTTATCCAACTCTGGTTCCTCCAGTGGTGAATGTACCAGCCTGGAAGACTAAACAGTGACGCAGGACGGAAGTGGGAAGGGAAGGCGGGGAGAGGTCTGAATGTTTAAAAGTCAAGTCTACAACTATAGTATGCAAATATAAAGGGAAGCATTAGATAGCTGGAAGTCTTAGGGATTTGTTTAATTTTCCAGGTTTACTGAGAGCTAAACAGAAAAATCTTTTTGCTTCTTTTGAATTTAGTTCTCTGACTTAGGAAGTAGAGTATAATAAATGTTACTGAATTTTAATTACTAACAGAGAATCCTGAAATAATCTTTCTGAAACACTTGCATGTAAGGTCAAGCAGACTACAAGATTTCTCAGAATCTTCAATATGCTAATGTTTACTGTGACTATCTGAAAGAGACTAGAATATACAATGATCCCCAAACAGCTCATTTATATAATTTTTCTTTTGCTATAGAAGACATTATTGAGGCAGTTGGCAGAATTTAAATAAATTCAGAATTTGAATAAGATTAGCGAATAGTACTCTATATCAAGGTTCATCTCTTGATTTTAATCATTGTAGTGTGATTACATAAGTCCTTACTTCTCAGGAAACCCTGAAATATTTAGAGTTAAAGGGATATCATGTTTGCAACTTAACTCTGAAAAAAAAATTTTTTTAAATAATATATACATATATTGTGCATGTATATATGTATATGTATATATGTGCATATGTACAAGCACATATATGTATATATTTAGAGAGAGAATGAAAAGCTATTAATATTTGGGTCATGGGTAAAGGATATATATGGGAATTTCTCTTTTTATGATTTTTGCAACTTTGCTGTGTCTCAAATAATTTCAAGATAAAATGTCTTCTAAAAAGCAACTTATTTCAAAACATTTTTTCTCTGCTGTACTTTGAGAAATTCTGGATAATTCCTCAGTACCCTGTTTTGTCTCTTGTCTGGACAAAACGGAGAGGCATCCAAATTAGTGAATCCAAACTCAGACACAGAGGGGCATTTCACTGGGGAGCGGCTTTGCACTCAGAGGCCCGCAGTGGATGGTGCTTTGGGTTGAAGAGACTGCACTAAACGGACTCCCCTGCAGTCAACCTCAAGGTCAGCCTGCACCTCTATTATGGAGGTTAACCACACTGCACGTAAGAAAACCTTCTCTTCCCCACCTTCTTATATTTTGGTTTTCTAGATTTTTCTAAACCAAAAAATAAGAGCAAAAGAAAATTCTTTTTGTTTTTAAATTATTTCGGTAAGGTTATATTAGAAAACAGCACTTGGTTTATAGCTGGTAAACAGAAAAGAACTATTTACAATTTAACTGAGTCATGTTGACGTTCCTACTCATAACTTAAATTGGGACTTTTTTGGTCTTGTTTCACATGGAGATTCCGAATTCAACAAGTATGTAATTTGCATATTTTGCATTTCCCCTTAGAAGTCCACTTCTGTTAGTCTGCTAAAATAGCAAAGCCTGCCAGCAAGGCAGAGTCTGACATAAGCTCTTGGAAGGGTACCCTTCACAATGCAACTACAAGAACACCCTTGGACAAACTTGCCAAGGATGGGCGCTCATTCAGTACTGCTCACTGAGTTAAGGATCCCTTGATTGGAAATCCTCCTTACTCAGAGTAGCTCAAGTCAGAGCTTGGTCTTAAAAAATGAGAGTTTCTGTGAATTGCAAGTGGTGTGAGCTCTTAAGCATGAGCTGTTGGCCACTTGTTTTCAGTTTGTCAACTCACAGAGAAAACCACTGTTTTGAGAAGTGTCACATTTCACACATAATTGCACAATAATGAGTGATCAACCTCTTTTCTTGTGTTTTTGCAGACTGTGAAAGGTGCTCCAAAACAGATCTTTCCAAACCTAAAGGAATTGATCTCCAAATTTGAAAAACCAGATCAAGGGCTGGTGATTCAGCTTATAAAGCCAATAAACAGAATAAGCCCCTACATGAGATGGAGAAGATTGAAATTAGAGCTGGATGGCATTTATGGTAAAAGCTTTCACATGGGGGTCAGAAAGGATCCTTAATCCCATTTCTACCAGTGACCTACATCGTAGAATCAGTATAGATAAATGGCCTTTTCTGTGACATTATCTCTAAAAAGCTTCATCCTACTAAGAACAATGTGCATTTTGTTGAGAAGTGGTGTCTTCTAGCCCCCAAAGGTAGACAAGACATAGAGCTTTCTGTGCTTGGACAGCGGGGTTCCTGGTCTAAGAGCTGATTTCAAATTCATTCTGTGATCTTGTGCAAACCACTCAAGTTTAGGGATAAATGGGCAAATGGGCAGATTTTTCAAATGCTAAAATCACTTCAGGCCATCTACTCCTTCCCTAAGGCTCATCCTGTTACATTGTGCTCGATATTTGCTAAGCATTCATTTATGAAGTGTTAGGTGTCAAATTACGTCAGATACATCCCTAAAGGTATTAAGTCATGGTGAGAGATGGTCAGTAGATTTGAGTACAGAAGCCTCTCAAATCATCACAAGCAGCTAGCTACTCTTGCTTACCCACACCCTTGAAATCTGCTCTCAGAGAAGGATTTAGTATCTGTGAGTTGTAATGTAGTTTGAATTTAACTCAGACTTCCAGAGACATTTAGGGCTTAATCCTGTTTTCCCATGTTGGAATGCATGGTTATATTCTCCATGCAAGGGACTGCAGTTATCAGTGGGCAGGCGATGGGATGAGAGCAGATGTGCTTACTAAGGAGAAGGACAGAGAGTCCTTGGGGAGTCTGCAATCACTCCACTCCCATTCAGCTCTGTCTGCAGCAAAGTCACCCTTTCAGCTGCCACAGATAGCTTCTCACCTCCCCAGCAAGACTAAGCTGGAGTTATAATGATAAAATAAAATCCCCTCCCCTACATTATTTATCTGTCCCCTCACACCCTCATGCAGGGGAGTGTGCACCCACAGACACAAAATCACTTTCTATGGGTTCAGCTGCAGATGTAGTCTATGGCTACTTTCCACCAAAAATTATAGAATAAAAAATATAAAAGGTGCCAGAGCTAGAAACCCAAGGAGGTACCCGTGCTGCAGCCCTTAGGCAAACCCAAATGAGTTGCTGGGACTGGTTGGAGTGGTGGTAGTCATTGTCTCAGCAATGATAAAATAATCCCAAATCCCAAGAGGAGAACCTTTAGAGATCTTCCCTAAGAACTGGGCACAGGTCTCACCTTTCCAACTTTCCGTGCTTGGTCAGCGCTGGCAGAGTGAGCTCCTAAAGACTCAGGTATGGAAGGGGAAATATCCTCCCCTTTGCCTCCTCAGGACAAGCTTCAGATGTTCTTACTCCGAGGGCAGCACAGGTTTTCTGCTGGCGAATGGAGTCTGGTGCTGGAAACTCTGAGGTTGGCTTATTTATAAGACCCCTGGTTTTGCCAAGATAGCTCCCTAGGGTACCCCAGACCTCGAAGATGTGACTCTGATGTGGCATCAAGATCACCCTGTGCCTGGGGAGAGGCCTTCTTTCCCTCGAGGGGGGTTGGTCAGCGTGACTTCTGAGTGTGGAGTCTCATGGCTGGTCGTCTGCTTTCTTCCCCCAGAGAACAGTAATGAGTATACAGATGTCTTGCCTTGAAGATAAGGACACTGGATACAGCAAGTTAGAGAAGAGACGCGTAATAGCTGTCACCGGTGACCCACGTCTGCAGGTGTAGGTCCGGAATGCCAAACTCTAACAGACAATTCAGACTCTCCTGGTCTGGGTAACTGAAGATGTTCTGTCCACCAGCATCAGAGGTCACTCCCCCAAGCATACACCTCCCAAGCATACACCAGGAACAATTTCAAAGCCCCTCTTCATTCTCACTCTCCTTTCTTGGAATGGGACAGCCTGAACCTACCCTCTTTGATTTGCCAAAGGTACTGCCTCTATATCACAGTTGACACCTTCCTCCCGACTGTGCAGAGGGGCAGCTTCATGCAAAGGAGAGAGCACTTGGCTGTGAGTTTGAAGCCCTGAGATCCAGTCCTGTGGCTGTGTGACTTTGGACAAACCTCCTCCCTGCTCTAGGTCTCAGTTTCTTTGTCTGTAAATAAAGCAAGTGGTTGGGCGGGGCAATACACACCGCCCAATGTGTCAGATGGAGGTGGGGATCTAGGGATGCTGGAAATGTGTGCAGGATTGGTGAGGGGTCAGGGTCTCAGCCTCCCAAAACAGCCAACACGTTCTCTGTAGCTGCCTGTACTGGTCTTGATCACCGTGAGCGCCTTGACCCGCCTATGCACCCCTCTCCCTCCAGCCTGGGTCCCTCTCCTTCTAGCTCTTCTCCTTCTTTGCCCTGGACACACTGTCTCCCCGATTTTGCCTAATTGCCCCTATGCACCAGCACCATGCACTTCAGCAGCATGGATGTGGTCCTGTACAGTGATACATGTGGAGATCTTTAAGATAGTCCCAACTACGTTCTAGGTGCCATCAAAGCACAGTTGGGCCTCCCTTGCAGCCTCCACAGTGCAGAACTATGTGCTGCACAGAGCTGTGCCCAGTTCGTAGAAGTTATTGACCAGAAGCACATTTCTGAAGGGTTTGTTAAATTGGCCTCTTAACCTCCTTGAATTTTTCTGCTAGTTCAGAATGTTACTGAGGACCTGGTTAGTTTGGAATATACCAAATTCTATGCCCTTTCCATTACCTATCTTCAAACCTTAGTGGTTTATTTCACACCACTGGTCTTACCTTCAAAGTTATTAAAGAGAGGAGCTCTGGATTTGCAGATAACGTGAACAGACATTGTGCTTGGAGCCCAAGGTATGAATCATTGTGAGTTTGGGGTCACGGCAATCCATGGCTACCACCAGGTAGAGAAGTGGTCAAATGCAGACATAACCAGAGAGCTGAGGGAGCCAAATCCTTCTGGTTGGTTCAGCAAAGGACACCAGAAGCGAGCCTGCTCCCTGAGATTCAATTCTAGGTCTTTGATTCTTTCTCCATGGTACTGAGAAGTATGTTCCAGTTTTCAGAGCCTATAGCAATCCTTGGCACAAAAAAATATATTCAAGAAATATCTCTTCAATAAATGAATAAATCAGTGTATAAAATGTGGTCACTCATAGCAGAGATTTGTTTGAACTTTATACATTTCAAAGTCCAGTAGATCAAGACTATCAGTTCAAGATCCTTTCAATTACAACTCTCCTGGAAGTGTTTTTTGTTGTGGTTTTTTGAGCACCCACGCGTAGCATCTTGCATAATGCCTGGCTCCCAGTGGGCTTTCAGTACCTTTCTCAAACAAGCAAGCCACATTTAGTAGCTGATGTCATGCTATAAATCCCTGATACTTTTTAGATGACCCTGAACAGGTCACATGAGGAACAACTGAAAAATCTGGGTTTGTGTTACTGGAAGAGGGAAGACTTAAACTGTTAACAGCAATTTCAGGTGTTTGAAGTGCTGTTTTGTGAAAGAGGATGTCAATTCATTGGGTACAATGCCAGACAGCAGAACTCGGACCAACGGTTGGGTGTTTATAGGAGGGCAGTTTCGGACAAATGTATGAAAGAATGCTGAGCCCATGGTTTCATCCAACACTCTAACAGTCTGCCCTGTGTTGTCGTTCAGGTGGAGGGTGATATTTTCCAAAGATTTGGGACAGAGAATTCCTGCCTTGAGAAGAAATTAGATTGCATGACTGATAAGGTACTTTTCAACTCAAGATCATCGGATTCTACCCTCTTCTCTTAACAATTATAGTGGGAATTGATCTGTCTTTCCTTTTTTATGTTTTGGACTTAAGTACAGATAGTTGAATTCATCGCACTCCTTAGTTCTTAACTCATTATCACCATCAGTCCGTATAAGAACCTTGTTTATTTCATTTTTCTTTCCTTCATTCCTAATTCCCATTCCCAAAGGAACCAGCTCTATACTATTTGGTATATGCCCTTGGGTATGTCTGTACCCTTGTAGAATATATAGTATTAGTTATGAATATGTATCTTTGACATTTATATGCAGGATATGGAGCTATTGCTCCAAGTCTGTTATTTTTTCATGCAATATTGTTTGGTTTCATTCCATGTTGCTCAGTGTACATCTAATTCAGTGCCACTAACTGCTGCATGGTATCCATAGTGTGCACATTTTCCTTGTTTCTCTAGAGGTAGGCACCAAGGTTGGTTCCTATTCCCTGCTACCAGAAACAACACCGTGATGAGCATCCTTGCATGAATCTTTGTATGGAACTATGAGAGTTTCTGTGGGCTATATCGGTGGGTCATAAGGTGTCCTCATATTTAATCATGACATAATCAAACCTATCAAGTATTTTTTGCCTTTTACTTTGTGGGGTGTTTGGGGTTTTTGTTTAAAAAGTCCTTCCCCACTCTGAAATCATGAAAAAATTATCCTACGTTTCCTTGTATTGACTTTATATTTTTACCCTCTACAGCTAGGGTTTTAATAATGGCAAGGACTTTTGCCATTTTCACTGACATATCCCCACTATTTAGAAAAATCTTTTACACATATTAGATGCTCAATAAATATTTGCTGAATAAATGATGAATATGGGGTTAACCTTTGTATATGGTAAGATACCCAACTTTGTATCTCTTGGAATATATTGAGCTAGTTTCCCCACTTCAATCTGCTTAATAATTCATCTTTTCCCCTCCACTCACGGTTCCTCCATGATAATATATCACAACAGTTCTAATACTCTGGCTTTGTAATTTCTTATTGTCTTGTTTTAATAACTTATATCTTACTGTCTGTTAGGTAGGACAGGTGTCCTCTCTTATTTTTCAAAACTTAGATATTCACGGACCTTGATTCTTCCATATACATTTTCAAATAAATGTTAAGTTGCTCAAAACCTCTTACTGGAATTTTGAATGAACTTGCAACAAATTTGTAAACAGGAGAGAACTGACATTCTTGTGATGTTTTCTCATGCATAAACATGCCACATCTATTTTCTCAGGTCATCTTTTATGCCCTTCAATGGAGTTGTAAATTTTCCCCATAGAAGTCTTGTATATTCTGTTATATTAATTCTCAATTATTTTTAATGGTTGTAAATGATATCTTATGTTTTATTAGATTTCTAATAGGATAAATGTTTACCCTCTCATTAGATCTACTAGTTTACCTGTTTTTCTATTGTGTTTTTCTCTGTAAAGGATTTTGTCGGCTATAAACAATGACATTTTGTTCCCTTTCAATACTTATGCTTATTTTTTTTTGTTTACTTCATTGGCTAGGGCACCTAGTATACATTAAACAGTCAGTAGTCATGATAGTGAGCATTCTGCTGTTCCCAGTATTATAGGAAATGCCTAGAAATTTTCTCTATTTAAGCATGATGTTTGTTGTAGGTTTTTCATAAATAGCTTTTAACAAGGCTATGTTAGAATTTTTATCAAAAGTGTTTTAAAATTTATTTTTTCCTGCATCTTTTGAGATAATCACATATCTTTTATTTTCACTCCATTGCAGAGGTAAGTTACATTAATAAAATTATTGATATCATACCATCTTTGCATGGCTTAACTTGATCATATTTTTAATATACTGAAGGATTTAGTAAGTTAATTTTTTTCATTAAAACTCATAAACCAAATAGAACTATTTTTTTACTGAATCATGGTTTTAAAGTGAATAAGCCTTTCTCCTTTCATTATTTTCTGCAACAACTTTGTAAGGTAGTCTGTTCCTTGAAACTTTTTAATATGGTGCTTTCTTATAAAACTGAGTTTGAGACTCTGATGAGAAGGGGGTGTCTTTTGTTACTATTTAAATATCTTTAATACTTATTAGTTTATTTAGTTAGTTTGCCAATTTTGACACTTTTTGTTTTTACAGGAATTTATCCATTTTGTCTAAGCTTTCAGTTATTGGCATACAGTTCATAATTTTTAAATCATTTTTAATGCTCTCTTGTGACTAAAGTCGTATCTCCTTCCTTATACTGTATTTATTTGCATCTTATTCTTTTTCATTAACCAATTTTATTTATCTTACTAGTCCTTTCAAAGCCAGCTTTTGGTTTTGTTACTCTTTTCTTTTTTGTTATTGTTTTTAAATTGTTCTTATTTCATTGCTTTCTAGTCTCATTTGTGGGGGCTTATCTGGCTTGTTTTCAATATTCTTTTTTAAAAATTTTTTATTTCAAAGTATTACAGGGGTACAAATTATTTTGGTTACATGGACTATTTTTACAATGCTTGAGTCATGGTTATAAGTGTGCCTGTCACCCAGGTAGTGTTCATTGTACCCATTAGGTAGGTTTTCGCCTAACCCTCTTCCCCCTCCCCCCTGCTTGATTTTCCCGGAGTTTTACTTCCCTCTATGCACATGTGTGCTCATCAATTAGTTCCAATTTAATAGTGAACTATATGTGGTGTTTGTTTTTCTATTATTTAGATACTTAGGATTATAGTCTCCCCTTTCTTTCAGATTGTTGCAAAAGGCATTAAGTCATCCTTCTTTGTGGCTGAGTAGTATTCCATGGGATACATATACCACATTTTGTTAATCCATTCATGAATTGATGGGCACTTGGGTTAATTTCACATCTTTGCAATTGTGAATTGTGCTGCAATAAACATTTGAGTGCAGGTGTCTTTTTGATACAATGACTTCTTTTCCTTTGGGTAAATACCCAGTAGTGGGATTGCTGGATCAAATGGTAGGTGGACTTTTAGTTCTTTGAGGACTCTCCATACTGTTTTCCGTAGAGATTGTACTAATTTGCAGTCCTCAGTATTATTTTCTAATAAATATAAAGTTATGAACCTAGCTTAAACTTCTACTTTAGCTGTATTTAACACCAGTAATGTTTAGTGCTGGGCAGGTCAAAGTCCTATAAAAGTGTCTTCTTCAATCCAAGAACTATTTAGTAGTTTGTAATTGTTTTCAAACATATATATTTAGTTCTTGTTTTAGTATAGATGTCAAACTACACAATGTTAAATTTTGACGACTTCTATTTTTGAGGCTTCCTTGCTGAACTGGTATATGTGAACGTTCTGTGAATATTTCATTTGTTTGAATTGCTTTTTTTACTTGTTTTAAAGCTCATTCTCTTCATACTCCTAGATGTATTCA
>NW_012138303.1:3672289-3708651 GCF_000956105.1 Propithecus coquereli
AACAGTGCTCACCTTCTAATTGAAGGCATAATCTCCAGTGTCGATATCAGGATTAGTGAATGAGCCAACTTCCCTGAGTTTGAAATTCAAAACACACTAGAAATCCTCTTGCCACTCCTACCTAAGGCTGAAATTCTTGCAATTCAGAGTAGATTCTTACCAAGACCCTTAAGAATGAATGTTTTATGGATGTTAGCTCTGTCACTCACTGGCAGAGTGACTATAGGTAAATTGTTAAAACTCCCTAAGCCTCTGGTCAGCCTCATCTAGACAATGGGGACAATGACTCGAATCGCACAGGGTCATTGTGGGGATTCAATAAGATGATGCTGGCACAGGTTAACATTTTTAAAAGTACACTCTTTGTTGTTTCTTCTTTTATAAAATGAGGGGACTGGGGAATGGGTCTCTAAATTCTTATCCCACATGAATATTCAGTGTTTAATGAAATTACATTTATTCTTGGAGAAGGTCCAACTCAAAAAAATGTTTCTGGGCCAGGAGCATCTCCTGGAATTATTTGTCAGACTGGTGTGATGGAAACAGAAGAGCTGTGTGTTAGGAGGTGGGGGCAGGAGGGGAAGACAACTGCTCCTCAGGTCTGAAGACCAGGCCTTCTGGTCTAATTCTGTTCTTCATCAGCCATAACACTCAGGCGATCTGCTAGTCATTACCTCAGTCTCAGTTTCCCCATCTAGAAGATCAGGCTGAAGTATCTACCACACAAGACAGGAGCAGTAATAAGATCATGCGTGTGAGTCTCTTTAAACACAGTAGAATAACATCTGTAGCTGGAACACAGACTTAATAAGACCTCCCTTGCAGGGTTATTGAGAAAAACAAATGAGATAATGTGTGTAAATTGGTGAACACAATTTCTGGAGTATAGAGAAGGTTCAGAGACATAGTAAAGCACCAATTAATAGCAAAGTCTGAAACAGGGAAGTAAAATGGTAAGAATTGGAACTCAGAGCAGTGCAAGCAGCTCCCAGAGGTAGGCAGGTGTCTGGCACTGAATTGTGACCCTTTTCACACTAGGCTGGACCTAAGTGCCTGCTTCTGCCAGCTCCACAGCAAAACGGCACCTGTCCAGGGAGCAGAATTAATGAAAGCTCCGGCTGGAGATAAATGAGCTACACGCTAGCCCATTAATCATTTTCCACCTTGAAAATGGCCACCCTCAATCCTTCCCTGCGCAGTCGATGATCAGGTACAGAGACTGTCTGTGGGTAGAGACCCTGGGGACGAGGTGCTGAAGGAGGCAGTGTTGCTCTAACCCAGACCTCAGGGAGCGCTCAGTCTAGTCTGTTCCACACAAATTAAACTATAAGATCCTTGAGTTTAGCTCCATTCAAAGCACATCTTTGAGCTCCTGCAATATGCCAGGCACCGTGCTGGGAACTGAGGAGTCAGAGATGAAGATGGCACGGTCCCTAGCCCTAAGCTCAGACTCGTATGGGAGGCACATGAGGTGGCAGCTACTTTCTGCGATGCGTGGTGAGTGCCATGATGGAGGACCACATAGGATGCTACGGGAGAGCAGAGGACGGGGTGGGGTGGTGTCAGGGAAGCAATTCTGGAGGAAGGGATGTCTGAGCTGAAATTTGAAGGGTGAGTTAACATAGCCTGGCACAGTTGGAGGAAAGAGAAAGGAAGGTAGAAGGGTGACCTGGACAGATGGACTACCTGGAACAAAGGCAGGGGAGTGATTCTGAGCTGTTGGGGTACTGCAGCAGAGAGGCAGGCTGCGGCCAGCTGACTATGGGCAATCCAGGGCACAGAGATCCCGCCTGACACCTCCACGATGCGCGTCGCAGCAAGCCTCCCAGCCTGGTCGCGGTGTATGCCACCTACGTATTCTCACTGATGATTAAGGGAGTGGGGAGAGGCATGGGGCAGGGCCGCTGATCCCAGCCTTCCCCTGTGGCTTTATTACATATGAAATCACTTCCCAGATGGCCTATCCAGCCTCTCCAGAAGACCAGCTCCTAGAAACGTCATGCCTTGGCCAGGTCTGCTGCAAGACTTTCCGACAGCACTCGACACAGAAGACCCAGGATCCAAGTTGAGCAAGGAGGGTTGACGAACAGAATTCACCAGGGAGGTGATGCCACAGGGCAGTCCACACTCGTCCTGAGCTTTCCTGTCCAGCATGGGGGCCATCCCTTGTGGGCTCGGGATGAAGAGGGAACTCATGCATTTTGCTAAAGCTGCAAGCTCTTCACAGGGCTGGCAGAGGTCACTTCCCTCCATCTTAGAAGGCCAGGCTGCCCTCTTCACTGGCCTCATCACAGGCCGGACCAGCCCGAAGCACTCCCGGGATAACCGCAGAGAGCTGTTAAGCTGTTAAGTTGCTGTGAGTTGCCCCTGAAGCAGCTGAACACTAGGGAGCGACACAAGCCTAGAACGGGGGTGGCAAACATGGAGGGGTGCTTTAAGGAAGAAAGCAGCTGAGCAGATGGCACTGGGAACGGCTCGGGGGTTAAACATGGTTAAAAAAAAAAAAAGTTGCAGTTTGTTGGGAAGTTGCTTTTTGTTTTGGGGTCTTGTGTTTTGGCTTTGGTCTATTTCCAAGAAAAAAAATACTGGCAATGTTTCCTGCTCTATATAACCAAGATTCTTCAGGCAACTCCCACGACAGAGAACATAGCCTGGTATTTGTGGTGGTTCTTAAATATTCCCTCAGGCTTGCTTCCCTGTTGGTGCTGTTCGTAACCAAGTGGCTCGTTCCACAGGGCAGAGCTTCCCCCGGCTCCCCTGGGCAGGACTGTTCATCATGGCAGCAGCTGGAGATAAGCTGGACACAAAGGATCTGTGTCTCAGGAGAGCTGGTCCCTAGATACGGAAAGCAGAGGAATTTTCTCATTAGTGGGAAGTCAGTGGTGGGGACTCTGGGCTTTCATCGTGTGCCCCCAGTGCCAACGGCAGCAGGGAGGGGCCTCCTGGAGGGGCAAAGCGCCTGAAGATGCTGTCACTGGACAAGTAGTTTCCAGGCTGGATTTCCCTGGGGGAGATGAAAGACATTAAAGGCCATCTGCACTTAGGAAGCTTTCCGGGGGAGATAGGGAGTCCGTCGGCTGGGGCTCTACAGACGTGGTTGCTTCTTCCCGCTCACAGGTGAGCCAGGGTGCGAGGCTCCACATGGGACGTCCCCCAACCGCCGTGGCCCTGTGAGGGGCACAGCTGAGTGAAGCTCCCAGGACCCTGAGGGCCAGCATCTCAGAGAGAAGCCGTCACTGAGTTCCCACCACAGCGAGGCTGGACTGGGAAACTCTACCGTGTGGGGATGGGAGTGGAGAGAGGACGTGGAGTCTAAGCACAGAGAGTTCTAGAACATTCTCACAATTCATTGACCTCAAAGGGATTCCAAAATCTGAGAGCAGAGTAAGTTTATCAAGAAGAAATTCTGAGCTTGGGGCAGCATCTGAAGTACATTCCTGGATTGGCTAATTCCATAAATTCCGAAGACCAGCTGGGGTCCCCACCGGCACACGCACAGGCTTTAGGAATGAAGTGGATTTCCTGATGGCCTCTGGCTGCCAGTTTCCTTCAGCAAACACTGTAGGCAGATTTAGTTCAGAGGAATCGGACACTTTCAGCTGAAATTAACTGCCCCCCCCCACCCTTGGTACTTCTGCTACACTTTCATATCCTGATGACACGCCCTGCTGGCGTGACGCCCGGGAGGGCAGGAGCGATGGTGTCCCCATCCACTGAGAATGGACGAGAACCGGGCATCACTTTTCCTCCAGTGACGACGGTGCCCCAGCATAGCACTTAGCTCACGGTGGGTAGGGGATCGGATCTGGTGCATGAATAAACTCATCTTTGCCCTCCAGCTTCTAGACCGATGGCTCAGCTTCGAGCACAGCATTTAAAAACATGACATATGCATATCCACTTTTACACTTAAAAATTTCCCCCCAAATTTTTATTTTTGCACTAGAGTTTTTCATACTTGATGGCAGGCAAAAATAACTGTTTTGCATGGCAGTGGAAGAGAAAGGCATGCTCGAGGCACGTTTCACCCCTGAACTGCAGGAGCAGACCCTGAAGCCATCCAATGGGAGAGGTCGCCGGAAGAAGAGTCACTGGAGCTTAAAGGTTGCCACTGTATTTTCAATGCCTTTTCCCATGCACAGAATGTTGGATTGGTTTCTCCTGCCTTTCCTGAACAATAATGCTGCACCCCATTTGCAGAGAAAGCGAGCTGCCTTCCACAGCCCAGTTCTCTTCTTATCCCTCCTCTGAGAAATAAAGTGTGGGAGTGGAGTCTGGTGCAGAAAAGGCTGGGGACCTAGCCTCACGCCTGGGACGCTTCTGACGTGGAGCTGTGGAACCCAATCCCTGGCATAGCCAGGGCTGCAGACAAGAGGGCTGGGCAGAAAGGCCCCTCTTCACCACTATGGAAAAGTGTGTGGCTTCCAGGAAGAGACCGAACGCTCCTTTGCCCCTCCCGTTTCTTCTCCACTTTCTTCCTTTTAAGAAGGTTAAAGGCCTGGCTGATCCTCACTCTGTTGAGTCCTCTGGGTCCTTGGTCTCACACTAGCCTGGGGGCACCGACAGGGCAAGGGGGCTCCAGGCCACATCCTCTCAGTATGTGAGCACCAAGGCTGTCCCAGCCCTGGGAGGTGCCTAAGTCAGCAGCTCTGGGTATTTTGCTGACATTGATTGATGATGACTCACTTTGAGAATGTGACAGAAGCTCTGGCCCCTCTGCGGACGAACACACACGAGCACAAAGCTCCACCCCTTTCCTGGTGGAAGAGGGCTACAGACCCGGGTTAAGAGTCAGTGGCCTAGAGGGTGATCTGATGGTCATTCACATCCCCCCCCGCCAGCCTTCTCCTGAGGGTCTTACCTCTGCGCGGGATGTGGATGTCCCCGAAACAGCAATAGGCCGGGCTGGCAGAAGGACACTCTCACAGTGGCCAGTCAGGGGAGTGACGGCGCCACATCCTGAGAAAGCGTATTCCCCACCAAAGGTCTTAGGGTGGAGGTTCCAGTAGTGCCATCGCCCTCACATGTCTACCTCCCTCTCTCCTCACATTTCCAAGCTCACAAAGCTAAAGCCAACGATGGCCTCCACCCGACAACTGCCTTGAGGAAACCAACGACTCCCCATCAGTTAGAAGGGAAAAAACCAAACCAGCAAACCAAACCATTTTATTGTGCCATTTCCTTCTACCAGAAAATTACTAAAAATATAAATATTCTCTCTCTAGATAATCCTCAGGATAGATCTGTAATCTTCCTCCTCCTCCAGACTAGGGCCAACTTTCTTGTTCTTTAAAGGTTGACGGGTTACATACGTGGGTGTCTTCCATATCATCCACATACGTAACATCCACAGATGCATTTCCTTCTATGCGAGGGGATACACCATCCTTCTGCCAGGTTCTGGAAGCTCATCTTGTAATTTATAAGGATAAAACTATGTGCTGAATGGAGGGTTATGGTGGGGTTGGGGATTAACGGAGACACAAAAGACCCTGTGGTCCCAACTTCCTTATGTGAACACAGAAGATAGGTCCTTCACTCCTTGTTACCCTGTCCTCTCAGGGACTGGGCTACGTGCAGGCCAAGTTCCCAGAGAAGCTGGACTCACTAGGAGGGATTTGTGGGGGTGCGGCTGCCATGCTGCAACCACAGGAAGGTCAGACTGTTGAGATGGACATGGAGACCAGGTGGGCTTTAGATGGAGGAGTTGTCTGAGCCAAGGCCCTCAGCAGGAGTAGTAGTACCCGTTCCTGCTGGGCTTTGGGAAGCACTTAGCCCCTAGCACCAGGCAATATCTGCAGCATCTGAGACCAGATGTCAGTCTCAGAGAGCCTCCAGAGGTAGCAGCATCAGCCCCTGCAGCAGGAGGATGGCTGGGTTGTAGGCAACCAGCAATTGGAGCGGGGTCCCATGACACCTTACTCGGCATCAGACACAAGTCTGAAGAACTCTGGGCTCACTGGGCAATGGTCCTGGGACTACCTGCTGGGATCCCTTTGCTTATCCCGGGTCTGAGGACCCACCCTTTAGCAGCAGCCTGGCTGTAGAGTGGAGACAAGGTACTCAAGCAAGCCTGGACCTGCAACATCTGTACCTATAGCTACCATATCACCTGGCCAGAGCCACTCTGGTCTCTGGGGGAGGAGCAGCCCCACAGGTGCCTGTTAAAGTTCCTGTCCGAAGAACAAGCCTTGTTTCTGGTATGGAAAGCT
Organism: Propithecus coquereli; assembly: GCF_000956105.1. NCBI lineage: Eukaryota > Metazoa > Chordata > Mammalia > Primates > Indriidae > Propithecus > Propithecus coquereli. The sequence continues at coordinate 3,678,502 of NW_012138303.1, forward strand.
CACATGAAACTGGGCTTGTTCCCAGGATGTGTGTTTGGAGGCTCTACCCTCATGCCCAGCTCTGTGCACTGTGTGTGATACCTCAACCATTCTGGGAAAACTCACAGGACCCCAAATGCTAGTCCCAAGACCAATTCTCTGACATCAGAGTCACATACCACATCCTGGGGGTAAGGCAGGATCTATGCATAATAGCCCTGCCCACTCCACCAGGGCCTGCAGGTGGGAGGGAGGGGAGACTCGGCTTTGTGGTGCACGTGTGGTAAAGGCTCGCTTTCTGGGGCACTGGAAGACAGGGCAGAAGGGCAGCACATGGGAGGGCTGTGGCAAGGCTGCACAGCTGCGGAAGCAAGAATGCAGGAAGGTGCCATATCCTAGGGGACCCCTGAGGCTCCCAGTTCTTAGGAGTTAGCGTGGACATTCTATACAGCAGAGGTAGTGAGGAGGGAGGTGGGGACCTGGTGATGAGATGAACTGGGAAGTGAGCCCTGGATGTCTCAGAGTTCATGGGTGGGAAGCCAAACAATGAACAGAAAAGGGGAGGCCACAGGAACTGCAAGAACCACAGGAACAGGACCGCTGCACAGCCTGCTCCAGGGAAGCCTGGGGCTGCAGGAGGCCCAGGCAACTTCAGCACAAGCACAAAGCCCTTCTACCTAATTAAATCTACATAACCTCCACAGCTCCCGTCACATTCCTGCCTCTCACCTGCGTCACTCGGCTCGCACACTTACAGTGCCCACGCCCTGGAACTGCATCGCTTTGGCTGCAGGGTGGCCCCAAAAAGCTGCTCCAATCCCCAGTGACTGCTCTTCTCTGTCCCGTCTTCACACCCTTCTCCACTGCTCTGCTCCGGGTTTTCTAAGCACCATCCCTGAATGTCAGCACCACCCCCAAGTTCCTGGGCCTCCCCACAAAGCAAGATCAGAATATGCCCCGCTGCCTCCGCAGAGCCTGGCTGGCCCTGTCTTCCACACACACAGCGAGGGAAGCCTGATCTTTCCTTCCGTGCAGGGAGCCCAAGCGCAGCGGTCATGTCATTTCCCCAGGGGCGACTCTCAGACAGGCAGAGGGATTTCATTTTGTATCCTGCATCTGACCAGATGGGGGGAAACCTCGGGAACCCTAAGCGACAGGGTCAAAACCTGGGGTGAACTCTCAAGATCCCAGGCCTGGGAAGCATCTTGTTGGGCCCCCATCCAGGGCAGAGGAAAGATGGCGACCAGGGGCCAGAGCTGCCTTGGGACCAGGAGAGGCCAGGGCCAGGCTGCGGTCAGGGTGTGTGGCTTTCCAGGCCAGGGCCCATCATTAAGCCAAACCCATCATTCCTCGTCCAGCCTTGTTCCCCGAGGCAGGGGCCTCTGGGCCCATCAAGGAAGACAGGGAAGGAACCGGGCATGGAGGGTGGTGGCGGGAGGAGTAGGGGAGTAGCCAGCATACGGGAGACAAGCACAGAGGATTCCCACAAGCCCCGTCATCCTGGGCTGGTGGCCCTGCAACCCAGGGGGAAGCTGGGACAAGCACGGGAGTGGAAGTGCTCCAATGTCCTAGGGCCGCAGCCAACACCGAGAAAAGCCGACAGAAAATCAGGCTCAGGGTTGGCACCGAGTCCTTGGCCATTCTGCAGATGGACTCTCTGAATAGGACTACTCGTGGACTTCCAGCCCTGCAAAAATCCCACGCGGGAGGACTGGCTCGCTGCTGGTGCCTTGTACAACGAAGACAAAGGGCATGGCGGACTTGGGGTGAGGGCGGGCGTGCACAGGAGAGGAGAAAGCAGAGGGAAGAGTGGGGTGGACCTCGGCAGGGAAGAGGAGAGCTCTACTCAAAGGACAGCAGGTCTGGGTGAGGGCCCTCATTGTCAGGGCTGGAGGTCCGTGCCTGAGGAGGGGGGCGGCCGTCCTCCCAGGACTCGGCCAGGTTGATGGGGCTCAAGCTGAGTTTGAGGCCATTCCTCTCGATGAGGCCAGGGGAGGAGGCCCTTCTGTGCTCAGTCATCTTCAGCTTGGCTTCATCCTGGCCGTCCTTGTGGATCAGGTCAGGTACTGACAGGGACACTTCTCCATTGGGCAGAGCCTCGCCCCTCTCTCCCATCTCCATGGTGGCCTCTGGCTGTGCAGCGTCTGCTGGGATGGGCTTGGCAGTGGGAGGGGAGTCCTGGGGCTGCCCAGGTGACAGCTCTGTCCCGCAGTCCAGACTGCTTAGGACAGGCTGCGATGAAATCAGCATGTCCTGGGTGGTCTTCAGAGCCCGAGGGGTTCGCTTTCTGGTTATGGGAGGTGGAGGATCCAGCCGAGGGAACGCTTCTTGCAGGACTGACCTGGAAGGTTGATGACAATAAACATGTGCTTTAAGGACAGTGACGCACCTGTCCATGCTGCACCCTCACTCCTCTAACTCCAGCTGCACTTCCAACTCACCCACCTAGGGGCGCTCTACCCGCTAGGTTCTCGTTCTTGCTCTAGCATGTGGGTCTTAGTTAGCAACTTCAGCAGGACAACTGGCTTTTAGCCTGTTCCATCCACACTCAATGTTCAGAGCAGCACAAAGGGTTGCCTCTGGAGACAGGATAAAGACCACTGGGGAAGCGTGTCATATCAGAGCCCAAGCTATAAGCCCTGTAAAAGACGTCACTGCCTCAGACGCACGGGTGTTTAAAACAAGGCCTGGAAAGGACCCGTTGACACAAGGTGGAAGAGTAGGAGGGCTGCCATGGCAGGCTTCTCCCACCCTGTCTGTGGTGGGCTCTGGCAGGTGCAGGCTTCTCCACCACCGACAGCCTAGGGCAGAGGTTCTCAGTTGTGGTCGGGCATCGGAATCCACCTAGGGAGCTTCTGGGCAATACTTGGGTTCGAACCCAGCTCTGCCAAGTACTAACTTTGCGACCTTAAGCTACTCACTTTACCTCTTTGAACTTGACTTATCCATAAAACTGAAATACAATCTACCTCCCAGGGGTCCCGTGAGGGTTAGATAAAATGATGCAACTCAGCTATGTAGCACTGTGCTAAGGATGTCGTGGCTGCTCAACAAACTTCAGCCATGGTTGTGGGAGGTGAAGCCAGTGCACACAAACGTGGCCCCATCCTTCAGCTCTTCTCCACAGGACAATCTCTCATCCCTTCCTCAGGGCTGTTGTCCCCAGGAGACACTGCAGTTTGTCCCTGTACCTATTCCAGAAGGTCCACAGAGCTGGGGGGATGTCGGAGGTGGGGGGACTCACCTCTCGTCCTCCAGCCAGGCCCCTGAGGCCATGTCCACCCCACTGGCCAGCTGGGCCCCTGCGGTCTTGTTGATCTCCGTCACACCCACGCTGCCTAGGCTCAAGGGCTCCTTTCTCCGCAGGAAGTCGTTAACTTTGGCCCCCATGGCTTTGCCCAAGTTCTTGAGGTGCTGGCTGCTGCCCACCCAGAGTCCGGGGCCACCAGGCTCCACGGAGCCCACGGCGGCAGGCCCGGGGGCCGCAGGCCTGGACAAGTGGGGGAAGGAGCGGCTGGCCTGGAGCTTCGGAGTGAGGGCCGCGTTCAAGTTCTCAAACATGCTGTGGTCGACTACAGACAGAGAGGGAAGAGAGAGAAATGGATCAGAGGGGAGCAAGACCTCTGACCACAATTTCCAGCTCTTCTTTTCCTTACACCATACCCAAAACTCTCAACTTCATAAGGCTTTGGAAATATTCAAGAAAGAGCCAGCAAAGATACTCTTGAACTTTCCAGTACAGTTTTTTTGGATGAGATATAGAACCAGAAATTCTAGTTCTGCCCCACTCAACTTAATGAGTGACTAACCCCAGCTATAAAAAAGCGAAATTATTTCTTTATACCTGCCTCCTTGACTCGTGTCTTGACCCCTGTACCCTGGGGTCACCAGGCCCTTGGAGGTAAAGAAGGAATGAGGATGAAGCAATGAAACATGACATTTTTACACTGCTGTGAGCACATGCTGAGCTCTGACTCAGGCAGTAGGACAGGAGCTGGTGGAAGGACGGCAAGCATGCAGCTTGGTGTTGGAAGTGCCCCACAGAAATCACATTTTTCCCATGGAAAATGGGCCAACAGTTCCTCGTGTGTACTGAGGTGGAACTTGGGAGAGCGGCCAGCTCGCGTGCAGAGACACTGAGTGATGTCTCAGAACCAGCTCCCACCAAGGTACTAGGTGCCAGCAAAGCACGAGGATCTTGACAAACACCAGCGCACTTAATCTTCATGATAACACCGGGAGGTGAAGCATGATAAGGTACCTACTTACAGATGAAGAAGGGGACTCAACATAATGAACTGCCATGTCTGAGGTCACACCGTTAATTACTGGTGGAGCTGAAACTAGAACTCAGGTCTTCTAACTCAAAGCTCAGGGTTCTTTCAACTACTTCGCCCTGCCATGGATCATGGAACAGCTGCCTCACTATGCCTGGTACCTGGTCCTTCTCTCAGGGATCTTCTTGGGCTTGAACAATTAACTCAAAGAGCTGGGTAAGACCCATTGGATTGTAAAGATTTGCAAGGCAGAGGCCATGCTTCATTCGTCTTTGTATCTTCAGTACCTAGTCTGGGTCTGGTACATAGTAGGTGCTCAATAAACACCTTGAATAGCAAAAACCCATTTTGCAGATGGAGAATTGTAGAGGCCAAGATGGTAGCTTCAAGGCTTATTGTTGAAAAGGCTGGAGCTCCAGGCTCTGAGCCATGCCAGTCACATACTCTCACCCAGGCATCTTCTCCCTACCTGGAAATCCAGCTTAGTAATCAGGCAGCCAGACCCACTCGGGGGCCTTAGAAACAGGCCTGAGGTTTCTGTCTATACCAACTACCCCTGATGTTCTGTCAGTCTGCAGAGGGAGAGGAGACATTTGGTCACTAGGATCCTTTCCTTGTCAACACCTCTGCTAAATGTCTGTTCTCGCTAAGCCCTTCCTAAGAGTAAATTAGGTTAGGACATACTTTTTCTTCTGTTGAATTTCTGCATAAAGCAGTTCTTTCTGCCCTGTGCTGCTGTGTCCCAGGACAAGGGACCATTGTCTTGTGATTTCAGCAGTGCTACCTGCTCTGGGTCAACTACCTAGGTAAGCCACATGGTAAAAAACCACAGGAAATCCACACAGGTAAGCCACATTCAGTGGGCCTTTGAGTGGCAGGGTGAGGTCATGGGAAAAGTGGAGATCACTCTCTGTGGAGGAGGCCCACAGTCTTCACCTCTGTAACTGCCCCTAATCCACATGCAGATGAAAGCACCACTGTGAGCCGGGGGACATGCCAGGGGACATGGCACAGCATCCCTGGGATACAGGGCCCAAGCTGGCTGGCCCACCACACTAGCAAGGGCTCCCAGCTGCCCTGCAGCAAGCACGGTCGTCAACCCGACGATTGTCCTAAGAGTGTATCTTGCCATGTTGTCCACTTTGGCACGATTTGCCTACTGTGTCCCACATCCTTCTTCTTTTCTTTAATCAAGTAATCAGCAAACTAGCAAAAAAGATTTGGAAACTAAACCATTTAACTGTCTTCCCCTAAATCAGAAAGTACATGGGCCACTATGAAACCATGTAAACTACCTGGGGAAGGCAAATCCCCCAGCACCTCCCGTGGTGGTTTCCTTATTGGTCTAAAGTGAATCTTCAGAGCAGACACACTCATTTTTAAAAGCGTAAGCACCAAAAACACCCGTCAAGGTGATCTGTAAATTATGAGCCCCTATCATTACTTTAAAAACACACTCTTTATAATAACTTTGGATTATGCAGCATGTTGGATTTCCTGTACCTCTTCCCCTCTCCCCTTCATAATGTCATAGTCTATAAAATACACTGAATTCTTAAGTAATCTAGTCTATCATACACTCTCTCTGCAATTGTCTAAATCTTTCTGTCTCTACAACAAAACAGTAAGCTCCTTGAGGGAGTCATAGCATCTAAAGTGCTTTTTATCTTCAGCAATGCCTAGCTTTGGGTCTTACACAACAGTAGGCGTTTAATAAGTTAGCTTAATTGAATTTGGATTTTATATGAATTCTTAAAAATTGACTACATGATGAGGCTGACATTGTAGAGAAACTGCTCATAAATCTTTTCCCATTTACAAAAACCACTCAAAAAATCCCTCTACAGGAGTGTTTTGCAGGGCTTTTTGAGGTCATGCCAGGAGAAACTGCCCTTCTCATCAAAGTGGGACTCTGCCTGGGGCTGTCTTCATCCCTGCATCTGAAGGATACGCAATGAGTCCCTTTCCTGCCAGTGGCTCTAATGACCTCCACACTCTGTCCTTTCTGCCTCAGGACTAGAGGCTTGGTGGTTCAGAAAATAATGGCGATGGAGGAGAGAAAGATGACTGGACCCCAGCTGGGTGGCCCTCCCAACAGCACCCCACAACATGCACAACCCCAAGCAGAGGAAGACACCTGGGGACGTAAGTCATCCACAAGAAAGAAGATATCTTACCTGTCCGAGAAAGGGGCTCAGAAAGCAGGTGGGAAACAAACAAGAGAAAGACATATTTTACGCAGTGACCAATCACTTTGAGACTGTCACCTCCTGCCTGGGCCACCAGCAACAACATATCCAGGGAGGATACAGCATGCAAGACAGAGGCCCTGCAACTAGGATAATTACAAACCCTGGAATGACCAGGTTCCCATACACTTTTTATTAACTAAACCAAAACAGGGTCATATTTTAAAAACTCTACAAACAGGCGCTGAGAGATTCAGCCTCCCATACTTCCCCCTAATATTTTGCACCCTCTTCACGTTAAGCGTATCTGAAGTTCCCCGCTGGCAGTGGGAGACATGTGATGGGCCAACACAGAATGAAATTCCAAGCCCTCTGTCCCGTGTGCAGCACTCACGTGGATGCTGCTTTCCATATGTAAATCGCTAGATTTTAGCCAGGAAGATGTTCATCCACTCCAACTTAGAGTCTCAATTAACAACATGGCGGCAAAGAGGTTTTCCCAACATCACACAGGTAGCCGGTGGGGCAGGGGGTCAGAAGTCGTGGATGCTGAACCCTAGACCCCACGATCTGTCTCTACACCATCATGGCCCAACTGAAACTGCCAACACCTTCAAAGTTACCTAAATACGTGGCTTCAATTTATATCCCAACACATTCTAACATTCCGAACCAGGCCATGAGGGAGGAACAACAGAAATCACATTTTCCCCCTGCCCTTCCAGGGTTTAAGTATCGTGAGTAAAGACAGGCAGCGAAGACAACTCCAGGCTCCACATGCAGACGAGACTCGCACCCTGCTCCTACGTGCTCCAGCAAAAGGATCTCATCGTTATTTCTGGAGTGGGCCACATCTCCCCACGTAGCATAAATGCATCCACTGTTTAGATCTAAAGCTCTGTTTCTAGTTGACACGTGGTGATGATCTAAAAAGGGGAACCTTCAGCTTATCTTCAAAGTGTCACCCTTATTCCACATCCCACTAGTGCGCGAGGCTCTTACGCAACAGAAGCAGAGCAGAGAGAAGGGGCAACGTTGCCTCTCAGGAGGCCAGAGTCCCCCCAGCACACGGATTCACAATGAGCAGAATGGTATCGAGTGAGCCACGCCTGTGTATTTCAGCCACTCGCTGGAAAAAGCACCAACCACTCAAAAGAATATCTGGTCCCCATTCTCAGGAAATGCATACTGAAGTATTTTGCTGTAAAAGGATATAATATTTTTAACTTACCTTCAAATAGTTCAAAGAAAAATTAAATATACACACACCTATACGGGGTGGGGGGAAGGGAGGGACAGAGAGAAGGAATTGATGAAGCAATGGGGTAAAAGATTAATAGAAAAACCTGGATACAGGTATATGGATGTTCTTTGTATTGATTTGATCTCTGTAACTTTCATACATTTGAAGTTATTTCCAAAGAAAATGTAAAACCCCCAAAACAGAAACTAAAATGACAAAAATATTCTATGGCAGAGGTCAGGCAGGTAAAGAAGGAAGGTGGTCAGAAAGGACAGAGGTTTCCAGAACTGGGGGGAAAGGTACAGCAGTGTCAACACAGAAAAACAAAAAGAGGACAAACAGACAGCGTCACTATCATCTCTCTGCTATACAGTTCCTTCTCTCTGGGTACTCTCAGTCAGGGCAGGCCACGGAGGAGTGACAGGGCAAAAAAAAAATCTTTCAAATTTTTAATCTTGCTTGCGACAGACTCCATCAGTCTTTCCGAGGGGTAACCTAGCTGGGGAGTGGAATCATGTGACCTTGTGATGTCAACTGCGCTCAGAATGTTTATATCGTCTGGACAACCCAGCCGGCCTCCTGGGGGCAGGTGTGCGATCTCCATGTCCTGCAGTGGTCAGAAGATGGAGAACTTCTCACTCCTCAGCATCTCTGGACCTCGAATCTCCTCCTCTGCCCTGAGCACTTTTCCTGACATTCTGTCCTCACGTGCCACCAGCTTGCCAGGTAAACTCTGGTGCCACTAGGGCCACAAAGATACAGTTTTTAAAAAAAAAAATATTTTAATTGAGTATTCTACCAGATCAGGTTACAGGACCACAATTTAGGGAGAAAGTCAAATTAAACATGGGGAGAAAATAAATTTTCAAAATGCTGCATTCGTGGTAAATAATTCCTGCTGTTAGTTCTGGCAAAGGAAGAATGGGGGGAACATGTGCTGTCAAGTTTTTTCTCCCTAGAGTCTGCGTGAAATCTCAAGGTGGTGGTCTGTCTACATAAAGAGAAGGTATTAGTTTTAGCTCTGTTTTGACAAGCTGGAGAAGAGTTAGACTTAGCAAACCATCAGGAGGAGTCTCAGCATGAGGGTAACTGACGAGCACATCACGGAATAAAGGTGGACACTCTGAGGACTTGCTATTCTAAGCACCATCCTCAGACCTGCGCCACCAGCCAGCTTGTTAAAAATGTAGACTCTCAGGCCCCCACTCTAGACCCACTGAATCAGAATCTGTATTTCTAACGAGATCCCCGGGGGACTCATACACACATTAAAATTTCAGAAGTGCTGTTCTCGGGAGTAATTCTCCTAAACACCCACTCACCTATACACATGACATTTATAAATCTGTGCCCCAAACGGAGCACAGCTACTACTCTGGGATTTGAGGCAGGTCAACTTTTTATCCCGGTGTGAGCAGCTACTCCAGCTGCTAACAGTGCCATGCAGCAAGGGCCCATTTGAACCCTCTCTGACGGTGGGTGGGAGATGTTTTCAACTAGAGGATCAGGCTTCTCATCCTCGAGGGGGCCATGTGGCATTGCTGTGCACCCCGTGACCAGAGCTCCCTCCCTGCGACCTGGGTCCCAGAGCACCCAGAGGCCTGCAATGCAGAGTGAAGTCATAGATGTGACAAGATGCAGGAGGGCCAGACGAGGGGCAGGCCAGGCAGAGAGGTGTCATCTGGACTGTGTCTTAAATCCCCCTTTCCAGGGGATCTTGCATAAGCCTAAAGGACACCACCCCATTTGGAATTCCCTAGGGTGTCTGCCTAGCGGGGTTCAAGAGGTCACTGTTTTGCTTCAGCTTTGAGATGCCTTGAAGTGCAGAGGTTGAGCTTCTAGGTATGTCATGGGGAGTCCCAAGCAGAGGACTCCCAACCTTGCTCAGCTTACCAGAGTGTTTCTTCTGTAACCCAGACATTGCAAAGACAGCGCTACCCACTGAGGCATCCAGCCCAGCTCAGGCCCTGCCACCCCAGTACCAAAGCAGCGCTCTCCGGCACAGGGTGCACAACACAGCGCTCGCACCAGGTGAGGCCTTTTCCAACTCTGGGCGGGGACATGTGAGAGGCTGATGGACAGGGGCTGCTCCCCTAGGGGAAGGGTGTCCGCGAGCTGGATCAGCACATGCTGCCGTTTCACCTGCACCTCCTACCTGGGCCTTCTTCCTTCAGTAGAGACCCGCAGGCCTGCGTGGGCTCTTGCCGCTCCTCTCCTGTCCTGTTCTCAAGCTGGTTACTAGAGCAGTTTCTGTCTGAGGGGGCTATGAAGGGATCAAGATGTGTAGCGAGGCTGAAATAATGGTCATAGCCTCACTGGTGAAAGAGGGACTGGAGGCGGCCAGTGGTCTGGCTGTCCACTGGGCCACCTGTCCGTGTCTATCCTCAGAGGACAGGGTGTCTCCAGGGAGGGAAGGACCTGACAAATATCAAGGCTTAGTGACAGAAAGCGGCCTCTCCTGCCCAGAGATCCGATGGCCATTTGCACCAACAGAAAACGAAAGCAGCAGGAATGAATGCCCTCGCGGCTCGCCCCAGCCCATCTTCCACGGCTCCCAGAACCACAGTCACGGTGGGGTGGAGGGAACCAAGGCCGTGCCCGGTGCTTGCCTTCTTGCCCTTCTGTGTCTGCCCACCGCCTCCAGCCAGCGCAAGCCCACTGATCTCTGGCACGGCCAGAGGCTCAGACCCAGCGCTTTCCTTTGCAGACTGCACCTTGGGGGACGCCCAGAGCGGGGAGCAGCTGCGGCGGAACTGCACCATCTACAGGCCCTGGTTCTCCCCCTACAGCTACTTCGTGTGCGCAGACAGAGAGCGCCACCTGGAGGCCTACAGCTTCCCAGAGGTGCAGCGGGACGAGGGCAGGGGGGACAACTGCCTTCCCGAGGACATGGCTGAGAGCATCTGCTCGTCCTCTTCCTCCCCAGAGAACACTTGCCCCCGAGAAGCCACCAAGAAATCCCGGCACAGCCTGGACTCCACAGACTACATCACATCCCAGGACATCATAGCGGCCTCCAAGTGGCACCTGGCACAGCAGACCGGCTACAAGTGCGCGGCCTGCTGCCGCATGTACCCCACCCTGCACTCCCTCAAGAGCCACATCGAGGGGGGCTTCAAGGAGGGCTTCAGCTGCAAGGTGTACTACCGCAAGCTCAAAACCCTCTGGGCCCGGGAGCAGAAGGCCTGGCCCGGGGACAGGCTCTCCTCAGGCAGCTGCCAGGCCTGCAAGTAGTCCTGCTCACACCTCAGGTAAACAGGGGCGAAACCTACGTATGTCTCTAGAGAGATGCCAATAAATCGAAGTTAGTCACAGCCTCCTGTCCGGTCTGAGGTCACCCTGCATCACCTGTTGTCCTTGCTGGTACCTGGCCCCCACCCCCTCCGGCTGCATGTTGCTTAACAACACCAGGCCCAACTCCCAGTCTCCTCCTCTTTAAAATAAAGACAATACCTGAAGTTTGGGAATATAATTGAAGACAGCAGTCCTCAAAGTGAGCTGCCAGGACCAGCAGTATCAGCATCCCCTGGGAATTTGTTAGAAATGAAATTCTCAGGCCCTGCTCAGACCTAATGAATCAGAAACTATGGGGGTGGGCTTGGCAATCTGTGTTCTAACCACCCTCCAGGTGATTCTGATACAGCTCAAATGTGAGAACCACTGCTAAAGGGTCCTGGCCTTCTGGTTGGTTCCTATGTGATCCGTGGTCCATCCTGGGGAGAAGAGATCGGATGCCCTGTCCTGTTTGCACGGAGAAGAAATCTCTGCAGTTCTTAGATGTCAGATCTTCAGGGACGTTACGCCCCTAAGCATAAGGCAGGGAAAAGGCAAATAAGGCCAAGCCCATCCCCACCGCATGCACCACCATCCTACACTTAGAACCGGCATCTGTGGCTGGAGCAGAACAGAACCACTTTTGACCCAAGGGACATCGTTACATAGCTGCTTTGAGTCATGTCAGAACAGGCAGGTAAACATATGAAACCACAGCTTCCTGTTACCAAGTAAGGTGCCCAGCAGACAGCCCTGACCCTTACTCATTTCTGAGAGAATTTTACTTTCTGACTTAGGTGAACATCAGGGATGCAGCAAGAACATCTATTTTTCCCATTATGTGTTTTTTTTTTTTAAAAAAAAAGGAGAACTGAACACTTGCTGGTCATACTGTTAGGCCTTATTTACCCTCTTGCTCATCTCCCTGACAACTCAGTGGCCCTTCCACTGCAGTGGACCTTGCCTTTCAGGGACCCTGGCACCCGCCCTCCCTTAGTCTTTGCCGCCCTCACGGCTTGGCCAGTAGGTGTGGTGGAGGGTCTTAGTAACTCTTCCCAGAGCCTCGCTGTCTGGTTTAGCAAGGCTGCTCTGCTTATCATTGTGCTGCTAAAATCTCAGCAGAGAGGGAGGATGGGCTCAAATCCCCATTGCATCACATGTCAAGGCCACGCCAGCCCACGTCCCACTACTCAGCCAGACTCCCAGAGGCCACTTGACTGACAGGCTCCAGCTGGACCAGGAGCCAGGACTTGGAGGTCGTGACCTGTCCACTCCAGGTGAGGCAGTGTCTCGGCATCGTTCCCAGGACCTGGTGCCCTGAGGGAACAGATGAGTGACTCTGGGCAAGGCTTCTTAGTCCTCACTCTGAGCTACTGCTTCTCTGGAGAAGCCACCTGAGCCCTGAAGGCTCCTCCTTACACACGTGGCTATGCACATATGCCCCCTGATGGGGCTCCTGAGCCAGAAAGGAGGGAATATACGGAGTGGGTGGGGAGCAAGGGACCACCCATGGTCTCACTACCATCTGGGACAATCAGGAAAGGAACTGGCTCCTGGTCTGGTCTCCCACCCTCCATCAACCCCATGTCCCCTCCTCCAGGGCATCTGTATCCCAGGCACAGAGCACATCAAAAAAGGGGAAGCAATGAGGCCAGGACCAAGCCCGGCACCACAGCATGTGCCCACGCTGCCAGGCAGGCATTCATCAGCAGTGTCCTCTCCCTAAAGACAAGGTGCTTCCACATGTCCCATTTAATGCAGCATTATTATAACACCACGGATCTTCTCAGTACAGAGCAGAGTTTCAGCACAGCAGGAAAAAGCTCCCAGCAAACAACTATACTGACCAGCACAAGTACAGCTGGGAGGAAGCTAACTAAACGGTAAACTGAGCTGTACCCGGAGTCAATGGCCAGGCACTCTCTGCTGGGTGCTTTTAAAATGCAATCTCATTCACTCTCCTAATAGCTTTATGTGGCATGCACTGTCCCCATTTTACAGGAGAGAATATAAAACTCAGTTCAGTTCACTCAGCCAGAAAAGAACAGAGGGCACGTGAACCTGGCATACAGACCCTTCCAACTTTCCTTCTGACCTGGACCTGACAAAACTTCAGGCCTGACAACTCCTCTTCCCTAGAAATGGCTAAAAGTTCCAGCCACAGGGATCTGGCTTCTGCGCAGTCTGTTCTGTAAGATCCTGCAGCTCATTTCGCTAATCCTCCCTCCTTTGTCAGCTTCCTCCTCCCTTGCCTCTCTGCTCCTTGCAGGGGAGCCCACACTCCTGTGAGTCGGGCTCTTCTGCTGCGCTGTGTTGCAATGACACCATAATCCCACCAGGTAGGGATGGGGAGGAGCCTGCCTTGCCCCCCAGTATGGACATTTCTGGAACGGGCCCATTCACACCCCTACCAACTACGTATTTCAGACATTTAGTTGGGGAGTCAGTGAAATTGTGTAATCTTGATCATCCTAGTTATACTGGAAAACATCTGTGATGTAGTACTTTTTCAAGCACTCAAAACTCGCTACTGCCCACACAGTCTAATGATTTGGAGATTGAAGAAATCTGGGGTCTGGAGAGTCTGCAACATGGGTATAGAACCTGAGTTTCCCAACAACAGCACTCCTGACATTTGGGGGTGCATAATTCTCTGTTGTAGGTAGGTGTCCTGTGTACCGTAGGCTATTATTTAGCAGTATCCCTGGTTTCTAACCACTATGCCAGTAGTATTTTGGCAACCAAAAATGTCTCCAGACATTGTCAAATGTCCCCTCGGGCAGTAAAAGCATCCCCCGTTAAGAACCACTGAAATCATCTGATCCTGCAAGGTGGTCTATGCAAACTACACATGAAGCAGCCACCACCTTCCTTCAGAGAACATGTGAATTCTGTCCAAACCCCACACCCTACGGAACCACGTCACAGAATAGATGCTGCTGGCTTGGGAAGAAGGGAGGAAGTGAGGGGGAGAGAAGGAGCAGGTGGAATAGAGGAAGCAAGAAAAGACATGAGAAAGCTTGTAGAAATAAGAAAGGTTTATTTAGCAAAAGCCACTAGACTAGTGACAACATCCAGAGAGTAAGTGCACTTACATTAACAGAATCTGTTCCCAGAGATTGGACCCAACAGAGTTAATGACATAACAGTTTCAGGAAGTAGAAGGCTGGGGGTGGGGGAAGGAGGAAGCAGTCAAGCAAAGAGGAAATTAAAGGAATACAACTCCTAAACAAGGTCAGTGGAGAGAAATGAGGCTAGGCAGAGGTTTCACAGATAGCATTGATATAAGCAGGAATATAAGGAATATAATCTTCAGTCCCAATAAACAGTCCATCCTGTGTAGAGAAGCTGTTCCCTGGCTCCGTAACTGTGAGAGCCTCCCGTGCCCGAGAGTCTGCTGGCACCCGGGGCAAGGTGGGGCAGGTTGGGACAGGCACCACTAAGGTGGGGCCCCGGGTGTCCACTTGTCCTCCACGTAGGGCAGAGTAGAAGGATGAAAAAGAGGCAGGTGGAGTTGAGTTAGCAGAGCAAGAAGCAAGGAGGGAGGAGGACAGGGTGCCATCGCTGGGAAATCAGGCCTGCAACGTTCCCCTTCCTGCCCAGTCGGTGCTCATGGAGGGTCGGTGGCTGGTAACCCTTCAAGGCTCCTAGATCTGTCCTTTGTCTCCCATCTCCACACACCAAGCGTGCTCTGGTTTGGGTCACAGTGGGGAGGATGCCAGCACACAAACCAGCGCTCCAGAAAGGGCCTGAACTGGGGAAAGGTCGGGGCCGAGGCAGGTGGAAACCACCATGGAACACCCAAAGGGCACGAGTCTTCAATGGGCCCCAAAGTCAGTGACACAGATAACTACTTTCTCTAATTCTTTCATCTCTCCATTTCCTTTCTTCCTTCCCTGCTCAAGCTTTTTCAAGACCATTTTAGAAACCACTTTCCCCACTCACCCCCCAGCCACATCCCACACAAGCCTTCTCCATCCGCATCCTACACACCTAATCCGTCAGCCTCTAGCATCATCCTTAACACCCACTGGCCTCGAGAAAACAGACCTTTCCCTCCTCTGGACATTCAAATTCCTAATCCTCCAAGAGGTCTAAGACTCGAGGAAGCTCGGGTTGCATTCCGCAAGCTGCGAGGTCTCAGGCAAACTGGATTCCTGACAGCTGCTCCTTTGCTGTCATGGACCTCGCTTTCCTGGTTCTTCCTTTCCTGTGTAGCTGGGCCTACTTCCAATGGCCAATTACAACATAGAACAAAGCAAACAGAACCGTGCCTTTCCAACTAAATGCATGTTAGGAAAAGAACACAAATCCGTTGTCGATTCAAACACTCTGGAGATCCCCATTCTCTTCTTTCTGGTCACAATCCCACATACACGTACACATCCTTCCCTCACATGTGTGTATACACACACATGCACACACACACACACACAACCCCATCCTATTTCCACTGACACCCTGATGCACCAAGGAGGGCTAATGTAAAGCTGCATTTATTTCCTTTCATTTGGACTTTCTGGTCTACAAGAGATCCAACTGTGGCTATGAGAAAAGCATTGCACTTTTATTTCTATAAATTCTAAAGCAAAGCTAAGGTTGACGAACTCCATTTTGGGGCAATCGTATCCTTCCCAACTGACCCTCTAATAATACTGCAGTCTGGGTCTATAGTTTGTTGTCTGGGACCAGCATGTCTCAAGCTCTCTCTTCAGGCATTTGAAAATCTATTAATAGCCACTTATGGCCCTATCGGAGCCAAAGGAGCTTTTCCTCACTGCCCCAGCCAGCCTGCTAGCAAGTGGTGATCTCTAGGCAAGGCCTGGATCATAGAAGACGAGAGAATTGCACGTGGCACTTTTTACAGGTGTGTTCGAGGCACGTACCCACAGAGATGGGCCAAGAGTGACGTGGCTGTGGTCCCTGACCTAAGTGGCAGTGATTCTGAAGAGTGGACAAAAGCAGTCTCAGCTATCAGCCTGTGTCCATTTCTGTCTCTTTTTTTTTTTTTGGCAGTAAAAACTGACCACTTCTGCCCAATGGAGGGGACAGGTTGAGAGGTAGGGCTGGGGGCTCCGGGTCTCACAGGCTTTCCTAGAGGCAAAGTGATACAAAAGTTTCAGCTGGCACAGCCCCCAAGGCAGGACACAGGGAGGGAGGGGCGCTTGCCAGCCTGCATTGAGGTGGGCTGGGCTGCAGGTAGGGGGCGCAGGGTTTCACAACTGAAGAATAGACCTAAGTGACTTGGGGCAGGAAACAGGCTCTTCTCTCTCTGTGCTCTCACAGCCAGGGCCTCAACCACAGTCAGGCTCCCGGGTTCCCTCGGAAGCAACACCCAACACCCGGCTAGAGCAAACGTTTGGATTCAATTCTTCTAGAAGTTTTCCACATGACACATCCCAATTCCACGCTCACACTGTAAAAGGCAGCCTGGCTTTTGCAGCCCAGAGCACTCAAGCTCTACAATCTCAGCAAAGGCCTGGAGAAGGACTTTCTCCCTTCAAGGTCGGAGGGCTAGGCAACTCGTAGCTTCCTGATATCCAGAAACAAAGTACCTGAGAAGGTACCGATGGCTTCCTGTCACGGTGGGGACCACGGAGGTGGGGAGAGCAAGGGGGTACGGGGCATCACACACAGCAGAGGGCCCTGACGATGCAGGGGGGAAGAGCAGGTCCTCCAGCAACCTGGGGTCCTGAAGGGGCCCTGCCCCACCACCCTCTAGTCACAAGTAGGGAAGGAGCCGATTCACCTCTGGGGATCCAATTTCTTCCCCACTTTACCCTCCAAAGCGAGACCCTACTCCTTTTCTGGAACCTCACACTCCAGGCCCCGGGCATTATCCTCGGCGGTGCGCACTGGCTGGGCGTTCCCCTACCCGGCGGCAGCCAGACACGGCCCCTCGACACCACACCGCCTCCTGCGCCATCTCCTCGCCCGCGGCCCTACACGGCGATCTCATCATCCAGGCCGTCGCCCAGCTCCTGCCTCTGCAGGACGTTCAGCAGGCGCGGCAGCTCCTCCTGGGACCACGAGTCGCGCTCCTCGCTCTCGTCCGTGTTGGACTCGTACTCCGAGGCGATGCCCGACTCCCGGAACTTGATGAGCTCCAGGCTGCCCAGGAGCGGCTCGCCCTGCGCCGGGGGCGGCGTGTCCTCGGGCGGCAGGAAGCGAAAGCACTCCAGCTTCACCAAGCAGTCGCGCCTACCTAAGGGGCTGCCCGCCGGGTGGGCAAAGTCAGCCAAGCCCGCGCCCAGTGGCGGCGAGTGCAGGTCCTCGGGCTTAGGGGTCGTGGGGTCACAGAGCACGGGCAGGGCTCCTGAGCGGAAGGTGATCTCCAGCAAGCTGTCCTGGGAGCCCACTGCATGGGGAGACAAGAGGGAGACGAGGGGCGCTGTGAGGCAAGGGTGCTGATGCGGGAAGCCCGCCCTCTGACAGCCCCGGCTCCTGCCAGAGTCCCTCCCAGACCAGCTCAGCAGCACCTCTCAGGGGGTTCACATATCTTGATACTTCACCCCTTTCTCCCGCTCCCACATAGCCCCAGACACACCTGGGTGGAAGGAAGGAGCTTTAGGAACACGGTAAAGGCTGGGCAATGAGAACCACCTGATGTGGTGGGGAGACCACTGAATGCCTCGAATGGGGTTTGTGGTAGGAAGAAAGGTTAACCAATTGAGAGAACCATATTAAAAGCATGTGGTTACTCTTAGCACAACCTTGTAAATCAGCATTAATTAGGAGACAGCAGGGTCTCAACAAACAAAAATCTGGAAAATCCAGAGAGGCTTACAGAGTGGTGAAGTGCAG
Organism: Propithecus coquereli; assembly: GCF_000956105.1. Taxonomy (NCBI): domain Eukaryota; kingdom Metazoa; phylum Chordata; class Mammalia; order Primates; family Indriidae; genus Propithecus; species Propithecus coquereli. The sequence goes on from NW_012138303.1 coordinate 3,696,267, forward strand.
TGATTGCCAATCCATACCTTTGGGCTACTTAAAAAATACAGACTCCCAGCTCTAATGATGCAGAATCTCTGTGCGCTGGTCCCAGTAACATGCATTTTTTTTTTTTTTTTTTTTTAAGCTCATGGGATTTGGGGAAACCACTGGTTTAATCAGAAAAAATTAGTTTTGCAATTAGATCTAAGTTTGAATCTTGGTTCAACCCCTTGCTAGGACTATAACCGTGAGCTAGTTACTTAACTTCTCTGTGTCTGCTTCTTCATCTGTAAAGCTGGCATAACAACATCTACCGCCACAGAGATGAAATGAGCTCACCTGTCAGTTTCTGGCATGCTAGGCGATCAATGGATATTTGTTGGTCCACAGCTAACACACAATCTAAGCATGTATATAGCCCACAGGCAAGCTTGAGAGGAAGGCATGGAGATAGGCCGCCTTCTACTGCTTCCCAGGCCTGCGTGCAGGTGGCAGGGTGCAGAGGCAGCATCTCAGACCACGAACTAGGTCACCTCTGTCACTGCCCAGCACCGCTGTCTGGTCAGTTACTCCACTGCCTTACCCATTAAATAGACATGCTGCTACTAGTTTTTTCTATGCAACAGAGTTGTGAAATATACAGTGCAGAGAGAGTGGTAAATAAATAAATAGTTTTATGTCTCCCCCAGAGAACATGACACCTAATCGGTGCTCAGTTGTATTTTGTGTTGGAAAAGCCTACTGAGAAAGAAATTGGCTGCCTTAGGATGTAGATACCAAAGCCCCCATCAAGCAGAGACTGGAGGACCATGTGACATTGAAGGCCAAGCCCAGGAACTAGATTAGACAGCAGCCAAGATCTCCTCCGGCCCTGCAATTCCATAACTCATGAAGTACTTGAAGAGGACAAATACACAGTCCTTTGTTTTCTGCTGGAATACAGGGGCAGGTCAAGGTTCCAAAAAAGCATCACCAAAAGCTTTAAGGAAAACATGTTTTCCAGAGCCTTCTCAGAGGGGGGCGAGGGTGGGCAGGGCGCTGGCTTACTGGCATTCTGTCCCGACAGCTTCAGCTCCAGCTCCTGCACCTGCTTGACCAGCAGCGAGATGTGCTGGAGCATGTCCTTGTTCTGCAGCAGAAGCTGGTGCACGCGAGCCTGGGCCTCCAACCGTGCTGCAGCCTCAGCAGCCAACTGGTCCTTCAGCAAGTGAACCTGCAGGGAGGAGGCAGTGGCAGAGAAGACAGAGGAGACAGGAGTGAATGCACGTGAGAGCTGCTGGCAGATGACGGGGCCGGAGATGCCCGCCACGTTCAGTTCAAGACGAAGAAGCCCTTCACGGACAGAATGGGCATCTGGGCTTATAACTCTGGAGGAAGAGAAGCCAAAAGAAGTTTTCACTGGCCCTGTGAATCTGTGTGTCCCAAGGGAGGACAAGTGTGCGTCACTCAGCTACCACTCTGGGCTGAGTAGTAACTAAGCAAGGGCAAGAGGTAGGAAAGAGTCATCTACCCACTGTCCGCCCACCTGCCCTCACAGCACTCCATCCTGGCTCTGAGAACTCCTTCAGCACCTAATACAACACTGTCATGTCAGGGAGGGACTCTTTTATCATTCTGTCTTTCAAAAAACAAAAACTGAGGCCAGGCGTGGTGGCTCACGCCTATAATCCTAGCACTCTGGGAGGCCGAGGTCGGAGGATCGCTTGAGCTCAGGAGTTTGAGACCAGGCTGAGCAAGAGCGAGACCCTGTCTCTATTATAAATGGAAAGAAATTAGCCAAACAACTAAAAATAGAAAAAATTAGCCGGGCACAGTGATGCATGCCTATAATCCCAGCTACCAGGGAGGCTGAGGCAGAAGGATTGCTTGAGCTCAGGAGTTTGAGGTTGCTGTGAGCTAGGCTGACACCACGGCACTCTAGCCCGGGCAAGAGAGTGAGACTCTGTCTCAATTAAAAAAAAAAAAAGAAACAACTGATATATTGACTCACTGGCTAAGAATAGTGTCAAAACCAACCCCCATATAATCTTTTCTCCCCGCTCCTTGCACCCAAACATAACAAGAAATAGGAAGCACTACATGCGACTTTTTAAATTAGCGAGGTGGTTGTGACAAAGCCTGTCTTTTAATGTCTGTGGGTGTCAGCTGCTTCTCATGACTGTCTATTCCCCTGGCAGGCACCTAGGACCATGATTCGTACCTGGCAGGGGTCAAACGTTTGCTGACTGGCTCATAAGAGGGCCCCCTCCAACAAGCCCAGGAGGGCTGAGGTGAACAGTTTACAGCACCCTCAACAATGCACAGTCTTCTCAGTGAAGAGCAGCGGGCAAGGGCACAGTCGGCATGCTCGGGGCCCAGTGGTGTCAACAGCTCTGTTCTTGGTGCGTAATCCTCATGTGGAGATAAAACCCAATGGGAGGAGATGGGGCAATTATATCAGGACTCTGGCTTGAAGAAACTGAGTCCCAAGGCCAATAACAATGTTCACACATATGTGTGTGATTCTTGTGCCAAGTGGATCAACGGTTCTCCACGGAGGGGTGCAGGCCCGTGAAGAAAGGGAACTAATGAATTTGGTGGCATGGACCAAGGCAGCTTATGGCGAAGAGCGTTTTCTTGGACCGAAAGTATGGTGGACAAGGACACACAGCCAGGTGACCCGGTGGGAGCGGTGGGACGAGGATGGAGGAGGAAGATGGGAGTTGGAAACATTAGCTGATTCTCTTGCTCAGAAAACAAATGCTTAAATTTCTGAAGAGGAGTTTGCTCCAAAGAGATTCACATTTTATCGGGGACTAAAGGACCTGCTCACCTCACAGTCTGGCCACACCTGGCCAAGAGACCTGCCAGCCCAGTGTCTGCCCCTCCCCGCAACCAGCACTCAGAGAGTTACATACACTCTTGGGTGCAGTGGCTGCTTCCCTCTCTGCCCAGATTTGAGGACCTGACCTTGAAGCTGCCTCTTTGAACTGTGTGGAGACACTAATGGGATTAGCTACCACTTTCCATTAGTGGCTCCCCAGGGCTGGATCCATCTTTCCTCCAGGGGATGACGTGTAAGGAATCTAAAGTAAGTCTGTCCTCCCTAAAGCACTGCTAAGGACAGAACTGATATTTTGGTCAAGAAGTCAGCTTCATTTGCTGCCTCATATTAACTGTGAAATGATCTGGAGACGAGTGAGATCAGGTGTGATGCAGTGAACTATGTGTTTGTTCTTCATCCCTGTTTCCTGGCACACAGCTCCCCAAACCCTTGAAATCTCCATAGTGATGGGTGTCTTTTGTATGACTTATGAGATGCCTGGTGGCTGGGGAACTGTAGGTAGCTTCAGGATGGGGGCTGGTCACAGGAAAGACCAGGCATGATTAGAGCCTTGGGATTTTTCAGATCCACACTCAACCACTGGGGAAGGGAGAGGGGCTGAGGTTAAATTGATCACCAACAGCCAATGATTCAATCCATCAAACCTACATAATGAAGCCTCCATAAAAACTCAAAAGGACTGGGTTTGGGGAGCTTCCAGGTAGCTGAACACGTGAGGGTTCTTGGAGGGTGGTGTGTACAGAGAGAGCATGCGAGCTCCACGCCCCTTCCCACACACCTTGCCCTGTGCATCTCCTCCCTCTGGTGTTCATCGGTATCCCTTGTCGTATCCTTTATAACAAACCGGTAAATGTAAGTAAAGTGTTTCCATGAGTTCTGTGAGCTGCTTTAGCAAATTAGTTGAACATGAGGAGGGGTAGTGGGAGCCCCAATTTATAGCCAATTGGAGAGAGGGTAGGTGACAACCTATTACTTGTGATTGTCATCTGAAGTCTTGTGGGACTAAGCCCTCAAACTACGGGAGCTGACACTGTCTCCAAGTAGACAGTATTAGAATCAAAGTGAGTTAAAGGACACCCAAGCAGGACACCCAACAGCAGAAGTGCTTGCTTGGGTGGTGTGTGGGGAAAACCCGCAAACCTTTGGTCACAGAAATGTGTTGTGCGAGTATAGCAGGAAGAAACTGAGTTTGTTTCTTCCTATGTCCACTCAATGGGGAATGAAGTGTCAATACTATTTTAATCTGGATGTCAGATGGTAGGTGATATTAAGACTTTATCCTCCTTGGAAACTGAGGCATGGAGAAATTTCACCTGGGAGTCCCCCAAATCCATTTGTTCTGAGGAATAGGGCAATTGCTATGGGAAGCCCACAGACAAGCCCCCAGAGAAGGGTCAGCTTAACCTTCCATCTGCAAGTGCTGTTACTTACTTTAAGAGTATCACTGAAAGCAACCTACTGAGCAAATAAAAGTTCTTAGCTATTCATTTCTATTTTCTTTGCAACTAAACAGAAACATCAGACAGAAATGTGGAACGACGCCTTTCAGTGGATGTAAACAAAGAAAGCAGAGGAGTCTGCAGACCAGCAACTGGCATCTCTCGGGGGCTGCCTGCACACAAGCTACAGACTGGGGTTCCTGCATCCCAGCCTGAACATCCCAACAGAACAGGCCATTTGCAAGCACCAGCCCAGGAGCGGGAAGGCTGTCCGTGGTTACTCCCTAGACAAATGCAGGTAATTCCCTCTCTCTGGACCTCAGTTGCTCCACCTGTCAACCGAGAGGGCTGGCTAGAGGCTCAGACAGTTGATGATCCCACATCCAGATAGAGACAGTGATTAATACCAGGGCCAATTTGTTAACGGCTCGCTGAAGAAAACCCTCAATTCCCCATCGTGAAGTCAGAGAATTAGGATTGAGGACAAAAAGAAGTTCCCTCTTACAGTAGCCAAGGGGTGGGGGGAGTTGGAGGCTTCTTTTGTAGGTACCCACGTTCTAGTGGTAGAGTACCATCAATACCTAAAAGACGACCCTTGAATCAAATAAACCCACTGGCACCAAGTGCCATGAGAAAATGCTCCTCATGCCAGATTAAATAAGTTTACCTCCGCTGATGCAGAGTTATACCATTCCTGGTGTTTTCAAGCCTTGTGAATATGGAAGCACTCGCTGCTGCCACTGCCCAAACCAGCACTAATGAACCCTTCTGCAGCTGTCAAAAGTGGCATTGGGCATAAGGCTCAAACCTCATGCTGCGGTGAATGCCGCAAAGAACCCAAACCAGGCCACACTGGGATAAATAGGCCTAGACACTTATTTTAACTTTGAGGCAAAGTGTTCTGTATTGGACGTAGGCTGAGCTTGAAGCACTGAAATGCGACAGTGGTATTTGCAGTCCTGGTTTGGGCAGCCCACAGCAGCTCTCTGTGCTTTGTTTCCCTGTTCGTACGACAGGAGCAGACAGTACCACCTTCTCCCCAACAGACAGGATATTTATCTGTATTTGGCATGCTTTTCTTTCAAATAATTAAACACCTTTTGCAAAAGTAGACCCTATTAATCACTGGAAAGGTATGAGATAGCTTCCTCTTTCCAGAGCTGGGTCATACCTGGCAATGACTATTGCAGTCACAGACTAAGTCAGTGAAGTGGCACGCAGTGATGTGGCACTAAGGCCACACGTAGAGTGCCAGTGTTCAGAGGCCCAACTCTGCACTCTGGCCACACCATGACATGCGTAAGTTCAGCTCTGCACCCTCTAGCTCTATACCGCTCCCCACAACTCTGGAACCCACCCTCAAGCTACCCAGGAACACCAGACCATTGACCCACTCACTCTCCAGCCTACTTGCCTGGACTCCAGCTCCTCCATCAGAAGTGGGGGCAGGGCCAGGCTGAAGTTAGGGAGCAGCAGGCACATGGAAATGGCAGTGGAGAGAACCAGAGCAATTTGCCCCCCCACACACGCGACACACAAGCAGAGGCAGGCGGCTGTCTCGGCATGCACACAGCAGGGACTTGGGCAGTGCATACCAGGGTGCCGGGGACTAGGAGAAGCCACTAGGACAGATGCTAAATCTAGGGCCTGGGGTGGGGATGCAGAGTTTTATTTAGCACTATCTCATTAACTGGCTACAGCACACACAATCGTGAAGCATAAATAACCAATTCCTGGTTCCTGAACAAGCAGAAGTGGCAGCAGGTAGAGAAGGAATCTTTAAATAGCAATACTGAGCTGCACTAACATTTTCTTCATGAGCTAGGCCAGGAATCGGCAAACTGTGACCAGACCTGGCCTACTTGACTGCTGCCAGTCAGCCAGTGCCCAGAGCAAGTCTGGAGCTACGTAGGCCCAGCCAGCGGCCATGCAGGGGCCAGCTACATCCCAGCTCGGATTCAAGGCTTGGCTATACTCTCATTTGCACCCTTGAACTTCTGGTTCGTCTACAAGCAGGAAGCTAGTGCAGCCAGGCAAGCCGCATGCTGGGTCAGGAGAGTGGCGGAGGGACCTGGGTATTCACTATTTTACACACTAAGGTCTAACCCGGAAATATGTAAAAGTTGGTTGGATACCACCTTTCCCCATGTACCTTTAAGGCCATGGCAGGCCCCTTTTAGACCAGCTCTGAACCAATTTAGGGTGAACAGGGAGAGGTCTTGAGGTCCAAATCAGAGCACTGTGAAGGAGACCTAAGCCTGGTCCCCATGGCAACAGCAGAACCAGACTGGTCTGTGAGAGGAAATTGGGGTGGGGGGATATAAATAATGCAACAAGTGACCTCAAGAGTACACCTGTCTGCAAGAAACTGCCTTTGATTTTTATCCAGGAACCAACAGGAAAATTCTGATGCTCCCAGAGAAAAGGAAAATGTATTTCCACCTGAAACGCTGAGGTCACACACTTTTACTCATTGGAATTCTGGGGACTGCTGGTAGTTTAATAAAGAAAGACAGAACCTTGCAGCTTGGTGGCAATGGAGTCTGACAGAACAAGTAAAAGCTGACGTCATGCTGAAAAATGAAATCATCCCCACTCGTGCAGAGAGACCAAGCATGCTGTATATGGTCTATTTCGAATGTGTGAAAGATGCCAAGGAGAACTATCTATTAACCTAGCTACATCTCTTACATAATTGATTTTACCCGAGGATATGGATACTAATAAAAAGCCCTTGGATCAAACACTACAAAGAGAGTGGGAGAAATAAGGGTGTGCGGTGCTGAGAAACCTCTGACTGAAGGGCCGTTTAAGACTGACTCCATCTGCAGGACAGGGGACCAGAAGGCCAGCCGAGAGTATGATACCCCTGCTGTGGGCAGCAAAAGCAAGACACGAACAGAAAGAAGGTGGTCAGAGACTGACTGACGGGAATGGCAGAGAGAGGTAGAGGAGTATGTTCAAGAAGCTATCAGATGACCTCAAGGTCTTGTCCCACCTGAAGATTTTGGAAGTCTACGACTCTACCCAAAGTCATCTCACCAATGTGGGACACGGATATCCCACAGTGGCCTTTCAGTCATGTCACTGCTTGTACTGAGATGACTTTGAGTCAAGCAGGACACTGTCCACTATATTCAACAGATTGCAAATGAGTGAGAGGCTAAGGGTGCCCAGCCTGTGGAAGTCGCTGGAACTGAGAAAGGCTCAGAAGCAAATCCTGAACACCACACTCTTCCCTTCCTCTAGAGTCACTGTCTTCTAGGAGAGAGGCGATTAAAATAGGGCCAGGGCAGGAATGCCCTGTTGAGACAGATGCTTGATTCTATACCAGAAAACTACTCTTAGGGTTTCATCCTGACTCTGTAGACCCTCAGTAAGTTACAGGTCTTGCTGCTTTGTGCCCTGAGTGCTTCCTTCCACTGCCACAACACGCTGGTCGTGTAGATTATAAACATGCAAAAAGTTTCTCTTTAGTGACTTCAGATTCAAATGCCTCTCTGACAACATGAATATGTATCAAGCCCACTCTTAGATGAATAATAATTACTTGACAATTGATATGCTGAAAGAGAAAAGTATTATGGTTGGAAAATGGATTTGTATTCAGTGGGAAACTTAGAAATGATGTGAGCGAGGGAACAGCCCCCTGTGCAGGAGTGCTCAGGCTTCGTGCTCCCGTCAGCCACCACGCCAGGGAGGGGGGATTCTCAGACTGCTACGCCATCACTGCCTGCAGGAGAGGAATTTTTTTTAATTGACAAAGAGAAATGATTTTTTTTCCTCCAAATATAAGACGACGCTAATGACAATCCCTCCTTTCTGTTGTTGTTTTGGAAACAGCTGCAAATCCTTTTGTTTCACGAAAAGGCTCCAATAACTTGAGAGCAGAGTCTCCCTGATTCCCTCTACTGAGACTGTGTCACCAGACACTCCTTCCAAGACCCAAGTCACAGCAGATCCTGTATGGCCAGGCCGCTGGACGCTTCCTCCAGGTGTACACGCTGGGAAGCACAGCTCTGCCTAGGGGATTCACCCCACCCAAGAGCCAGAAGAAGAGTAAACAGAAGATACAACAGGGATCAACAAGCGCTCCCTGCCATTCTAGAATGCAGAAAACCTAAGCGGCCATCAGTCTGGTCAAGCAGATTGAGAACACCGATGCACAGAGCTGCCTTTCCATGCCCCTCAGCAACGCTCCCCAACCTGACTGCCCACCCTCCTGATTATCTTCATCCACCATCAGGCCTGCCCTTATCTCAGGATTCACCTTGAAATGGTCTGAACGAACATGTCTTCAACATTCCCTGATTGCCCATGGCAGAGATGAAGCTCAGACTGGTAAGTTCCAAGGAAGATGTGGACTACGGTGCCCTCCACAGAAAGCAAATGAGAAGAATCCCTGCTAAAAGCAGCAAGGGAGGTCAGCTCCCTGCTCCCCTAGAAAGCAGCAGTAGCTCAATAAGTCTTCAGGGTGCAAATACTACCTTGATCCTGAGATCTAAGCCAATTCTTCTCATTATGGCTCAAATAATATACCCAAATTCCTATAAGATAAATCCCACAATAATGAATTCCAAGGCCAGTATTGTACCAAATACTGCCTGGAATAAGTAGATCACTAAATGGAGGCTTGGAAGTCTGTTATGGACAAGGAGGTTGGGATGCCAGGGTAGTAGTCTTTGCAAGGGTGTTTGGCACAAATTCATACTTTAAGTGGTTTGCAGAGTGGTATCACAAATTCACACCTGTCCTGACTCTGAAGGCATCTCTTCCCACCCCGAACACCAGGAAAATGAGGCAGGAAGGGAAGGGTGGAATCGTGTGCATCTTTTTCCTTGCTAAGTTCAAGTCATTAACCAACAACAGCCAGCCAAGCCAGCCAAGCCCAGCTCAGAGCGGGGGATACATGGGAACCAAAATGTGCCTTTCCATTTCAACCACATCCCCCTCCCACCTCCCCCACTCCCCCACAAGCGATGACCCGGTAGCATGAGCGATTCCTTACGGCTCCCTAGATTTTACACCTGCCCTGAGCCCCTTGCTAGGGAAGGCACGTCAAGCCCATGAGAGTGGAGCCTGCGAAGTAGGGAGGAGGCTGAGGAGAACCTGGGCCACAGCCACTTGTGTCTGCTGCTGCTGCTGCTGGAGGAGCTGCTGGAGGAGCTGCATCTGGTGGTGAGTGGACAGCGGCGTCCCTGTGTCCAAGCCTGGTGGCTTTGAGGACGAAGAGGGCAGCAGCATCCGGGGCGAGGCTGTGAGCATGGGCTCCTGGGGGTGCGGTGGAACCTGAAGGAGAAGAGAAGACAGGACACGGCATGTGGGCAGGAGCCTTCTTTAGGGACCCTTCTCTGTCATACACGCGGAACTTACTCAGGAGGAGTGAATCAGCAGGCAACAACGCCGCGTCTCCAGTAGAAACGGGAATGGGGCTCCAGGGTGTAACTGCCTGGGCTGGGACCACCCAGCCAGAAAATCCTATTTGGACACCTTGGTAACTGATCTAATGTGATGGGAGACAGACAGCTGATGCCGTCTCATGCCTTGCCCACCACTTCCAACTATACCCTACTGTTGAGTTACTTGAGGTCTAGACTCAGAAGAGTCTATTTCTATAAAACATGGCTACTGACCACCCGTCTCAGAACAGGAAGGAGGCGGCTCCAACCCTCCAGGGTCTGAGCAGCTCCTCATGAGTGGGGCCTAGAGGAAGGGCGTGTGAGGGGGCTGCCCCAGCCCCACAGCCCCCTCTCCAGTGAGCTGGCGGCCTGCGGGAACAACAGCCACCTGGGAAGAGAGTTTGGACAGTGATCCGGAGAGATCTTCTATTAGATGGAAGCCGTTTCTGTCCCCTTCCCTCCTGTCTCCCTCTCCTGTGTACACTTTTACCAATACAGCTGCTGCGATTCACAGAATTCAATGGCAGGGAGAGATATTCTGTCTCTGGCAGTTCCGCTACCCATTTTTCATGCATGCAAGAGGAAGGCACTGGGTAACAGAGGGCTCTTGCCGCTTGTAGAGGACAAACTGGACATCAAGGAGAATGTCAGGCAGACAGAACCGTGTTGCCCTCCAAACTACACAGACTCCTCCTCTGATGAAATGGCCTGACAACCTGCATCTGGGATAAGACATAGGGGCAATGTGGAAACAGAGGTGCCCGGGATGCGGTGAAGTGGTGGGAACCTAATGGTAGAGCCATCGGTTGGTAATTTTCCTTCTGGGTTTGCTTTGTTTCAGAAATTTAGTTTTGTCTTCAGGTTCGAATGTGGTCAAGTTCTTAGTTTTAATCCGGATCACATTAGGAACTCCTAGAGGTCTCGGTCATCTCACCTACAAGATGTTAGGCTGGCGTTCATGATGACTAAGGAGGTCTCTCCATTTCTAACGTCCAGTGGCCCAGTTTCCAGACCCCACAGTGCTGCGACGTATCCATGGCACGCGATCACTAGCTGCAGGCGGAGGAGGCCCAGGCTGACTCTGCTACACCAGCTAAGCCACAGGGGACTGTGTGTGGGCATCCAGGCTGGGCCTGGCACAAATGCTGTGCAGGGATGAGATGTCATTAAGGGCAGAGGGTGCCAGGGAGAAAAAGGGGGTCAGGTATTGGTGGGATTCTGGGGGGCAAGGCCCACCAGGAGTGAGCTCTGCAGCATCCTGGCACGCAGCTGCGCCCCGTGTCGACACAGGGGCAGTGAGATGTGCTCTGGCAGCATCCCCCTGCTGTGGATCACCTCACTCAGAAGCTGAGCCAGCAGGGGCCAGGAGGTGACTGATGACCTAAGGACACATGTGTGCAGGTCACCTCCTTCCTACCTTGGAGCCCGTGTGGGAGCCTCCTTCCTTCTCTACAGCGTCCAGGTCAGTCACACCTCGGCTGAATTCCAGGACATCGTTCCCTGGGAGTGGGACCTCCACGGCATCGATGTCAGTCTCCTCCGCGGTGGCGGTGGAGGCCCTCTCTGCTCCAGTGAGCTGGCGGCCTGCAGGAACAACAGCAGAGTCAGGGAACGGAACAGGGACACCGAGAACAACGTCCTCCTCTCCTAACACTTTAGCTTTCAGGTATGTCAAGCCTAGGGACACCACTGGCTTCATAACATTTTCACACGTCTTTTCGCTCAAGTACATTAAAGTACATTTCCAGAACAATAAAATGTTTCCATCACAATTTCTTTTTAAAGTCTAGAAACAAAGGGAACATTTCCTCAAGCCTGGACAGGACAGCTTTGCCAGGTTGGCATGTTGATACTGACAGGGTGTGGGGACACTGGAAAAACGGGGTGATGGTCACCCCACCCCGTCCCAGCTCAGGAACAGAAGCAGCCATAGGAGAAAGCTCTGCACAGGGAGCCCAGAGAGGAGGCCTGCCCTGGCCAGGCCCTGAAGAGCTGTCGGGTAAGGAGCCAGTCGCCTCACTCCCTGGGCCCCAGTCTCTCCAACTGCAGAACTCAGGCTCAGTTAGGCGGACAGGCAGGGCTCCACGGCTGAGGAATAAGGGCAGGGAGAGGGGAGGCCCCATCTTAACTCGGTGTCAGTCTCCGGCCCTCAGAGCGTGACTTGATCCTCCCGCCAAGAGGCGGCTGCACGAGGCGTGAGGGGGAGGAGGAGGGGGGCTGCTTTTCCACACCTTCCTCATCTCCTTTTTCTTTTTCTTTTTTTTTTTTTTTGAGACAGAGTCTGGCTCTGTTGCCCAGGCTAGAGTGCCGTGGCGTCAGCCTCACTCACAGCAACCTCCAACTTCCGGGCTCAAGCAATCCTTCTGCCTCAGCCTCCCGAGTAGCTGGGACTACAGGCATGTGCCACCATGCCCGGCTAATTTTTTTTTCTATATATGTTTTTTTTTAGTTGTCCAGATCATTTCTTTCTATTTTTTAGTAGAGACAGGGTCTCGCTCTTGTTCAGGCTGGTCTTGAACTCCTGACCTTGAGTGATCCTCCCGCCTTGGCCTCCCAGAGTGCTAGGATTACAGGCGTGAGCCACCACGCCCGGCCCTCATCTCCTTTTTCTGCTTCCCACTTTCCTTCCTTTGCACTGAAGACAATGACCACATCTTTAATCACATGCACAGCATGTAGCTTAATACCAACATGTGATAAAGTCCTACTATTTCTTATTTTTCTTCCTTCCTGATCCTATTTCTCAGACT
>NW_012138303.1:3709974-3713251 GCF_000956105.1 Propithecus coquereli
GCCGTGGCTGCGTCCCATTCATCTGTCTCCCAAGGATCTGGCACGGAGAATGCGTTCCATAAATACTGCCGAAGGGAACGGCGCTGTGACAGGGCAGCAGAACAGGGGCTCTAGGACGATGCTCCCTATCCAACCCCCCATCCCTGGAGATCCCATAATGAGGACTCAGAAGCCCCAGATACAGAGGGTGTGGATATCCCCTGCCAGAAGCTCAGGTGGAATGAGAAGACCTCTCAGGTCCTAGCTCTGCTTTTGGGGGAATCGTAAAAACACAAACTGCTCAGCTATTCTGTCTGTACTAGTGGAGTTCCGAACTAAAGCTGAAATAACTCGATCACAAACCGAGAGACATCCTGCTTTCTGAGAGACGTCCTCCCGCGCAGGGGGTGCTTAGATGATCGCATCTGGAGTCTTCCCAAGTTAATGTAGCTAATGGGCACAGGCTGATGTAGGAACAGATCTGTCAGAAGTGGGAAGTGTGGAGCCGAAACAGGCAGGAAGGACACGCAGGACAGAGGCTAGAATCCTCGTGTGCACCCATCAGCATGTCACATGAGATGGGACCTGGAGCAGGGACTCTCGTAGCTAATGGCCTTCAGGTCCTATCAACAAGGGAGGAAATCTGGTATCTGCAGCTGTCCTGGCACTGAGAAGCCCGAGAGATAAGAAATGGCATAAAAAACCTTCTCGTAATTCCAGGAAACTCATGGGCTGGGGCAGTCTTGCTTCCAAATCGTAGCAGAGAGAAGACCAAGACGGGGGTAGGGCCAGTGCTGCTTTCCGAACTGCTTCATTAAACCATTTCCATCTGATACATTACATAGTAACTAGAAGCCATTAGACATCTGATTATGTCATTCGTTTATTCAATAGGCATTTATTAAGCACCTTATATATAAGAGAAATCTACAGGACACTAAGCATAAGGATGAATAAGCAAAACCTGTGTCTTCGATGCTTCTCGGGTCTGACAGGAAACAGACACACAGCTCAGCACCCGTGGGGGAGCCAGCCAAGGTGCGGGACCACTGAAGAGGAACCGCTAACTCGGGCGGAGTTAAAGTGGCCTGTGCCGAGGAGAAAACGCCTGGAGGAGGAGTCCCAGCTAAGGCAGGTGCAGACATGGGCAGGTGAGGTGCAGGGCAGGGCCAGGGCAGGCTTTCTAGGCAGAGGGCAAGGCAGGCACGAAGGTGCAGAAATCCCCACTATCGTGGGCACTGCACATGGCTCTGGGCACTGCACATGGCTCTGGAAGGAGGGGCCCGACCAGGAAGGGTCAGGACTTTATCCTGAAGACTGAAAGCGGATAATACCAAAAGATTTTCATTCTGTAAAATTTCACCCTACAGACAGTGTGGAGGGCAGATCCAGAAGGGACAAGTCAGTAACCTAGGAGATTAAACACGAGGGCATGAGCTAAGGCAATGGCAGGGACACAGAGGGGAGGGGACAGCTCTGAAGGATCTTCAGGGGCAGAAATCACAGCCCTGGCTCATCTGTGGCACGAAGGGGTGGGGACATGTGTTCAAGGAGTTCTAAAATTTCTGATGTAGGTGACTGAGCGGAGACTGGCATCTGATAGGAAAAATCCAGGGGGACTAGGATGATGGGTGCGCAGGTAAGTTCAATTTTAAACCTGTGGAAACTGTAAGAGTCTGTAGGAGTAAAGTGGAATATCCTTCAGGCTGCTGGGTATGTTATGCACTGAATGTTGGGTTCCCCCCAAATTCCTGTGTTGGAGCCCTAACCCCCAGTGTGATAGGATTTGGACAGGACACCTTTGGGAGGTAATTAGCTCATGAGGGTACAGCCTTCGTGATGGGATTAGTTCCCTTATAAGAAGAGACATGAGAGATCTCCCTCTTTCCACCACGAGAAGACACAGCAAGAAGGCAGTTGTCTGCAAGTCAAGAAGAGAGTCCTCACCGGGAACCAAATTGACTAATACCCTGATCTTGGACTTCTCAGCCTCCAGAACTGTGAGAAATAAATGTCTGTTGTTTAAGCCACCCAGTCTATTGTATTTTAGTATGGCAGCCCAGTAGACTAATATAGCACATGAACAGAAAGTTCAGGAAAAAGGTCTGGCCTAAAGATAAACGTTAGTTGAAATCATAGGAAGTCATAAAAAAACACCAGGGAGAGAAGTCCAGAAGAAATTCCAACACTTAAGAGGTAGGAGCCCACAAAGGGTGCCGAAAAGCAGCCGGCAGGGCCACAAGGGAAAGAGTGCGGGGTGGCAGTGCCCCAGGAGCCGTGGAAGGCCAGCGCTTTGTTCCCAGGGGGGAGAGAAAGGGTGGCCCTTCAGTGACCATCACTGGTAGTTTCTGGAAGGGCTGGCAGGGCAGCAGACATCCGATCACTGGAGGCTGGAGAGCTAATGGCAAGCGTGGGGAGAAAATAAGGAAGTAGACAGTGAGTACAGCCAAGTCCTGCAAGAAGCTTGGCTGCCATGGAAAGGAGAGAGATAAGGTCGTAGGCGGAGGGGAGAAACAAGGACAAGGAAGGTTTGCTTTTGTTTGGTTTTTAAGACAGGAAAGACTTGACCTTATCTATCTGCACTGGGGACGATGTCAACATGTCCGCATAGCAGAAGATTTCAGAGAAGATTCAGGAGTGTGAGACAACCGACCACTCAAGGTTCTAGAAGAGGCGAGGTGGGGGGTGGAATGTAGAGGCAGGTGAAAGGGTTAATCTTGGACAAGACAAAGCCACTGCCCATTGAGACAGAAGCCGGGGAGAAGCCAGGCTGCTGAATGGTGAAGCAGCCTGGCCAGGTGTGGGCAACACGAGTCTGGATCCAATCTGCGGATGGCAGTTTTCACCAGTGCTGTTCAACGTCACAGGACTAAAATGAATAGTCCTGTGTCTTAATGCAGAATTAGGGTTTGCCAAGCATTGGTATAGACAGAAGAATAAGGGGTTACGAGCTTAGTACAAAAGTGCATAAAATGGCTATTTTTTGCCTTGAAACTGCAATAGTAACTTTAAAAGTAAATAACACTTACTATGCTCCAAGCATTACACTAGTTTAAGGTTTTTACAAGTAGGGTCTGAATATCCCTTACCCAAAATGCTTGTGACCAGAAGTATTTCAGATTTTGGATTTTGGAATATCTGCTTATACGTAATATCTTGGGGATGGAACCCAAATCCAAATACAAAATTCGTTTATGTTTTATATGTATCTTATGCAGCGTGAAGGTAATTTTATAAGATAAATATATATATACATATATATTTTAACAATTTTGTGCATGAAGCAAAGTTTGTATAT
>NW_012138303.1:3713301-3734618 GCF_000956105.1 Propithecus coquereli
TTGAGTTGGGTAATTGAATGGAAGAAGAATATAGGAATAAAGTACGTAGGGATATAGAAGGCTTTAGTTAAAGTTGATTTCAGATCATTGCAGAAAATTTACCGAGCAATACTATCAGGACAATTGGCCAGTTGTGTTTTATGTGTTTGTGTGGGTGTGTATGTGTGTATATATGTGAAGATAAATATATATATACATATATATTTTAACAATTTTGTGCATGAAGCAAAGTTTGTATATACTGAACCATCAGAAAGCAAAGGTATCAGGTGTGGAATTTTTCCTCTGTGGCATCATGTCGGCGCTCAAACAGTTTCAGATCTTGGAACATTTCAGATTTTGCATTTTCAGATTAGGGATGCTCCACCTGTGTTAACTCATTTATCATCATAACCACCCTGAGAGGTGGTTACCAGGAGTGTGTGGATATGGAAATGGGGAGATGTAGGTCAAAGGATACAAAGTTGCAGATATACAGGATGAATAAGTCTAGATCTCCAACATACAACATGAGGACCCTAGTTAATAATATTGTATTATATTCACGATTTTTCCTAAGAGATTAGATTTTAGGTGCTTTTGCCACATTAAAAAAAGTTTTATTTTTAAGAAGTTCTATGCTACCATTTCACACGTTGGATTGCCTGCAGCCATAGGAGGAGGGTCGCCTCCAGGGGAACAGGATCTCTCCCAGGAAACCCTCTCCAGGAGTCACAGAAACAACACAGGGCACAGCAAGGCAAGCCGAAGAGCAGTAGTGGCCCCACCTGGCTCCGAGCCCCAGGGACTCGCCAAGGGCAGCTGCTGCCAAAAGATACAAAAGATAAATCTCCCCCAGGCTAGGGAATGGTAGAAAGAACAAAGGAGGAAAGAAAGGCCGGCACAAAGAGGGAAAGAGAGAGGAGGTGCACACAATGAAAGTGAATATCATTAAAAGCACTGCTGAAACCCAGAAGGGAAAGCGCTGACCAGACATCAAAAAAGACAGCAAAGCCTCTGCACTTTCCAGTTCCTCAAGAGTAAACCAGTTACCTCTGCACAATAAAGAACCTGCCATCACATCAGGTGGGGCGGCTCCACTGGAAAGATAAACATCGCAGTAAATGAAAAGTTCCCAAACATGGAAAGCGAGATTCCTATAAAAACTCATCAACCAAAAGTTCTACTCTGGACCCTCAAGGTGCCCCATTACAGAAAACAATCCTAGCAGGGTCGATAAATCCTTTTGGGGGAAACAGTTACAGAAAGAAGAAACGCATTCCTAGCAGTTTATAGACAGTGAAAAAATGAGCAGGGCTTGAAAAGGAGGTAACTATGGAGCTGGGCAGCGAGCAGCCTGCCCTGGTAAGAAAGTTTCCAGTCTGGGATCCAAACGCTCACACTCAAGAACGTTCAGCTGCATGGCCACGGCACCACACTACAGCCAGAGGTCACCGGATTCATCATTTACCTGTTGTAAAGTCTTGGTACTTGAGACGTCTTGCCTAGCTAGCTCCCTCACTGGACAGACGAGGTCGTGGAGTCTGGAGTCAGCACTGGAAAACTCGCTAAGTGGCTCACTCTTACCGGGGGCGTTTTATATCCTAGGCACTGTGCTGAGTTACATGCACTCTCTCACTACGCTGGACAGATGAGAAAAGATGGAGGGAGAATGTGAAATTTGCTGAGGATAAGAGGCAGAGTTGGGATTCAAGTCCCGTCATTCTAGTGCCAGAACCCAAGCCCTTGGTCGCCCATCTAGCCCACCGGTCCGGCAGTCCCTCCACCACGCCACACTGCCTCTTCGCTTCTGTGATGGTTCGTTCCACATGGCAACTGGGCTAGGCCACGAGGACACCAGGAGCCAGACAACTGGTCAAACATCATTCTAGAAGTTGAAGGTATTTTTAAAATGAGATTAGCATTTAAATCAGTGGACTCTGAGTCAAACAGATAACCATGCATAATGCGGATAGGCCTCATCCAATCACTGAAGGCCTTAACACGACAAAGACCGACCCACCTAGAGGAAGAGGGAATTACACCAACAGCCTTTCGACTCACTGCAACTCTTCCCTGGGTCTCCAGCCTGTTGGCCTATCTTGCAAATTTTGGATTTACTAATCTTCCACAACAACGTGAGCCAATTTAAAATCAACCCCTCTCTCTCTCTTTCTCTCACTCTCTCCCCTTCCACATATATCCCTAACACGATTTCCATCACCCCACAGGCCATATGCTCACTTACATGAGGAGGGGGAGCCCTGCAGCTTCCTCTTCTCTGCAGGGATGGCAATATGGTTTACAGAGAGCACACCCAACCCAACTTGACCTCTTAGAACAGTCACACTCGGTGCTCTCTTTGACATCTTAAACCTTAAAGAAACTCTACTGGGCCCAACAGGTTTTCCTAAAATGGACCCAGATGTTCTTACATGTAGAATGTCAATTATATTCTTCTTAGGGAGAGTGGTACATGAAAGACACCAAGCAGCTGAGGTTTCACGTACATTAATGTGATTTGGGAAAATTATCTTCAAAAGGGTAACAAAAAGGAACAGTGAACACAGCTGGGTAGGCTCACCATTTCAACATCTGTTATAGCCAAAAGCATGTGACTATGCTGGGCTCCACCTGTAGCCGTGGTCACCGTCACTATCATCTCAATACTCTGCTCAGCCTTCTGGTCTCACCTCAATTCTACCTACTCCCCCATCCCAAGTGTCATCATTCCTTACTAAGGGGGCTGTTTAAAAGCCACTCCCTGTTGAAATCTCTACTCAATCTCCATGTTCATTTTGGCATACAGTAAGCATTTAATAAATGGTTACTGACAAGGACCAAAACACACGCACTCCCTGGCCACACTCCCTGTTTGTTTATTCAACAAGTATTTGTTGTGCTAGGAAGTCCCCACCCTCCAAGAGCTCGCATGTCACTAAGGATTCAGGACACTACACTATGTCTGGTACAGAGTAGGATAAATGTTAATGTTAACAGCACCAGCCAAGAGTGAAGAGAACACAGGAACCCAGAGGGGAAAAAAGTACTTAAATTATCTGGAAGGGGAAGGGAAGAGAATGGGAGAGTGGGAGCTGGAAGTTGGGCCTCCCAGAAGACACAATGCCAGGCCTGAAGGATGAGTAGGACGCCTGCATGGAGGTGAACACAAGGACCCTTGGCAGAAGGAACAGCATTGTCAGTGGCTGGAAGGTACGTGTTACTGTATACCTGGGGCAGGAAGGAACTCAGGGTACAAGGGCTGAAAGAAAAGGCTAGGAAGTGATCCCCATGGAACCCCCCACTGACTCCCCAGAGAGAATCCTCCACAGTGTCCCAGCAAATCACATCAACCTGCCCCACCCAGCAGACCACTGCAGGGGCTGGGGGTGGAAGAAGGGAGTAGCTCCCACTGCAAGTGGGAAATAAAATCTGCCCCTCGGTGTTGTCTGTATGAAATGCTATCCACGCAGGTGTTCTCTCTAAAAGGCCAAACCATGTAATTCTGACCTCTCTGGCCAGCAGCTGAGGTAGGCTCTGATTAGGTACTTGGAGACTAGATCAAGCTCCTCAGACAGGAGTCCTGGGGTAATAACCGTGTGCAGGCACTCGAGCTCTGGCACCCTCCCTGCGCCCAACCTCTTTCATGCCAAGAGTTAATTGGCTTCACCTGAGACAACGCTCATTCCTTTTTGGTTAGAATTTCTGTGTACACATGGATGCTGGCTGCCACCGCGACTGTGGGTTTCTATGGGACCAGAGGGAATCACTTTACTTCTCTCTTGCCTTACTAGCTTTTATTAAATAGTGGCACTGTTACTAATGCAAGCACCTCAGTGATCTTGACTGAGATGAAAATAATGTCGTGTTTAAAATTTATGACTATTATATATCCAAAGTACAAAGGTTATAAAAGTATAGTGAAAAGTAAATCTTTCTGCACCCTGGCCACCCAGGTCCTTTTTCCAGAATGAACCAGTTACCAGTTTCTTGTGTACTATCCTGGAGATATTCTATGCATAATAAACATGGGGGAGGGTGTGCATGCATGTGTACACATAAATACCTACATATACACACACGTTTATATCTGTATTTTTAGTATAATTGGCAGCACATCATACCCAGTTCTAAACCTTGATTTTTTTAAAAAATAAAATACCTTGAAGACGGCTTTATATCAGTTCAGGAATCTACCCATTCTTAATGGTTGTGCAGTATTCCATTATTTATACTATAATTTATTTAAAAGTCCCCTCTTGCAGTTTCTAATCCTTTGGTTTTATAACAAATTCTTTGCTACATAACCTTATATATGCATCATTTCACACGTGCATGGGCCTACACTTAGGATAAATTCTTAGAAGGAAATTTGAGAGTAATTTGGGCGTAAAAGTCATGTGAATTTTCAAATTTAATAATTTCCACATTGTTTTCCACAGGGATGCTACCTCTAAACCATACACTAAATTAACACACACATCTGGGTCTACATCGGAGTTTCTATTCTGATCTATTCAGGCACTTATTCTAGTATCAATTTTACCTCCTGTAAGTATAATTTTTCCTATTATAGCTTTATCATGATTTTATATCCAGAAAGCTGTTATCACTCATCTTTTCCAAACTTTTTTGTATTGTTTTAAAAAAATTTTTACATATTTACTTTAAAATAATAGCTAACGTATTTAGTGCTATGTGCCAAGTGCCAGACTCAGCATTTTAAATGTATCAGCTCATCTAATTATGACAATAATTCTATAAAATAGACACTACTATTATTCTTATTTTTTCAGAAGAGGAAACTAAGGCACAGAGAAGTGACAAAACTTGCTCAAGATCACACAGCCAGTGACAAGTACAGCTAGGATGCAAAGTAAGAGTCCGTTCTCCCATCCACTTAGCAAAACTCATTTGCAGAATGAGATTTATTTTGTTGTTTCTAACCTTCTGAGATGGGTGCTTAATTCATTTGACTTTCATGATTTGTCATCTATTCATGCAAATAATTAAACCTTTGGATTTTCCTCTGAGCCCTGTTTTAGCTGTGTCCCATACGTTTTGAATACTGTATCTTACCACAGTGCTTCCTCTGCTGTTAGAAATCTGTATTCTCATGTTAAATTTATAGATTAACAAAGGAAAAATAAACATTTTTATGATGTTGAGGGTTCCCATCCAAGAATAGGGCATGCCTTTTTCCATTTGCTTAAGATTTTTTCATATAAAACATACCCATTTTTATCGTGATTATTTGTAAGTATCTTTTCAAATTGTTATTTTAATGAATTTTTTTTTCTTCCACTATGACTTCTAACCAGCTGTTGCTGGAATATATTGAAACTACAGATACCTGTATGTGATATTAAGCCTGAATGCTATTATTTCTAATAGTTTTCAGTTTATTTTCTTGAGTTTTACACATTAAAAATTAACATAACTATTAATTTTTACTTGTTCTTTTTCTTGCTCATACTTCTTTTGTATTTATTGTTAAATAATAGAGATAAAAGACCTCCTTGTCTCACTCCTGACTTTTAATGAGACTTAAAAATTGGGGATATTGAAATCCTGTTCACATTGAGTGCTTACAGAACTACAGAAATTAGAAACTGGAAAAAACCAAACTATTTAGGTAACTGTAAATGTATGTTCTTTCTAATGTGTTTTATGGCGGTGCTTTTTTACTGAAATTTTCTTTGAGGTCAGATTGGGTAGCATAGCAGCTCTACCTTCAGAAAGTGTTCTCTGATATCCAGCTTTTAAATGCTTCCTCATTTAATAATTTAAAAATCTTTAATTTGTTATAAAAGTAACACAGTCCTTAAAGAAAATTTGGGATCTAGAGAGAAACAGAAAAAAATGAAGTGTTTTGTAAGTGAATTAACACTAGCTTGGGCTTGGGGGAGCCCACACTGTGTGCATGTGCCCCTCCATCTGCATCGCGGCCACCACGGTGCCTACCTGGGTCCCCTGAGCTGTTGCTGTTCCTCTCACTCTCCCCATCTTCCTGGCCATCTGCATTCTGCTGCGTGTGCTGCAGGCTCAGCTTGTGGCAGACCTCAAAGGCCTGCCCCACCGTCCGGACGATTCTCATAGCTTGGCTCTGGGAAGGAGAGAGGAGAAGAGTGAAGGACATGGAGACTCCACAAGGACACAAGACGGGTCAGGATGGCTGAGGCTGTGTGAGGGGAATGGGGACAGAAACCCACAAAGCCAGCAAAGGAAAGAGATGAAAAAAACGGAGGTTTTTCAGATGTGCAAATACTGTATGCACAAACAAGAATGTGAAGACATTTTCCTCTCCTGAGATACTCCAGAAAATAGAAACTGTCACCACAGTTCTGAAATGATCAGTCAACGGAAAGGACAGACAACAAATACATCAACTCTGGACTCAGCCCCAATTCCTCCCTCCCGAGTGTAACAAAGTAGTCAATAAGCTTCAGAATCTTTTGCCAACCATTATCAAATGTTCTATGGGGTCCATCAACCCAAAAGGAACTCAGCCACCTTTTTATTTTTTGCTGCTACACATGTTGTGTTTCCCTGGAGCTCCTGCAGCCCAGGGCTGTGGTGACATGGGGCTTGGAAGCCCTGGCCTAAACAGCAAGACCAACTGGACCTCAGGATCCAAGGCCCCCAGAACCCCACAGGCGGCCAACTAAACCTAAGGGGAGTCTTTCCATGTCTAACTCCAAAGACGTCACTCCCTTGAGTCTGTTCTGTGCCTTCCTCCTTTCATTTTGCTATTTAACCTGTTCCTTTAAGAGCCCAAGAAGAGAGCCCAACCCTAGCTCCCAGAACTCCACCACTTAACCGGGAGAGGGGAGGGAGGCCAAAGCAGCCTATTTCTGTGCAGAGCCTTAAGCAACCCGAGAAGGCTGGGAGGAAGAATCCAATGCAGGGGTTCCACGGCATGGTCCCAAAGGTGGATAACTGACGATAACTTGATGATCAGTCAGCTTTTGCTTTCTTTCAAGGATAAAAATGAGTAAAATGTGAAATAGTTTCAGAGCTCAGGCTCCTCAAGCATCCCTACCACCACAGGCTGTAGTTTATATAATCTAATTGTGACTGTCACCCTGTACTCAAGTCTAACATTAATCATGTTTTAGATGGTTTGACTGCAGGTCAGCTGTGACCACCTCGTGACACCACAGAAGTCCATCGATCACATTCAAAACCCCCAAAGTCACGTCAGCAGTCAAGCAGAGCTTCTCATCTGCATGAGACAGCTGGTATCACGTCACCAAGCTCGTGCCCAGTGTTTTGGTAAACTTAAAAGGCCTTGCTGAGGGTAATAAAATGAGCCACATTTATGCTTTTTAAAATATTAAAATTAGCTCATATTTCTCCTTACTATCTTCATGAACCCCTAGGGACCTCAGAACCCCATAGATGGAACTTCTGCTCTGGTCCATTGTCTACGGGGTATAACTTCTTAAACTGCTATCCTTGCTATCTCCTCAAGCCTGGTGTCGTATCTATGTTCCTTCTTTTTACTTCAGGCCAGAGCATCCATGTTAATCATGAAGAGGTATCTTGCCCAAATCCTCACCCACATGTCTACTTTAGATCTCAATCTACTTCCTCAACTCAAGCCACCTCCTAAAAGTAACTGTCTGATAGCTCAAACCACTCTTAGCCCATTATACAAATTCTAGACAGATTCCCCGCCGGTCCCTCACCAGGAACATCCTGACATTTCTGGGTGGTAAGAACCTTAAGTGAAGCAGGAGGAGACAGGTAACTTCCATGGGGTCCCCCATCACCCAGTGGTGGATCAGAACCTCTTTCCTCTATGTCCATCCTTAATTTCCTTCTGTGTCCACAGGGTAGGCTCAGGCCTCTTCTCACACGATAGGCTTACAGAGTCTAAGAGACAGCTGTACTGTCTGCACAGGAAGCTGAGAAGCAGTAGGCATCAGTCCTAAGCACGAAGCACCCACCCTTCCCGTTCCCAAAACATACAAAAGGTGTGATTTGGAGGGCACAGTCCCTAACAAACCTGGGCCAAGAACACCGCTTTCTATATCTCCTTTGGCGGTCACACTGTGCTCTGGTTAGAAGACTGAGCCAGGAAGCTCAACTCTTGGGTAAAAAAGGAGAAGAAAAGGCTGCTCTACCCAAAAGTGTTATTCCCATGGTCCTCCTCAGATATTTTTATTCCTTATTCCCTTTATAAGGGCAGACTACCTACGGTTAATCTCTCACAGCAAAGCTCATCACTAGCTTACCAAACCTTAGATACGGCTTCATTCTACCTACCAAGTATATCCAGCGTCCATTACAGAGAACCCCTCTTCTCTGACTCTTGGAATTTCGCTCTAGGCATCTTTATAAGTGGAAAAAGTAAGTGTTTTAGGTTCTAGAAATAAAACCTAAATGCTTTTAAGTAGAAATGATATATAGAGATTAAGTGTTTAATTCTATTACTTTCTTATCTTACATGAATTAATCCAGATATCGCAAACTGAATAAATGCCTGCAAAGACTGAGTTAGTCTCTTGCAATCTGTATCATTCTCAGAGCACAGACCCAGCTTCTCTTTTTTAAAATACACAGTTATATAGAAAATTCCACATTCACTATTGTGTTTGTTGCTATAAAATCTCATGTTTTTCCTAAGGAGGAAATGGTACAAATTCCACCATCTCTGTAAATCACAGACACTTCCCTAACTGGCTTTTAAGATGATATTAAAAATTTAAAGGTCTTCAAACATATATCCCTGGTCTATGGGATTAGACAGGGGTAGGGATTGAATTTCTAAACTTGCCTTTGGAAGGAAGCGCTCAGATTTAAATAAGAAGATGGAGTTGGTGAGGAATGACTTCACAGAAGACCTGGCATTTCTCATGCGCCACAAGATTACAAATGGACGATGGGATGCACTCAGAGCTGAGCATTTTAAGAACCTAGATTCTGGCTCAACTCTACATCGTGCTACCTTTATCAAGGACAGACGTGGGGAACACACCCACAGGTTCAAACAACTATTTATAAGCCCAAAATGGTTGTAAGGAAGTAGGCTGGTTTTAATGCTTAATATTTATGCTATTTCATTTTCACATTTTAGTCCATTTACTAAGATCAGCAATCAACTCTGAGCTCTATCTGATTCCCCTGAAAAAGTAGAAAAGCAGACTTCAGGTTTACTGGTCCCGCCTTGCCCATGTTGGAAAGGGCATTCCGCTCCTCAGCCTCCCATTTCCTTGATCACAGATGTTCTTCTCTATAATGTTCCTGGAACTTCACTGAAAAAGTGAATCAGTCAGGTCTCTCTCTATAGCGTCTCCTCTGTCACACAGGGGAATAAACATATGGATAACATATATGATAACACCTCCCACAGTGCTCAGCATATAGTAAGTGCTCAAGAAATGTTTTATTCTGAATATGGAATTCACTGCACCAAAAGGCAATTAAATTAAGGCAGAAAACAAAAAATAGTGCAGTAAAGGTGGGATTATTAACAATAGAAACATAAAGACACCAAAAGGAACACCTCATACATATGTATGCTGGCATCGAAAGGGCTATTCCACCCCTTTCCTCCTCCACGGCACCAGAGGGAAACTCCTGGGCCAAATGGATCTTTGGTCTGAGCTAGCATGATGGTTTCTATACATGAGGAAAATTGTTGAATAAGAGTTCTAGTTTTTTTTTTTTTTTTTACATTCACTGCTAAATGGTTTCATTTTGATTTATGCTTTACTCCTTTTTAATGTGAAGGCTGTATTTCTATTCACAGTGAAAGGACACAGTGGCACATTTTATGAAGAGCCCTCTGCACTTGAATACATAATCAAGTCACCCCATCTGCTTTACAGAATGATGACATGCACATAAAAGAACTGCCCTTCCCATCTACCACTCCAGGAGTCAGAAGGGGCTGGGTGGGTCTACTCATAAATGGCTATGTGAGTTCAGATGCCCCCTGACCCTTTAGGCTCTCCTTCCTTCACCAGTGAAGTCTACCTGTAGAGGATTCTATACGAGAGCCCTACTAGGGGGGCAATTACCTGAAGGTGGCTAGCAGGGGCAACCTGTGCCTGGCAGCAGCTGTCCCTCCCACCATCTGCTCCCTGCACAACCATGTCGGCTCCTGCCTGCTAGGCCTACCCTACTTGGTCATCCTGCCTTCTGCCTGCCACCCCAGAATGCAAGAATCAAACATGCCGGGACTTAATAGTTAATAAGCCACGTCTGAACCCAAGAGAGAGAGAACTCTGGTAAAGAGAAGCTTTAAAAAGAAGTCCTTTCAGAGATTTTTATGAATACTTGTCTTTGGGTCTCCCAAGTCACAATGAAGCAGTTGCTCACATCTCATGACCACAAAGAGGTCTTTGGAAACCAAAGTGGAGGTTTAAAGATTGAAGGCAGTGAGGTGCAAAGAACAAACAAGTGGGACATCCAGAAGGTAGCCTTTTCGAGTTCTAAAATCTGGCTATTCTCTGGAATTTGCTAAATTTTTTTAAAGCATCATTATATCACATTATTTCTGTACAAATCAAGTTTAGTTTTACATAAGCCCCTGAAAGAGCTTTGCCACATGGATCAAATCTTCCTGTCTAAAAGCCATTTTCTGTTAGCAGCCCAAAGCATGTGTGGCCTCTTGGTTGTCAGGATTAGGCTAGATATGGTTGCTTTGATGTTTTCAAAGCTGGAAAGGGATGTCTAACCCCAGAGTGGCTCTCAGCTGCAGATGGAGAGCACTGAAGCTCATGGGAGTGCCAATTACAGGCAATTTTGTGAAAATAGGGCTGGAAGGGAAGCTGTCTTAGAACCATATACCACTTACCTTTGCCACACACAGCAATGATTCTTTAAACCCCCTCCTTTTCACGTTGACATAGCTCTCTCTCCCCGGCCCCCAGGACATCCCTGGACCTAGCACAAAAGTCAAGACGCAATGAACAGCTGTTCTCTTTAGCACACCTAATGTGGGTATTCACTATACACCTAGCAGGTGTCAATATTTGATAAATTGCAGCAATGGTCATCAAATTAACACTATATTCTCAGTGAGTGTGGGTTGCATACTCAAAGGCAGACAAAAGCCTGCAGTGGTAGCTTTAGGAAGATGGAAATCAAAAGGTTGATGCCTATACTTCATTGGCCCACAGAAAAATTATGGTCAGTCATGATTTTATTTTCTTCCATCCAAGTACTAACCAGGCCTGACCCTGCTTAGCTTCTGAGATCAGACAAGACAGGGTGTGTTCAAGGTGCCATGCCCATAGACTATGATTTTATTTTCTGTTCTCCTTCTCAGTGACCTTGCTGTTAGCTGGTCCTATAAACTTTGGGAATCTTTTAAGTGCTATATACATGTAAAAAATGACTATTAGTCTTATTCTGCAGCCGATTTAATAAATAATCTTCGGCACGGTTCTGAATTTCATTGTCCTGGAAAAAGCTCTCTATTTCACAACTTATTAAGATAATTAAAGGAATCATCAGATAAGCAAGGTAAGTAGAGAGCATAAGCATAAAATGCAAGATGAAGATGATGATGATAATGACAATAATAAAATGAGAAAAAAGAGAAGGCAGGGCACACATCTTGCAAGTAAGGTTCTTTATTAGTCTACCAGCTCCCCACTCTACTATGGTTACTGCTCCCCCTGATATATTCTGGGCACTCACGATTTGTCTGGCAAGTACTTCTGAATTCCAGAGAATTGAAGTCCATGAAGTCAGGGGCGGGACAGCTCACAGATTTACAATTCTCATCTATCACAGCGATAAAATACAGTGTCCTTATCTCGACCTTAACTACCACAGAATCTCAACAAAAATAGAACTGAATGTCATATTTCTTTAATGTGGATTTTTCTGAACCTTAGTAAAAGATTTAGCTCATATATATCAAGTGATTGCAATCTATGGAATTTACAATGCTGAAGCATGAAAATATTTATATTTGGACTTCTACATACAGGAAGATCCAAGGTGCCGAGGCTCTGAAATGTTAGATAGGTTAGGTTTGTGTCCAACAGGTTATTCAGTGGCCTTGATAACATAATTTGATTGAGACAATACCTTGGACATCAGAATATTGCTCAGTACGAGGAAAGTTTAGTTCCAAAACAGGTGTGACTTTCAACACTGACAGCATATTCTGCATTGTAAAGTTTCCAATAGACTTCTGGTTTTCTCCTACTACTCTGCTAGTCCATGAAACATAGTACCACAAAGGAAAGAAGGATGAGTTATAACCTCAGTGCAGTCAGTAACCAGATGAGTGACCGTGGACAAGTTAAAATACCTTTCTAAGTATTGATCTCCTCATTCATAAAGAGAGAGATTTCGACTAGATGAGTTTTGAGACCTATGATTTCTATATTTTGCCTTCCCAACCCAACCCACAGCTATAAAAAAACAACAACAACAAAAAAAAACAGCTCAATTTAGGACTTTCCAATCTTTCACCTCTTAAGCTTGACCAAGTAAGTGATTCACACGTTAACATATGGCTGTCATCATCATTCAAAATCCATTGCAAACTCTAAAGGACAGTTAAACTTCACAGCTGTGGCCCCCAATTTAATGGTGACAGCATTATAGGAGGAAATGACTTCTCCTAACCCAAACCAATTGGGCTGTGATTGCAGGCAAAATTATTTCAAGGAGCTGCCCGTGACGATAATGGGGAGATTCCTGCGGCTCCTGTTAATCACCAACACTTCACGCACGGATGTGCTAATAAGTACAGTCACTCTTAATCAGGGCAGACAGCCACATCCTCCTGGGGCTAGGAGAAAATGACAGGAGGGTGACATCCACTCCACAGGAGAGGTCAAAAGACCATGCAAGAGGCTTCTCAAGAGGCAAAAGGCCTTGCAAATGAACAGTATCATTATATCCCCCAAGAAGGGGAAATGAGGAATGCCCATACTGTTAGGGAGTGTCTCCAGTGGATGCTCTTAGCTGGGAAAAGGCCCACTCCCATCCCTCCCTCTAGCGTGAGTCCGAAGAGTGCTAGGACTCCTCCACCGCAATCCCAGCAATCCTTCCCAGTCGTGGAGAATTTGTTCCTGAAAGATCAGATCACTTCGCACATAACAATCAGCATTCCTGAGATGCCTTCCATGATTTGATTGATGGCTGGAGAAACTCAAGTCCAGAGAGGCTCATGTGTCTTTTACATAAGCTTCTTGTAACAGGTCTTCATGACCAAAATCCTGGACTGGGAAGCAGGAAGTCCAGTTTTAGTCTTAGTGGCATCACTGATTCACTGTGTGACCAGGGTAATTTACTTCCCTGGGCCCTTTCTTTCCACGACTATAAAAGGGCGTCACTATTGACCATACAAGGATACTAGGAAGATAAAGGAAAACCTATGTCAAAGTGATTTGGGCCATTCAAAGTTAAGAAGCTCTTCATATCCACATAATGATTACAGTAGAACCTGGTTACAAATTGGTCTTGGAAAACAAAGCTACTCCTTAGTTATGCAACTTCCTGTAGTTAAGAGCGTGAGCTCCAGAGACAGACCTTTTGGGTTCAGTTCAGTTCTGACTCCACTATTTATGAGTTCTTACCCAATTTATGTGCCTTCAGTGTCCACTTTCTCATCTACAAAATGAAGAGCACAATAGTACCTACCTCGCAGAGTGGCTGTGGGAATGAAATAAGACAATTCATGTATAGAGCTTAGAACAGTCTCAGGCACACAGCAAGTAATCAAAACAGGTTAGATATTATCATTCGACTTAATATAAGGCTAGAACTTAGATAATCTAGAGTAGGAGAAGAATAACAGGCACCGTATTATATTCCTGCAAATTTTGCTATCTACCTTCTGGTAAAAGCCCAGTTGAAAAGAATCAGCTCAAGGTCAAAATCCTCAAGGTGGGAACCACATTGGCTATGTGTGTGACTAAAGGAAGATCCACAGGTATAGAATAACAACTGCAGGGAGCAAGCTATAGGAGGGCCCTCTACCAGGAAAGCTGAGATAGCAGACCCGTATTCTCAACCAACAGGAGAGGCAGCCCCTGTCCCCACCATGAGCTATAAGGTAAGGATGGGGACACCAGCATTCAAAGCCTGTCATGAGGAACGTGCCATGGGTGTGCACACAGGGGACATGACACGATGTGAACCAGCAATAACCAAAGCTCTGACATAGCAAGGAGCTCATACGAGGTTTCTCTACACTATGATCAATACCAGGGCCCTGTACAACACCCAGGTATGTTGGCTTCCAGTCAAAAGCTCTCCCCATTGACTTCCAACAATCCAGAAACATCTCTTCAAGACATGTTTACTCAGAGTCTATACTCTTCCTCTCAATTCTTTTAAGTATTCCTATGATTTTCCAGTTAAAACTCCTTCCCAAACCAAATTATCATCTCTCAAAACCAGAAGTGATTTACGAAAAAGTAAATCACCACGTTTGGAAAGCTAACCAAGATGGTGAACAAAATGTCACAGGCGTGTTCCCCAACTCTCCCTGATTTAGCTTCCTTTGCGAACAATCTCTTATCTTTTCTGGCTTGGAAACTGGCATCCCCACCTACAGTTCAGCAGTCCCGGGGCTCACAGCCCAGGCTGAATGGAAACTTCCCTCAGCTGCCTGGCCACAGGCCTGCAAAGGCCTGAGAACCCGCCCTACAAAGAGCTACAGTCTCAGTAGGTGAGGGTGAAAGGGACACAGAAAATAGAAGAGCCAGAGATCAGAATTAGCTCTGAGAGCTGTGAGACATAGGAAAAATTTGATATGATAGGGAACCAGATAATTACTCCTAATGAGAAAGCAACTCTGTGCTTCACTTCAAGATCAAAGTTATAAGCAGGCATTGCTCTTAGGCTCAGGTCTTGGCAGAAGAATGAGATTGCCCCTGCTATGTTTGTATTGCTACATTAGATCCAATGGCAAGGAAAATATAATATAATGATCTCCGTTATCTAGGTTTCTTGCTCAAAATTCTTTTGTTCTGCGTGTCTCCCTGGTTCTAAGCAGTGCCTAGTCATTGGAACTTGGGCAAGTTATTTAATCCCTCTGAGCCTCTATGTACTCATCTGTAAAAATAAGGGTGAAAATTACCTGTCTTATGTTTTTCACTGTAGTATACGGATAAAATAAGAATAATTATTGAAGCACTTGGTAAATGATAATGTGTTATTTGTAACTTTAATAAATTCCAAGGTCCATGTGGTCTAGTTCACGTACAAAACTAAAGTCAGAAACACAGTCAAACACTCAAAATGAATTAAAAGGGATTCCAGTCTTTAGATGCATCTGTCAAAGAACATTACAGATGATCTAATTCATAACTCTCAAAAGAACTCTGTATTTCCTGTCTCTCCTCCCCAGGTTCCCCACACTGCAAAGCTGCATAAGAGCCTTTCAATCTCCCAAACCCTAAACTCTCTCATCCCCAGCTCCTACAGCTGTTCTTTCTCTCTTCTTCCTACGCCTCTTCCTATCAGTTCTGTATTATGCAGCTCAATTTAGCCTCACTTATATATTTTTTTTTCTCTCAACTGTGCTATTATCTAGAAAGTGAAGTCTGGCAACTTACCTTTTATTTCCCTCCCACTTTCCAGCTCTAGCACTTTCCATCCAATTGTATGATGTACATTTTGAAAGCTTGGAACAGGGTGGGTAAGGACGCAAATCTCCTTATAGGAAGAGGCTAAGTCAGCGAAGCATGGCTCTCCTTGTGGAGCTAGGGTGGGGTACGGGACACATCAACAAATCTTGACCCTGTTGTGTATTGTATTATTCTTATTATCCCCATTTAACGAGGGATCTATGAATGTATTACAGAGGCCTTAGGACATAAGATGTCACATACCATTCAAAGGAGAACTAGGCAGGAAGAGGGCTGGAAGACCTCCTAGGAAGCCGGGCCTAGTAGTTTGTCTCTAGTAGGCCGATTAGGGCCCTCAGAGGCATAAACAGTGTTTTCCAAAATCTTTTCCGCAGAAAAATAGTTCCCAGGATATGCACACACATTACATAGAAAAAATATGGTTCCCTGGCCAAACCAGTTTGCAAAATACTGGGTTAAACAAAGTTAAAGGGGTTTCTTTAACTTCAGGACTTCTTGGCAATTTAAATCAGGTAGTTTTATTAATAGCAAGGAACATTTTAGATTATAAATGTTTTCCAGAATATATTTTAGGAAATGCTGGTTTTGACTATCCTCCTTATTTTACAGACAAGCAAGCTGAGACCTGCATAACATCACTTAGGGTTCCAATGGAGAGGTGGGGCTAGGTTTCATTTTCCTAACACCCAGGTTTCTAAAACCCCAGTTTTGTGTGTTAGACTCCTGGAGGAATGACAGAAAGAAGCCTCTACAAAACTGTAAGAGTTGCATTTATTCAAGTATCAAGGTTGTCATACCAAAATAATCACCCAGGACAACCAACATCACAAACTAAGTCTAAACTAGGTTCCATATGTCATATTTTGTAGCCCACTGATCAACACACAGAATTATGATGAAGGATCGCCTTAGTAATGGCAGTGCTTTCTTCCTACCACAGGCTGAGGAGAGTATCATTCCTGGTGCTGTCTACTTGCTCCCGTCCAGAACACTTACCCAATGGCCAAACCCTCTCCAATTGTCTGTATGTAACTAAGTACAAAGCTCAGATGAAACTAAAAGAGAATTTCATTATACAGGAGCAATGACAGACAACCAAGATAGCTCTCCCTTGCCTGTCCTTACAACAGTCACCTCGAAACCTTCAAGGGGGAGATGGGCCAATGTCAGGGATGCTCTGGGATCCATCAGAGGAAAATAATAGATGACCAACGACTTTCCTTTTACCTTCTTCTTGGATTTAAAGACGTTACACCTGAAGATATTGCTGGCACCATCTCGAGCGATATAGCTGAAGATCTTCAAGTCTTGGGAATCATGAGAGACGTAGAAGATCCTAGAGGAAGAGCAACAGAAAAATGCACTGAAAATGGCATTAGGTTCAACTATCCAGGCAGGACATCTCTATGTAGGGACACTCTGAAGACAGAGCTCATTAAAGCCAAGTTATTAAAGCAAGTCTTCTTCCTATGGGGTCGAAAAGCCACAATTCAGGAGGCACTTTCAACAGGCACCACACACACACTCCCGGGAGTGACTTCCAGATTTGGAAGAGTGGGCAGGGGACCCACACTAATACTAGCCCTCTCCTGAGGTGGCACACCTGTCCTGGAAACTTGAGTGTTAGGAGGAAAAATCATTCCCATCCTTATCAGAGCAATAAACCTGCTTCTCACCCAGAGAAATATGCACAAATTTCCTGATGCCTGTTGATAGTTGGGGAACCAGCAATGCTAACCTAACACTGGGAGAGACCAGGACACTTCTGTTTCGTTACTGTAGGTCCCTTGGTGATGGTGGCCCCACTTCCTGTCCCTCTCTGCCAGGACCACAGCTTCCATACATCCCTTATATGATTCAACCAATGCCACGAGGTGCACACTGTGGGCCAGGCACTACCCCAGCAGCTGGGGAGGCAGCAGGAACAGGACAGACAGAGCCCCTGAGCTCACAGAGCTTACATGAGGTGATGTCAATAAATGAATAGAAAATCAGCTCTATGAGGAAAAATAAGGCAGAATAAGAAACGGAGCATGATGGAGACTGCTATTTTAGACAGAGTGGCCAGGAAGGTCTCATAGACAGGCAGAGATCCGAGTGATGTGAGGGGGTCAGTCACAGAGATACCTGGGCAAACACACTACAGGAAGCAGGAACACCAAGTTTGCAAGCCCTGGTTCAAGTGGAGTGAATGTGGTCAGTGACAGGGTCATAGAAGCAGCCAAAGACCAAAACGCACAAGGCCTTGAAGGCTATGGCTTATATTCTAAGTGAGATGAAGCATCAGAGGCTTTTGAGCAGAGGGCTGCCTTCCTTATACATTAAACCAAAGGACGATTCTGGCTGCTTGGGGTGGGGAGTGGTAGGGACAAGGATAGAGGCAGAAAGAAAGGCTGGGAAAAGGGGGAAAATTATAAGGAAGGCTCTATTGGCTGAGCCTTAAGTGGACAGGGCACCACCAGAAGCTCCAGGTCTGACTGCTGTCGGCAGGAGGCAAGGAAGGGAGGCTGCAGTGGATGCAGCAGTGGAATTAGTTTAGGGCAATCTAAGGAGAGTGTTGGTCTTGGTACATACCTCGGGGAGGCTGCATCATTTTCATAGAACATTTTTTCTCAATAACAACACTGGTAACTTTCATGCAAGGATTTAACAGGCCTGGTTTATTTTACTGTAAGTCAGTGCTGTGTAGCAGAAAGAAAATGGGATTTAGAGTCTGTAACTTTACCTACAATGTTGCCACCTATGGCAAGGTAAGCTATATAACCAGTGACAGATGCTCAGTTTTGTTACCTGTAAAATGGGACTATTAATAGTAACACCTTGCAGGACTACTGAGAGATAAAATATTCAATAAAGTGACTTTTTTCTTCATATTGATGTAATGTGTAGTAACTGAGATTCTCACCATAAGATTTCAAGCCTAAGGGAGACATTCAAAAGAAAAGTGGGCACAGAGAGGAGAAAAATACTGGAAAGAAATCCAAGTTTACCCCGGGGACCACAGTTTTTTGCTAAACTCCACTAGAAGTCATGTCAGTACATCTCCCATGTCTACCAACTCTAAATCATCCTGAAACAGAAGTTGTTGTGCTTGTTTAGTGTGGCTTCCAAGAAGCTAATCTAAATTATCAGGCCTACAGAGTCCCCAAATCCTTCTAACGATGCCAAATTGTCTTCCTAACATCAAAAGGACAAGCCCACAATTGTACCTTGGCATCTCCTGCCTGAGCTCCAGGCCCATCTGGCCAACCCTTTTGGACATCCCCTCCTGAATGGCCCTGAAGCTTCTCAAATTCATTGTGCCCCCACCGAACTCATCGTCTTCCCCATAATTCTCCAAGCAAACATGGCTGCCTTTCTCCCAAGCCTCGTCTCGATGAGGCGACACACCTACGCAGGCCAGAAACCTAGATATGACTTCCTTGATGCCGTCCTCCAATGCTCATTAATATCCACCACTCATGGCCAAGTTCTTTGCAGCCTCCCTCCCTAGTAAGTCTCTGGTATATATTTTTCTCTTCAACTCCATGTTACCTCCTTAGTTCTCATTTTTCACCTGGATGTTTTCATCCTCTAAACAGTGTCTCTCTGCTTCCTAGCTCACCTATTGCAAACCCACTTTCTAGATTATAAGCAAAGTGATATTTTTAAAAACAAATCATATCTCATCTTCTTCTTTTTAAAACCATCCAAAGGCTTCCTAATGCCTTCAGTATAAAGTCCAAACTCCTTAGCATGGAATATCTACCTTTCTGCTGTCATCTCTCTCCAGAGCCTTGACCTATATAGGCCCGCAGAACTAGTTGCATTGATCTTTCTGCCCTTGGCTACTGCTGTGAACATCCTTGGTATCTTCTAAGACTTGGTTCAGAGAAGGATTCTCTTCCCTTCAGCAGTCTGAGCTGCTGAATCCCCTTGGGCTCAACTTTGCCACGGCATGTATCTCACAGTATCATGTTTATAGCACAGCCTGGTACCCCTATAATACCAGCACAGTGACTGGCACATGGGGGGCTCCTCATGCCTGCTTAGGAGGGAGGGAGGGAGGCATTCCTGCTGTCATTAATAAGCAATTATAATGCGGTCTGCCTGGCTATTCATTTTCCCCACAGGAAGTCAGGTCCAGTTAGTTCAGATGCATGACACATAAAACGTCTTTGATTTTTGTTTTTAACTTATTCTTATGTAATACCCTAAGGACTGAGAACTGGATTTAAAATTGATACAGCAGATTTGAATGCGAACCGGCATGCCTACCAGACACAGAGATGTGGAAGGCACACAGGGACAGCAGTAAGCTAAGATTAACTTAACCTTAACAGACAGAGCACCCTTTCAGAAAATCTGATGAGAACTTGCACATGGATATAGCTGCTCTCTTTGGACTAGAGCCCTCCGGAGACTGCTCTTTCATGTCTAAATTCAGAAACTTAATGTGTCGTTATTAGAAGTAAATAACCTCTAGCAAACCAAAAAAGTCAGCTAGTTAGAGCTTAGAAAAGTTTCCACCAACGTGACCAACAAGCAGAAAGTTTTTCCATGTGACCTCATTCATCAACAAACTAATAAATCAACAAATTAAGGTGTCAGGTCCAAATTTCCACATCTAGAAATATTTTCCAAGAACTTTTATTTCTCTATTACTTGGTTTTCTTAAGAACTGTGATGGTGGGAGTGGTGGAAATTGGGGGGAGGGAAGAGGCATGTGAACACGCAAGAGAACAGGAAAGATTTCCCTTTCTCCTTCCTTCATCTTCATCCTTAACCTAGTGCAGTTCTGATCCTGCTTCCAAAAAGGATGGTCACTTTTCTCGCCTTTCACTAGAATTAGCAAGGGTAAGATACCAAAGCAGTTCATATAACGTTAATAATGATTACTAAGGTTTTATAAGGTTTTTCTCTCCCCTTCAAATTTCCTAAAATTTCTTGCTTTTATTTCAATATATGCATAGGATTATAATTTTCATTTACTAATGGAACTGTTACGCAATAACCATAGCAATAACCTCTTCTGCAGATCTGTATGGCCATAAACTTACCATAAATGACTGAAATATAAACAGTATCTTAGAAAAATGAGATTTGGATTCATCATCATGTTGGAATTCAGGTTCACAGAATGATAAAGAATCACTAGACCCACCATCAACACTCCTCTTCCCAGACTACTAATCTATAGATAAACTTGTTTCTCTTAGAATCATAGGAAAAAAAAAAAATAGAATTTAGGGCAGAAAGAGACTGTGAGGTCATCAGGCCTGAGTCCAACTCAGCATCTCTGTCAGGGTTCAGCAGTGATGGTAACTCGCTCCCTCAGAGAATATCCGGTCCATTTTTGGGAGGTTCTAGTTACCCAGAAATTTTCTCTTATGTTGATTGGAAATCTACCAACAGGAATGCAGGGGAGGAAAATCGTCGGGAACACTGGCCCTGGAGTGGGACAGACCTGGGTTTCAACCATGGCTCTGCCACTTATTAGCTGTAACACCATGGTTGTTATCTTGATCTCCTTCTTGTTCTTCACCCGTGAAATCAGGAGAATCACAGGGCTGCACGTTGTTCAGGGGGTTTAACATATTAACTCTCATGTGAGTTGTATTTAACTAATGCTAGTTTTGAGCCCGGGGCCTCATGAAGCATATGTAACTCACACATCTCTTTACCTTGAGCCTCGTGAACTATTTTTCAAGTTGCATACGCACAGAAAACAATAAAAAATAATAAATTTTTCATTACATTAGAAAGGATTGTTTTGTTTTCAAAGTT